>NC_137089.1:32310012-32863115 GCF_951640355.1 Cnephaeus nilssonii | reverse complement strand
GTGAAGCGTAAGGAATTAAATATCCCTAACTGTGCAACAAGCTGAGGAAACAGCAGCCATATTTCTAAGTAGGACCAGTGGAACACAAGCTTCCAAACTGAGGGGAGATTTAGAGTTGAACTTGAAACTGCAAAAACAAGTCGCGCTGACCTACCTTTGACAACTGGGGAGAAGTGGTGAGGTCCTCGCTCCCGCTGACACTGGCCTGGCCGACGGCAGAGAGCTCCGCAAAGCTCCGCTTCTGCAGGGGGCTGTCCACGGTGGGCGGCGTGTAGCCGGGGAGGAGCCCTGGAAATCAAACATCTGGCGCCGATTTACTGGCCATTTGCCTTTCAACACCGCTTCACAGATATTGTCCAATCGGTTTATCATTACTCGATCCTGGAGGGAAAGGAAAAGTCGCATGAAATTGCAAGGAAGACTTGGTCAAAATTACCAGGTAAATGTTTCTATCAAGATGCTAACGAGTAGGAAAGATTTACAAGTCAATTGGCAGGAAAAATGTCAAAGAAAATGAAAGACAAACAAGCAAATAAATTCTACCCAAACCACCTGGCCATGGTGGAAGGTACTCAGGGGGCTCCAGGACAGAAAACCTAATGTTCTGCGATTATGAACACAGAACCACATCAATTAGCAAACACTGCATGGCCACCACCTCTAAATGCCCCCGTATTTTAAAAAGTAACTTTTATTCAAGCTAAAGGATGGTGGGTGCATGTCAGCAGATAACAATGGAAACCTGCGCGTCGCTTCAGAGCCAGGCAGGATCACAGTCTGTCCCGGGCAGTGGGACATCATTAGCGTCACTATTAATAAAGTTCAGCATTACAAAATGGGCACAACCCAGGAACACCTAATGAATGTCAATTTGCATCCCCCACCTATTATTACTTCAAATTTCACTGAAGCGTGTACATTAAAAATTTCTAATTACAGCTTAGACCCAGTTTCCATAGATTAAACGTGCCTGCCTGCTCCCACAGACCTGACTGATCCGGGAACTCCCTTCCGTACCCGATAAGGGAGGCTAGCACCATGGGGGAAGTGAGAGGGCATGGAGAGACAAAGATGTCTGTCATAGGACACTTTTCAGCTAAAAATTTCACATGGTTTCTTACGCAACTCACAGTACGAAGGCCAGCCTAGGGATGAGTCGACTGAAGCTGTTTTTTTGTGTTGTTTGTTTTAAACCAGACAGCCCTGTTATGGTAATTAGGATAATTATTTCCCCACCCTTAAAAACAGACCCAAATTACATAGGGATTTATTATAAAATTATGCTAGTCAGCCAAAAAAAAAAGTAATTTCCACTTTGTTTTTAGTTCTAGATAACCACATTTGGAATTAACGCCTAATATACTGGACCAAATGGGTTAACAGCCTACCTTCTCCCAAGTGAAGAAGAGTAGCTTTCCAAATACATGCAACTTGTCTGAAATCTGAAAGCTCTACTTCAGACAAGAAAAAAAAAAATTGAAACACAGTTTTAAAAAGTCCACACATTTTCCTTTGTGCATTGTTGGTGGGACTGTAAATGGTGTAATCACTATAGAAAACAGTATAGACGTTCCTCAAAAAATCAAGTCTAGAACTACCAGGTGACCAGCAATCCCACTTCTGAGTGCATATCCAGAACAGAAGAACGGAAAGCAGGATCTCAAAGAGATGTTAACGCACTCATGCTCACAGTAGCACCACAATGAGCCAAGGGGTACAAGGAACCCCAATGTCCCAATGACGGGTGGCTGGATAAAGAAAATAGACTGTATATACACAATGGAATATTATTCAGCCCTAAAAAAGAAGGAAACCCTGTCACATGGATAAACCCTGAGGACATTATGCTGAGTGAAATAAACCAATCACAAAAGGATAAATATTGTATGATTGCACTTGTATGAGAGGCAACCAAAGTAGTCACATTCATCAAAACCAACGGTAGAATCGTGGCTGCCAGGGGGCAGGAAGGAGCTGTTTAATGGGTACAAAGTCTCAGTCATGCAAGATAAAAATGTTCTGGCGATCCGCTTCATAACAATGTGAATAGACTGAAGACTACTGATGTACACACTTAAAATTGGCTAAGATCATAAATTTCATGTTATGCATTTTTTAAGCCAAATAACAAAATTTTTGAAAAATCCACATATTTTATATCGCCAAGGGGTTATTTGTCTGTGGAAACAATAATATAAATAAGGGGTTATTTAGTCTGTGGAAACAATAATCCAGTACACGATTACCACCCTAAAAACCTCAAGGAGCAAAAGTCCATATAAACGGTTCTGTTTCTTATTCCCTTCCCTTCATGTCACCTTTCCATCCTATTACAAAAGTATTCTACTGATTTTTTTTCTTTGGGCTTTTCCAGATCATTCTTTAAATCATGAGAAACATCTACAGTCTTCAGACATTGTGTCAACGTTTTACTTAAAATTATTTGGAAAATCAAGCTCGAACAATTTTTTCCACCCACTCTTTGGGTCAACAAAACAAAAAGTAACCACCCACCTTAGGCCAAAACGAGAAGGCAAACGTTCTCTCATGAAGGAGCTGCGCTGCCGACGGGTCCCCGTCCTCCATGTAGAAGCCATCTCGGGTCTCGTCCCTGGCAGTGCTCATAGAAGCATTGCTTTCTTCATCAAAATGCTTCCCCCTCGAGACAGCTCCTGCTGAGAAATGAGTTCATGTGCATGACTCACTACCAGAATATCACGGAAAAGAAGTTTAGAAAGGACACGATGAAAAAAACTGAATACCGCTCCGCTCCATTGTATTGAGTGCCTACAATATGGCTAGAAGGGTCTTGGGCATTTTACAGATTGCTGTAGGAAGCCTGCACCAGGCCTGTCACGGACATGCTTATTCCCATCTTACAGACGAAGAAGCAGCGTAGCTTAGGGAGGTCATGTCGCTAGTCACCTGACGCTGTGCAAGTGCATCTCAGAGGAGGCTGAAGGGCAACCAAGACTGACTCAAGGACCCATGTCTCCCACACGGGAAAGGGGCTGACCTGGCCGCTAAGTTCTAAGTTCCAGCTGCAGCAGAACCGTACCACATGCCTGATTTTGTGACTTACAAAGAGAACCAATTATTTTTAGATTCCACTCCTACCTGATACTTCTGAATTAAAACTGTATCATTTAAGCATTATTTGTTTAAAAATAACTCAGTATTTACTCAGTGAAGGACTCTTCTCCCACAGATTTAACTGTCAAAATTAACATCACTTGGGCCCAGCCGGAGTGGTCAGCTGGTTGGAACATCATCCCATGCACCGAAAGGCTGCTGGTCGATTCCTGGTCAGGGCACATAACCCGGGTTGTGGGCTCAATTCCGTCGGGGCACGTATGGAAGACAACTGACCAGTGTTTCTCTCGCACACTGATGTCGACCTCTGTCTCTGTCCTCTGGTGAGGATTAAACAAATAAGATCTCTTGGTATTTTTAATACACCGCTACTATAAAGTTAACCCTTATCCTTAATCCAGAAACTATGTATTCATAAACCTCTCCTGAGAGCTCAACTTGTTCAAAATATCATGTTTCCGTGTCTTATTAGAGCAGAACATACAAGTAAACATAACCTAAAATTATCCCTTCACAGGAGAAATGCACACTTAAGAAACAAAAAAGAGCTTTGTCAGTGGCATGAAAACTCGGCATGTCGCCACTGCCGTGCGGAGGAGGGGCCGGGGGCCGGCATTACCTTCAGGCTGGGAAGATTCTTCCGACTTGTCATCATCCTCCAGCTTTTCTTCCTCGTCCTCTTCCGAACCTTTCTCGGAAATTGACTTGGGCCCTGAATCTGCGCCGACCTCCATGCCTTTCAGCTCCTGTTTGACAGAGCTGGCCTCGGCCTCACAGTCCTCCTTCCGGTCCTTGTCCCCGCCCTCGGGTTCTTCCTCCTCCTCTTTCGTGGCAGGTTTCTCCTGGGCGGCCGCGGGGTCAGGCTCCTCCACTTTGCCCTCGGTCTGTCCCGTCACCTTTTCCTCCAGAATGTGAGCGGATGAGATGACGGCCGGAGTCTGGCCAAATCCCACTGCCAGTGGGTTCAAGGCCGACATATTGCCAGGCCCTCTGTTCTGCGCAAAGTTTTTGTGCGCATCCAAGAAGGACAGCTCGGGGTCATTGAGGATGTGATAGTCTGTCCGACTGACCCCGTGTTTAGCGGCGCCCACCAGCAAATCTCGGTCATGCCGTCCACATTCCCACCACTCTGGCAGGTCCAGGCTCGGCTGGCAGAGCTTCAGCCTCTCCCCCAGTTGAGGGTGATGGAGAACCTGCTCACGAATTTTCCGGAGCAGTTCGATGCGGTAGAGAGTTCTAGAGGCACGCTCTTCTGTGATGGGCTCAATCATGGAGAGGTCTGGAGGTTCTGAAAACATGAAAATAATCGTATTTACTAGGGACAAAACTGAAGCAGGTTTTCAATTGTTCACTCTCTTATTTTTCATTTATTGGCCTGTTAGTATAGAACTTTTTTTAATCAATGGACCTACCATCATCTGGCTTGGTGGGCATTCGACACACACGCCTACACATGGCCACAAAGCAGCTGAAGTATTTCTCCAGGCTTTCGTCAGACTTTTTGTCCAGTCTGGCAAAGGCTCGAAACTGGTTCCAATCAAACTGCTGTTTCATGGGGTCAAAAATAACCCCAAAAGTGGATACCACGCGGTAGAAGTCAGCCTCTTCTCTCCTTGTCCACCTATCAGAAAAGAAGACATTGGCTTGCGCTGTACTTGAGTGAAAAGGCTTCCAGCGTATCATCTCTTTTCCTCTTTGGCCCTAACCTTCGCACACGGTGCTTATTTTGGGGGTGGGAGACAGGCTGCTTGGATGGTCATTGTCTCCCATGTGATTCCTGCCTCTGGCAGGCCTAAAAGAGCAGCCCAGAGAGAAATGTGCCAGGAGTTGAGAGGAAAACCCTGGAAAAAACTCACTTTTGCCGTTTCTCAGAGATTATAGCTTCCCTTTCCGCTTCCAGTGCTCTCACTTCCTCCCGCGGCCGCCGCCGCCGCCGGTCCGTCTTGGTCAGGGCCTCCTGCCGCAGCTGCTGCCGCTTGTAGCTGCGCTGATAGGCAGTGATGAGCCGGCGCAGGCGCGTGGTCAGGGTTGAGGTGCTAGGCCAGTCCAGTTGGCCTAACTCAGCATTGCTCTCGCTGTGCTTGCCTGGGGAAGTGGGGAAAATATTTCTGAAATGTGTAGCTGCAACCTTGCAATACACAGGATTTTACATCACAATAAAGGGACTCGTTAACATTCAAATGACAGTGTGGGAAAGGGCATCAGAGTGCCCTCATTTTGAAAACGTTAATAAAGAATAGTAGTATGGAACTTATAAACCATTTCTTTTTTAAATCAATCTTACATAAAGAAATACTTTATGTCATAAACTACATTATAAGGGTGTTCTCAGGTAATGTGATAACCTTGAGCTTAAAAAAATCACATTAATTGTTAGCTAATGATTTTACATTAAGCAAAAGGTCGGTATTTTCTGTAAACCAGCACTATTTCAGACACTTGGCAAATGCCTCTTCCAAGAGATATATTTCTTTCTTTTTTTAAGAGATATATTTCTAAAAATGCTTAAAGAGTTTTCACTAACTGGTATAAAGCAAATGAACAAATTCTCTTAATCCAAAAAATAGTTATTTCATCAAAGAAATGCAACATAATGAAAAACCAACACTAAACAAGAATTTAAATTATTGCCAATGGAGAGGAGTCAGTGTAGACGAGATAACGCTTTGAGATCCACCGCCCCAAAGCCCAGAGGCCGCTGGCACGCCGCCGCCGCCTGCCCGGCGCACCCGGACTCCGCTGTACCAGCGCTGATGGAGCCGTACCTGTGGTGCGTAGTTCCACAGATTCTTCCTTCTCTTCGGGAGGAGAATTGGCAAATTCCTTGAAAGCAACGGGAGAAATGGGATTATTTTAATCTGGGTTTCATTTTGCTTTATCTTCTAAAGAAAAGGCCATCATCTATAAAGTTTAACAAGTCGTATATGGGCATATAATATTTTACAGGAGCTATAAAATCAATATACTCAAATCCTTACATCTATTTCATCCTTGAATGGCGTTCGGGTGGGTTTATATTCCGGGTCTTCATCTTCTCTATCAAATTCTCCCCTATGTAAAAAATTTCAAAAATGTTTAAATCATACTGATAGGAAGAGACTGAAGAGGACTGCCTAATGCAACTTTTACTTCTGGGTTCAACATCAAAAGCCATTCTATCGGTATTTAAAACAGGCAGCCGTGGAGGGAGGGGGTGTGGGAGGGCTGGAGGGGAGTGAGGGGGTGTCTGTTGTCATTTGGAAAAGACAAACAAGTTTCAGATTATCTAGATGCTGTATCCTGTCTAAATAATCATGGTGACATGTACCCAGACTCTACTGATAAACATCACTTAGTTCAAATAGCACACTGCGCAGCGGAGGAACTCAACGCTGCCAATAGATGCAACACGGATGTAAAGTTTATTAAAATTTTAAAATGTCCTTCTTACCCGTCACCGCCATCTGCTAGCATGTCTGTTCCTCTCTGCTCGGCAGCGATGGCCTTGGCATCAGGCATACCCACTCGTTCCAGGAAGCACAGTGCGGGGTCCGCGCGCATGGAGTTGTACTTCTCGTAGCCTGTGCCATCCCCACCAGCCCCGAGGACACACACAGAGACAATGAAAGGCCCGTCACGAACAGAATCACAGCACCACACCACCACGCGGGCTTCGTCCCTTGTACTTAAAAGAACCCTGATTTAGCAGCTGGACCCCTCAATTCCAGGGCAGATCTGGGGGAGCCAAGTTACATTCCAGGGACGTTATCAGAGTGACCACAAATACTAAGGAAAACAGGTTCAACCATAACTGCGAGATGCCTGGGGAAATTTCTGGCCCTGTTTTTCCCCAAGATCTAATTTTGCTTGACATTTAAAAGACTTCGTAACGTTTCCTCTATGACCTCCACAGAGGTAGGCCAAGTCCACCCACCCTCCTCGTGAGCAGCCTCGGTTCCACGGGACCTTCCACCGCCAGCTGAAAACCCGCGACGTCAGGCCAGCGAGCCTGTCTGATTGGGTTTGGGATGATGCATGTCAGTAAGATGACACTGTTCCCTCTATGGCTTTCAAACTGCAATTTGCTCTTCGGCTGCCCACGCTGACTAGATGGGAAATGGCAGATCCCAACAGTGCCGTGCGGGGAAATGGTTTTTAGGCTGAGCTCACAGGACGGGGCCGCGGCACATAGGCAGAACAGCACAATTCAATTAGGATGTGTACTACAACCCGCCGCCCCTAACTGCTGTAGAGCCGCAAGCCAAACTATAATCACGGAAGGTTTTATAAGCCATCATTCTCCCCTTTAGTCAGGCCGGGCTGCCGAGACTACCTCAGCGACCTCCAGAGAGCTGGGATTATAATCAGGAACCACTCACTGTATATATCATGCCAGTTCTGCATCCCCAGCCTTTCAAAGTTAACAAGGCTGCATCCCACTCGGGGGAGCCGGGAGTTCTCAGCACTGACATTTGTGAAATATTGCTTGGAACAAAGCCCAGGAGGCACTTGTACAGATTAATAGCAGAGGTTAAGCCCGCCGTCCACTCTGACACGGGCTGGCAGAGTCGGCGCGGGAGCCGTGCTGGGAGCAAAGTTTCGGGAGGGCTCCAGGACAGTTGGGCTATTCTTAAAACAAATATGGTTTGGGTTTTATTTACAGCCAAGAAAGAAATGTTTTCTTCTCAAACACTCAACAAACATTCAAAAACAGCATCTGATATTTACAGTTCCTATTAGATTTTTAGTGCAGGAAAGCGGTCGATGCCAAGAGTCCTCTGGAACTATCCTTGTTAATATGATGACTTTGGAAGAGAGGATGCAACGAGCTCTAAATAGAGAAAAGGCCACGCGGTCAAGATGTGGTCAAGCGGACACGTCACTCACCGTGTTTGAACACTCCAATTAGGAGGGACTTATCCGCCTCCTTATCCCACCAATCTGTGGGGACCTCGGCGTGGAACGGCTCAGGTATCCACACATCAGCGTCACTGTAAAGACAGCCATTTGTGTGATATTTAAGACAAACACTCATGTTTTAAAATCTCTAAGTCATTTGACCATGTGCACGCGCTCATGTGCCCCTTCCCACAGTAAGCACCTGGGTGTCACGGAGAGGAGTGAGCAAAGGTTAAAGCAAAGGGCTTAAGTCTGTCGCTTTCCACCCTGAGCAGAAATGAACGCTATCACCAGCGTCCCATTATAAAGGTCGTGTCAGAATTCCTGCAATTTAGTTCACACCTCTTTACACACTTATACACACACACACACACACAGGCTTTCCCTGATTCTCGCCACGTCCCCAAGCTCATAGGACAAACATTGCATTCGAGATGCAAAACAGGACGTGTGCTTCTCATGGTTTATGAAGGTTTTGAAACATGATCCATGATGTGTTCCGACTGCCTGGATGATGGCAGGGGGGCAGAGAACCCATGCGTGCGTGCACTAACCTTGAGTCAGCACCCTCTAAGATCTTATCTGCCTGGTCTCCTATCACTTCTTGTCGTAGGTAGTACAGCATGCGGACACGCAGCAGGACCCTGGAGAGGAAGACAGAGGGGGGAAAAAGTTCTTAACTTCAGGACTGTTTGCCAACAGTGGCTTTTGGCAGCTGCTGCTGTTCATCCATCATCCTGCCAAGGCTGATTAGCCATGCTGTATGGTAGGCTTGAAGCGTGACAGATGGTGGCACATAATCACCTCTGTGTGGTGCTTTCTGCTGGCTTCCAACAGGCCTGCCTGGCAACCGTTCACACTGCACAGAGAGGGACCGAGCTCAGCCCAGCCCGGGCGCACTTCACTTCGTCCTACCTAGTGCAGCTTGTGAAGTTTAGACACGTACCCTACCACTGCCTCTGAAGTATTGAAGCAAGTTTGTAAACAACTGAGCAGATGGCTTTCAGTAACTGTTCTGCTTCATTATCTCATAAAATTTCCTCAGCTGCTGCCTTAATGCCATTTTTGGAAGCACATCAGAAGTTGTAGGAATACACACGATATAAAATCTGGTTTTACTACCTTACAATAAACCCTCAATATGGAATGTCAGGTTTTTCAGATTATAGAAGTTTGCTTCCGAGAAAGGAAGATGGCGATTGGGCGTGGGTCTCCAGCTTCTCCCTTAAGGAATATTAACCATTTTTTATTCCTTCTGGTTTATGGTATATTACCTGGAAGCCTAAGTTGTCACTTAAAAAATAATAAAACATCACAAAGGCGATTAAAATATGTCTAATTCATTGGCGCTCTCAGTCATTCTCAAGGAATTAATGTTTAAAAACCCTTGGAATTCTAGGAGCCAGATTTTTCAATCTCACTTGGATTACCTCAACGGCTTTGAACATACTTCTTTCAATAAAGCCCACCTGGTAACTCCCCAGGGCCTAAGTCTGCTCCGAGTCTGGCATCTCCTGTTGGACAGCCCTCGTGGGCAGTCAGGACTGGTACCCGAGACTGCCTCCTTGGCCGTGAGTAAATGACAATACCAAGTGCTATTTGCCCAGCTGGGTAATCCCAACATACACACACTTCCCATATACTCGCTTGTTTCCTTCACCAGGACACCATGATGGAGTGGGGCAAGTTACAATTTCCCTGTTACAAACGTGAAAACGGAGACTAATAGAAGACAAGTGGCATAGCCAAGGTCAGAGTCACCTTGAGCATGGTCCACTCAGAACAGGCCCTCTGACTCCACCACTTCACACCGTCTCTTAGGACGTGGTAATTGTCCTTGAAAATATCAAATGACATCTTAGGGCAGCTTCACCAAAACAGACCATTCCTGGTCGTATGTGGAATAGGCGCACCGCCCTCCACCAGGAGTCTGCTCCCAGCCAACCTGGGCTCAGACGGGGAAAGTGTAGGGCTATAAACATCTGAATACACTCCAAGGTAAACACTCACTCTGGGTAATGTTTTATTTCTTTCTGTTGATAAGATTTAACACTGGCTTGCCCAACTGAGCCAGCAGAAGAACAGGCAGTACAGGCCTTCTCTGCTGAGAGGACTTGCAGGACAGTTCTTCCGAGAACCTAAGAGGATGCTCACCAGGGAATACCCCACCATGGGCTGGATTCGCTTTTATTCACCAAAACTCGGTACAGGGGCAGTGACCCTAACGGTTTCTCTTTCTTTTGGTAGAAGACAAATTTTCTACATCGGGAGGAGTTTCAGTTATGTGGAGACTTTTATGTCATCTTTTTTCTAGAGGAAAAAATGCAAACCAGTGCATCTGGTCAGCTCAGTGCCCTTTAGGAGGACGCAGTGGTTGCCGGCAGGGTTACGAGGTGAACGGGAGGTGGCCTCTGACGTGAAGGAGTTCACACCCGTAAGCCAGACAGGACATCTCACACACGGTCAGGGAGGGCACCCTCTGGAAGTCTGTTACTGACATCAGAATGGGAAATTAAGCCTGGCCAGCGTGGCTCAGTGGTTCAGCATTGACCTATGAACCAGGAGGTCATGGTTCAATTCCCAGTCATGGCACATGCCCAGGTTGTGGGCAGCCAATCCATGTTTTGTTTTTTTTCTTATCATTGATGTTTCCAGCTCTCTCGCCCTCTCCCTTCCTCTCTGAAATCAATCAAAATACATTTAAAACAAAAAAACAAAGAAACCACCACACTGGACCTGAGGCCAGAGCCATTGTTCCCACACCTGACCAGGGTTCAAATCCAGAACTCACGAGGCTAATCACCCCAAGTTCACATAAGCCACAAGGAAACGGAAGTTTTCCAGCAGCTATACCCTGGTAGGACTTGAGGGAGGACTATCATGCTACAGTAGTAACGACAAAACAGTTTCTGAGGTACCAGGATGGTTGGAGGTGATGGTTTGGAAGACTCAAAACTCTAAAGACAGCGATCAAAGGGAGGCCCTGAAGACACTGTCGTTTAAAAAGGGGCGAGAAGCATCTGTCAGTGCAACCTGGGAGCAGCAGGTGTACTCCAGGGTTATTCGTGTGAGGACTGAGACAGCCCCGAGGAGGAGGCAGGCGTCTGAGGTGGGGGTGGTTGAGGACAAGGGTGCCAGCCTCGTCCGTCTGGGCCTCCAACCTGGCCCTGCCCCTTCACTAGCGGAGGGACCATAAGTACCCGAGTCTGTTTCCTTGTCAGGGAAACAGGATAAAACAGCACTTCTCACCTCAGACAACTCAAACGCCGTCGTATGCAGTGCTAGGCACACTGCAGCACCACGTGCTCAGACTGTGGTGGCTAGTTTTAAAGAGAGATGCGCACACATTTCTTTATATCCTGCCCCCTCCAGCTGAGACCTTGCTGCAGAGCTCCAGCTGACGCACAGGGAGAGGGAGTCGTGGAGAGGCCAGGGGCGTACGCCCGGCCGCACGGCCAGGAAGGGGCGGTGGCTCAGTGCAGTGCGGCTGCACTGCTGACACTGAATAGTGCGCTCAGAGCAAGGGAAGAAACAACATGTGAAGATGTCGGTTTAAGAAGTAGGTTAGCAGAGCTCCAAGCGATGCAATAAACTTAGATTCAACATGTATGTTCAGTTATATCGAATCAAGTTCTAGAAACAAAGGTAAGGAATACGATTCTCAGCTCATAAGGTAAGCCAAACAAGACCAAACAACTGAGGCGCGATTAAGCAAAAAATAACATGAACATTCCGCAGCAACTCCCCTGCGGGCAGTCAGCTGAAGATGGGATCGTATAAAGCTAACCATAATTCCCCGACTCACACTGGTTAACACTTAGTTACCCACAGGTGCACCTGAGACTAACGCAACATAATAGTGAATGTAAACTGTAATTGAAAAATAACACTAAAAACAAAACAAAACTTAGTTATCCACAATGTCACAGCAGCACTATTCACAACAGCCAAAAGGTGTCTGTCAACCCAAGTGCCCAAGGATAGGTGAATGGATAAACACGAGGTGGTCTTATCTATACAATGGAATATTATTCAGCCATAAAAAGGACTAAAATTCAGGCACAAGCTACAACATGGATCAACTCTGAAAATATCATGCTAAGTGAAATAATCCAGACACAGAAAGACATATACTGTAAATTTCCATTATGAGGTATCTAGAATAGGCAAATTCATAACAGAGAATGGTGGTTGCCATGAGGAGGAGTGGCAGGCGAATTTTGGTTTAATGGTACAGAGTTTATATTGGGGTCAATGAAAATGTTTTGGGGATAGACAGTGGTGAGGAGTACCCAGCATTTTTAATGTAATTAATACCAATGAATTACAAACTTACAAATGATAAAATTTTAAAATTGTGTTATGTACCTTTATCGCAATTTTTAAAATCAGCCCTGGCCGGTCTGACTCAGTGTGTAGAGCATTGGCCCTTGGACTGAAGGGTCCCAGGTTCGATTCCCATCCAGGGCATGTACCTTGGTTGCAGGCTCGTTCCCCAGCCCTGGTCAGGGTGCATGCAGGAGGCAACCAATCAATGTTTCTCTCTCACATTGATGTTTCTCTCTCCCCCCCACCCTCCCCACTCCCTTCTACTCTAAAAATCAATGGAAAAATATTCTCAGGTGAGGATTAACAAAACAATAAGTAAATAAGTAAATATCAGTCATTTAAAGGTCATATGACCTGGCATCATGTTTGAAGAAAACTAGTTAAGGCTGTGCAAAGATAGTTACTACAGCTTAATAGTAACGCACACACATACACACACACACACACACACACACACACACATACACGCACACACATGTACATACACGTGCACACACAGGAACCCCCGAGCCCTCCGCCCCCCTGGACCACCCACTTGTTGCAGTGGTGCTTCAGGTGCTTCCGGTAGCTGTCCTCCTGGAACAGTGCATCGGGGTTGCAGCCGGCCAGCCAGTCGGCGTCCTGCACCACCGGGTGTGAGCTCTGGGCTTTCACCTTCTTCCCCTTTCTTCCCCTCGGCACCGGGGCTGAGAGACCTAGAATCATAATGAACAATAACGATGAGTATTATTATTGTAATAACAACAGAAGCTTTCTACCATCTGGCATCCAGGGCAGGGAAACACGGGGTCTCGGCTGTGCTGCCAGGCCCCGGGTGGCCTCTGTGGCCCTGCAGCACGAAGACGACCTACCGGAGTGGTTGACCAGGGCGCGCGTCTGGCCGTCGGCCGTGGGCGTGATCAGGTCCCAGATGAAGCTCTTGATGTTCTCGTCCCCCTTGTAATGGGTGAGGCAGTACACGAGGATGGTCCTGCAGATGGTCTCCACATCCTGCTCAGTGAGCTGGCGTTTGTAACGTCCGTGGGAAAGGATGTCCGTCCACCGTCCCCAGCTGCAAAGCAAGCACTCAGCATGCACAGGGGCCCTCAGTGTAGGTCTGGGGCTTCTTTTCACAGTCAGGCAGCGGGGTCAGACACCTTGGGTCAAAACTCTCATGTCTGTGGGGTTCCCAGGCACACGAAGATATTAAATGTGGTTCTTTTCTCTTGCTAAGCAATAACAACAAAGACCTGGCAACATTCATGTGAAAGGAAAGCAACCCAGGGCCCAGTGTGAAAGCCTCCCATCCCAGCGCGGGCTGCGGTCCACGGCTCCTCAGTGCAGGACAGGGGCTGACACAGGCTTCCCCTCAGACTCAGACGGCAGCCACTCTGAAGACGAGAGAGCAAGCAGGGCCTGGACGTTTTACACCCTCACAGCGATGCTGCAGTCACAGTTCGCATGCTTCGATGCTGACCAACCATTTGAAATGAACAGGGACTCAAGGTGGGTGTGCCAGCCCCCAGTCAGGGCCGAGAAGTGGTTTCATCAACCCTAAGGGGCGCCACGATAATGAAAGACAGGCTGTGGACAGGCTCGGGTTTCATTCTGAAACGGAGAACGCAACTCCAAGTCCAAGAGCACACACAGGAGAAACGCCCCGCCCACGCTCAGGTCCTCATGTGAAACGGGTGGAGAAGGGACTGTGGCTAGAACCAGGCAGATAGCACATTGCCGGGGCTGAACCGTCTATTTAGGATTACAGTCTCGGGTTTAACCCAGTGCTGTGCTCTTTCTCCTGCGTGCTGCGAAGTGAGAACGTGCAACAGACAGGCAGATGCGGTCTGAGCTGTGCCTCCCCCGGAGTACCGCTGACGGAGCCCCTAGGCTGCCTTCCTCCCGACGACAGCGGTGCCCTGCTGGTGGGGAGTCTCCGCGAGAAGCACAGTGCACGCCCAGAACGCCCTATCGCCCTGGCTTGGTCCCCTCTGGCTTCTATGAACCTCTCTCAGCCCTCAAATCGCAAGGCTGGCCTTCACCTCTAGGCCTTTGGACACACTGCCCTCTCTGCCAGAAACTCTCTTCTCCCCCAACTCAAAGTCCGACACTCCCTCTTACCCTGGCTCATTCAAGATGTCCCATCAAGTCACAGACTATTCACATCACCTTCTGTGGAATCCCTTCTTCTACTGCCCTGCACCCCAGAGGCAGAGAGAGAATACCTGAGCTGTGTCTTAAAGGAAGGAGACATGCTTCTACGCTCCATTTGCACAGAGCTCCCAGCCAAGCCATTACCACAGTTTACTGCTTTCTGCTGTTCACCTGCCTGCTTGGGGTGGGGCTATGACTGTCCTGCTCACAGCTGTGGCCCTGGTATCTGAGAATATCCTAGCACAGTGCCCAGCACATAGTAGGTGTTCAATACCTAGTGATGCCCGTGGGAGGAGGGAAGGGCTTCACTAAAATGCAGTATGCCCTGAGGATACTTCTTAGCTTCAAGAGTTATTAATGTGTTCCATTTCTAAAGCTACGGGCAAAATTCTCAACTTAGATCATTCAGCTGGAACATGGAAGCAGGTGCAAAGGGCTTGGGTGGGGAGTCTCTCGGCTGTGTGAGGACCCACAGGAAAGGGTGAGCAGCTTGCACAGGCAATAGGAGAGGGGACCCAGTGATCACACACAGGATGAGCTTTCGTTGAACTTCATTTATTCCACAACCACTGACGCAGCACTCACTGTGTCTGCCGGCACTGCACTCCGCCCCGAGGACACAGAGAGAGCCCTGAGCTGCTAGCTGGGTCTCCAACAGGAGAAGCCACTACATCGTCATAAACCAACACGCTCCTGAGTGTGGTGGGAAGTGCAGACCAGACTTTCTGGTGCAGAGTGCCAAGGGGACGCCTGCCCTGGATGCCAAGGACAGCAGGAGGGGTTGGGCAGCTCAAGCCTGCATGTGTATGTGTGTGTGTGTGGCGGGAGGGTGGGTGGTTAGATGGTGGAAGGGGCTGGCTCTAGGCAGCGGGAAGGGCTTGTGGGAAGAGAGATGAGACAGACCGTGGCCCACTGAAGGAGACGAAGAGGTCTGTCCTCACAGGAATTTGGGCTGCCCATGGGAAGGGCCAGGCCAGAGCCCTGTGTGCCACATGAAACAAAATGTTTGTATTTATTCTGGAACTAATGATGACTCACTGGAAAAACACAACCCAAGACAGGATATTGTCAGATCTATAGAAAGGCCGTTTTGGTGGCGGTTTTGTACTTGAATGGAATTTGCCTCCGGTCTCACAATAGGGCTAGAGACCTCTTATTATTTACTAAGCACCTCGCCCTGCAAAGCACCGTGGGGGTGCCACAGGGACGCAGAGCTGGCACCTTCAGAGACCTGAAATGACCATCTGTTGGAAGAGCTTCAGAAGTGAGATCCTTGCCTTGAACAGATTTTTATAACAGAAAAGTGCTACAAGATTACTGTGGCAGTACATTCCATGTGAAGCTAAAGGAGAAAAGACGCTGTAATTCTGAGACTTTGTTCTGAGTTATTAGTCATCAACAAGTAAACTGGGATCTGACCTAATTCCTTAGGGACAAACTCATGCTCCTTCAAATCCTCAAGGACTGAGCAACGGCGAGCACGTTAACCAAACGCCCCGGGCCCTCGCAGTCGCTGCAGAGTTCGCCTGACTATGGGAGCCACAGAAATCCAAACGCAGATACTGCTTTCCTGTGCCCACTGGAATTCTAACTATTTTTAAAGTAAAAGTCCGTTTCCCACAGGCCCGACCTACCCATAGACGAGCAGGTTCTTCTCCACCCGGAAGCACTCGCTCCTGGCGTAGCCCTGGGACCGGTCCTGCGGCCGCCGGGGCTTCACGCAGGGCTTCTCCTCGGAGTCGCTCTCCAGGTCTGAGAACTCCATCAGCTCGTCCTCCTTCACCGCACTGTACAGCCTGGTCTGCTTCCTCACCCTCGGGGTGTCAATGACCAGGTTGTTCTAAAACAGACGGCAGACACACTTTAAACTTCTATCAGAGCGGCCTGGGGTTAAATCAGATAGGGAGTGAATGGAACCTCTCACTCACCCTCCCATTTAAGGCATCGATATCCAACTCAGCCTTCTTAGCCCACTTTTGCCAGAAATTTGGGTCATCCAGGGAGATATCTGTCCTATTTCCAGATGCAACAAAACTGGCCTAAAAGGGGGGAAAACATGCATTACTTTGAGATGCTTTTCTCAGAGGTAAAATGCAGAATAGCTCCCGTTTATCCATTCACTCAAACATGTCTGCCTTCTTCCACTGTGTGCCAGATGCCGCCGTCGATGGCACTGGGACAAAGACCCCCCCTCGGGTAGCTCATGGGCCAGGGGTTGAGGCAGATCAGGAAACAAAAGGTGATCGCGCAGCACACTACACCCCAAGTAACAAAGGGATGTACAGGTGCGACTGATACACAGAGAAAGGCCCTAACCAGGTTCAGGTGGGGGTGAAGGTACGGGGAGGGCACTGCTGGGAAGGGAGAACAGGCTCTCTGGAAAACAATGCCTGGACCAGACTGCTGAAAGCTCAAAGCACAGAGGAGAAGAGAGGTGATGTGCCCTGTGGCCGGGGGTGAGGGGAATCAAGAAGAGTAAGCCAGCACCACTGGCGTGGCTCAGTGGTTAGCGTCGTGTGGGAGGCAGCCGGTCACTGATCCTCTCTCATCATGGATGCTGCTATCGCTCTCCCTCACCTTTCCTCTCTGAGATCAATAAAAACATGTATTTTTTAAAAAGAAGAGTAAGCCAAACATCAGGCTCTTAAGGCAGGCCTTGCGTGTCCTGTAAACAGAGCCCAAACTCTACCCTGAGGAAGCAGCAAACTCTGCTTGGGGACATCACCCCGGACAGCATCCTAGGCAAAGGCACCGCTGTCGGAGCGTGGAGGGCAGAATGGGGTAGAGCAGGCTACTGTAGTTTAGGGAGGAAGTGATGAAGACTGAAAACGGTTCTAGCAGAAACAAAGTTTCTTTAAAGGATTAACTGGAAGGAGTGAGAACCTAGCTAAATGTGAAGTACGAAGGAAAAGGAGGAAGCCGGGAAAAACGGCAGCATCCAACTTTGGCATCTGGATGGTGTTACTCAGGTGCACAAACAGGTGTGTATGTGTAGGCAGATTCGTGAGGGAGGAGGTGTTGGACCACAGAGCCCAGAGGAGGAGGAGCCGGACGACTGGATGTCCACACGCAGAAGAAAGGTGGACCCTGTCTTACAACATCACCGCACACGAGCACTCACTCAAATGGTTACAGATCTGGATGTAAGAGTGAAAACCATAAAACTCTGAGAAGACGACAAACCTTTGTTAACTTGTTTAGACAATGCAGCAAAAGCACAAACAATACAATAAAAGAAAAAAAAGGGGGGGGGGGTAACTGGGCTTCATTAAAATTAAACACGGTTAAGAAAAGACCAGAAAAAAATTGTATTATCTGATAACCTTTATCCAGAATATATAAAAAATTCTTAAGCTTCAAGAATAAAAAGACAAATAACTCAAAAGGTGAGCAAAGAATTAGAACAGACATTTCTCCAAAGATGATACACAAAGGCCACAAGCAAAGGATGCTCCAGGCATCAGAGAAATGCGGCTCCAACCCGCGAGCCTCTCACGTCCCACTCACGCACATGACTACAATCAAAGCGCCAGACAATAAAAAACACTGCTGAGGCTGTGGAGAAACTAGAAATCTAAAAACACTGCCAGTGGGAAAGCAAAGGTACCAGTACGTTCGCTTAGGAAAACTGTCTGGCAGGTTCCTCAAGGGTTAAACATGGAGCTAACACATGACCCAGCAAGTCCATTCCTGGTATACATGCAAGAGAAACAAAAACACACATCCACACAGAAACTTGTATGCAAATGTTCCATAACAACATTATTCATAACGACCAAAAATTTCACTATCAACTAGTGAATAAATAAACAACCCCAATGTCCATCATCCACTGGTAAATGAGGCATAGACATATAATGGAACACGGCTCAGCAATGAAAAGGAAGTACTGATCTGGGCTACAGCATGGATGACCCTCAACACATTGTGCTGAGTAGAGCCAGACACAAAACACACGTTGCATGATTCCATGTATCTGAAATATCCAGAGCAGGCAAATCTATAGAGACAGAAAGTAGATTAGTGGTTGCCAAGGATTTGGCAGGACACACACACACACACACACACACACACACACACACACACGCAAGCATGCTCGACAGGACTGTTAATGGGCATCAGGATCTTCCTGGGGTGATGGAAATGTTCTACACTCAGATGTTGTGGTGATAGTTACACGAGTCTGTAAATAAGGTCAAGGCACACGTAAAGTAGGTGAATTTTATGGTCAGCAAATTGCACTTCAAGAAAGCTATTAAAAATAAAAGTGTACGTGGGGCCTGGGTGTGGAAGGGCAGGTAGGTCAATATGCAGGGGAAGCCTCAGAGGGGGGCTTGCTGGAGCGACCCCGAGTGGTGACCTTTGCCAGAGCTGGTCTGATGAGGAGGCGGGGGAGGGTGCAGCTGGAGGTTGAAAAAGAAGTAGAAAGGGAGGCAGGGAGACAACTGGTGTGCACGATGCTTGTGCGGATCCCAGCTCTGGAAGCAGAGTTATGGCACTGAAGCTGGAGGGGAAGGCAGGTGGGAGTGACAGGGTTGTTAGAGGCTATGTCAGGAATCAGATCTTAAGAAGCGGAGAGGCTGGGGTCAAGGCCACAGGAAAAGGACTAGCCTGGGAGCCGGGAAGCAGCTCTGAGGCCAAGGTGAGAGCGACCACCGGTGCCATATGATAGAACAGGACCCAAAACACAAACAAAGGTTTTATGCATTAGGAGCTCCACAGGGAGTTAATTAACTTCTTGATTCCGGGTAAGAAGGCCAACGTTCCGTGTGCCTCTCCTGAGCACTTCACAGAGTGCTGCATGCGGACTCTATTAAGCGTCTGTAGAGGGCCTGCCTCTTCCGATCGACTCGCACCTTAGCAAACGTGGAGCCCTTCCCTTCGGACTCAATGGTGATGGTGTGGGTTCGCCGCAGGAGAATCTGGTCGATATCTTCTTCGCAGAACTTAGACCCTTCGTCCTCCTCATCCATGAGCGCACCGTAGGCCCCCTTCCGCAGAAGATCCTCTATTTCCTTCTTGGAAAGCTGCTGCACCTGTTTTAGAGAGATATGTGAAATAATACAGAGTTGAAATGTTTTTAGACCAAAGAATTTTTTTTTTTCTCCAAGAGGATAAACCTACGTTCCAACAAGGGACAAAGGAGGTGGAAACAGTGCTTAAAAGAAATACTGAGCTTGGAGAACAAGCTGATGCTGGAGCATTTCTCACGAGGAGCCACATCCAGCCGGGAGCCGGACAAGTGAAGGGGCCGGGTGGGCGCGGGTGGCTTTACCCCGTTGGTTGCGTTTTCCCTTCCGCTCATGGACTGCAGCACCGCTTTATCCAGACCGAGCTTCAGACTCGCCTTGTCGAACATCTCCCTTTCGTAAGAATTCCGTGTGATCAGCCTGTAGATTTTCACAGATTTGCTCTGTCCTATCCTGTGACACCTTGCCTGGGCCTGGAAGCAAAGGGGAACTGATGGCTACCAAGAAAGAAAGGCTCTGTCGTCAGTAATGAGAGCATCTGCTGTTCCGATAAACAGGTGCGGCTTCGAAGAGGGTTCACACACAAAGAAACTACTTTTACATTATTAATAAATTGATGACTAGTTGGTTCATTTGCCCCCATCATGGGATACCGCCTGAGTGACTACATGACTTTAATTTATTGGTTTGACGGGGATTCTCCGTCACAGTAGAATGACTTAAAAAAAAAAAAAAAAAAGGCATCAGGAAGATTCTCTTGCATGTTTACCTGGAGGTCATTTTGGGGATTCCAGTCAGAATCAAAGATGATGCAGGTGTCAGCAGCAGTCAGATTAATGCCTAAGCCTCCTGCCCGTGTGCACAGGAGGAAAACAAACCTATCCGAGTCAGGTCTGGAGAATCTGTCAATAGCTGCCTGGCGCAGGTTGCCTCTCACTCGGCCGTCGATCCTTTCGTACGGGTACCTGGAAAAGGTCAGTATGAGCAAGGAGGCCTGACGAACAGCTACAATACACCTGCTCCCTGCTTTTATTTCTGAGACAGTAATACAACGTGGGATATATATTAACGATGATATTATGTATGAGAAGCAATTTCAGAGCAAATGGGTTTTGTTTTTCACACAACTGGTTCGAATGCCCAGAGATTACATTTTATTTTACTTCCTCTCCACTGAAACATCTAACCTCTAAAAATAGCTGACACCTCCAACAGTAAAATAACAAACAATTTCAATTTTAGGTCAGAACTATTCTCCCCTGGTCAAATGAAAGAAACGGGAAACAAAATTGCCCACAAAATCGCGCAGACCCACGGCAGCCATCACACAGAGAGCCTGCCGTGTACATCCACAGCCTTTAAAGAAGAGATGCGAGGTCCCCACTCCACCCCCGTTAGCACAGGTATCACTCCGAGGTGAACCACGTCGAGCCCTGTGCGAGGGCACTTCCGAATCTCCTTTTTATTCTCATGGAACCGGGCCTCACCGTCTTTGAA
Organism: Cnephaeus nilssonii; assembly: GCF_951640355.1. Lineage (NCBI taxonomy): Eukaryota > Metazoa > Chordata > Mammalia > Chiroptera > Vespertilionidae > Cnephaeus > Cnephaeus nilssonii. Next base: position 32,842,218 of record NC_137089.1, on the reverse strand, counting down.
TGAGGTAGTCTTCCAGTATGTCCAAGCAGCGCACCATCTGGGAAAAGATAAGCACCCTGTGGCCACCAGCCTTCAGTTTTGGCAGCAGCTTGTCAATCAGCACTAGCTTGCCAGCAGCCTGGATCATCGCCTGGAGCTGAAAATCTGGAGAGTCTGCATTGTGTGTTTCTTTAAACTCTTCCAAAATTTTCTCTTCAGCACCTGCGGAGATTGGACAGCATAACATGAATACAGTAAAAGGTTTTTATTACTGAAAACAATGAACTAGCTTTCAAAACCCACCGCAAACTGTGGGAACCAGACCACCGTGCTCATGTTTACGAACACGAACCTACCCCTCCCTCAAAGTTCGGCCTACACGAAACCGGGAAAGCATACAAGGGATCAAAGTTTTCAGCACAACACGTTGAGGCATTGGGAGGGAAAAACCACATTTTCCACAACAAACAAATGAGTGCTGATTGTAGAAACAGAATTTCAACAACAGACTGTCAGGCCAGAGTGGCAGAAACAAGCCAAGGGCCAGATACCTACAGAAAATGTGGAACCTGAACGGCTGAAGAAACAAAGACCTGTTTACTAGCTGGATATAAACACACAACAAAATCTGTTCTGAAACCAAGAAACAGGCAGACAGAATTCTAACAATTACAGTGTACGGGCAGCAGTTTGTATTTACAATTGTACAATAATACAGCCCAAAGGACTGCCACAAAAGGGAATTCATTGTTCAGGATATTTTTTAGGAACTTTGTTTTTTTTTTAGGGGATAGCACACATTTTCTACTGCAATCTCTAAATCTCCTTCTGTAGTCATTCTCACCTGATAATTTCATAAGGGACAAAAATTCGATCTTGAATTATTCAAAGCTCAAAAAACTTTGAAAATAAAATATACCTGTTTCATGTAAGACTTCTAGGCCTAACCCTCTTTTCATCACAGCCCCATGTAGATTTCTGTTTGTTCAAATATTGGGGGGTTGGGGGGGCATCAGAGAGAGAAGCCTCAAGAGAATGACATCTTGGTCACACCTCCTTCCCTGACCCCAAACCCACCCTCATCCTGGAAGCAGCAGGCTAAGCCTCCTTCAACTGCTTAGGTGGCTTAACTAGAATTAGGCAGCTTCGTCTGGCCTCCTCCCCTCCCGGGGGTTAATCAGGGCACGGCTGGCTGCTCAGCTCCTCTCCCTCCCTCAGGACGGGGATGCGGTCACCTATTCTCTAGGAAATACAAACGAACAAATCCGTCTAATGGGATTGGTTCCCTCCTTAAACCGTGTCAGATACTGTAAACTATTCTTGTTACCCCTGGTTGTAAACATGTGGACTAACTACTGTGCACCTGAAGGGGATACACAACCTCAGAAGATCTGAAAGGGTGGGTCAGGTAGGCCACCAAGCCGCTCGGACGGTCGTCCTTCTGTGAGGGCGGCCAACACAGCAAATGTGGCCCCTCTTTCCATTTAAGGGCCTTGTACAAATTAAGTTATGGCATGGTCGTGGGCACAAATAACGCATGTTAATTATTAATCAACACAGAATCTCACTGAGAGCCGGTTACAGTCACTCAGTGCCTTTCCCAAGCACCGAGGCCTCCTGGAAAGCACACCGTGACTGCTTACGAAGGGGGCTGGCAGGAAATGCCAGCTGCTCACTCCCCTCTCCACACCAGCGACAGGCTAATATGCAGGATTTTCCTCCCAGTGAAAAAAAAAGGGCAAAGGTTTTACTAGAAGAACATGTAAAAAACAAAATGCTATTTAAGAACAGTAGCAGGCAGGTTCTTGAATAAAGTTCAGTAACGTTTTTCAAAACATAAACTTTAGAAATGTAGGTTCTATATTCAGGACAAGAAGATTCTCAGCAGACAGCAGAAACAGATTTAAGTCCACTTACTACATTAGGTGTTATTACAAGTTTGTTCTTGTGGGACAATATATTATAAGGTCTTTGCAACTCAGGAAGACAGAGGTCTTACTCTTATGATATCTGGATAGTTATTTTGTCCACATTAAGATTATAATCCATACTCAAAATTTTTTTATAGTTTTAGTTTAAACAAGTTAATGGTCAGTGAATAGATTTCAAAAATGAAGTAATCATTTTTGACAAAGTAAATATCAGAATCAGACATGTTTGGATTATTTTACTAAAAAAATTTAAAAAATAATTCAGTCAATTTAGTAGAGAAATCTATTATTTTTCATCTTAAATTTATGCAGAGATGAAAAATAACTTTTCTGCTTTTTCAATACTACCAATAATTTCTCATCTTATGAATAATCAAAATTAAAATATTTTCAAAAAAATGTTAAGTATATTCTTTTTTTACCTGATAAAAGCTACTACTGATTGAACCAATCAATTCAGGTCTTTGTTATGAATTCTGGTTCTTAAGTGGCAGCTACTTTACACTAATAATACTTCATTTTAAAACATCAGCAAACATATTCCCTATGTGATTCCTTTGGCACTGGATTTATTATGGCCAGACTGAAGGAAAGGGGCATGGGAAGGTGTTGGTGAGGGAGGCAACTTCTACATTCTGATGTCACAGCCAAATTCTCAAGTTTATCTGTTAGATTTACCTTGAAGTTAGTTGTAAATACCAATCGGAAAATGAACTGAGAAGCCAAAATATGTAGTTTGTTGGCACTGTTTTGAATTAAAGTACCAATCATACCACAATTAAAAATGTGTGTGTGTGTGTATCAAAGACATTCTTGAAATGAGTGTAGTAGAAGACTTTCCACTTAAACAGACCGGCACTGTGAGGGAAGTAACTGCAATGTCATCTACTATATTAGCCAAAACTAAACAAGAAATTATTTTCTCTTGAAGATTAAAAAAAACAAGTTACTATTTTCTCTCTGAAATTCATTCTGGCATCTTAGCTTCAGTCTTGTTTTCTTTCTACTCATGATTCTCTACACTCCTCCTACCCCCAACAGCAACAACAACGGTCTCAAGTCACCCCTAACCATTAGGGGACTTTGACCAAGTTTTCAACATTATTTTTATCTCACATAGTGAACCTAAAATTGAACATTCCATTCTAATAACACTTGGACCCAAAATAGTATTGCCATTTATGTTACTCAGTTACCTGCTTAACTTTTAGCAAGAAAAAACAACTAGCAACACTTTCTGAGTGTTTATAGAGCACCAAGCATTGTTCCAACCACGTAAGCACTTAATGCACATTCAAAATATTTCTTATATATATAACTTGTATGCTAACATCACTCCCAATTTTTTTTCTGCTTTGCTTGTTACACCTTTTAACTTATAGCTGTTTCTGTTTCCCACATCTTCAGAAGCATTGTGCTTTATTGAACTGAACGTTAGTTTGATTAGGGCTGCTTTACTCTGCCACCACCTATACAAATTTCAATTCAACCTCCTTTATCTGCTCAGCAAACCTGTGTAGAGGGGGCGCTGTGTCAGTCTTTTCTCCACTCCAGATTGTGGACAGAGTGGCCAGTGCTGGCCCTGGAGGCGCCTCTGTGAAACACAGGCCTACAGAAGTCACCTGTGAAGTTGTGATTTATAGTGTGTGTGTGTGCCTGTGTGTGTGTGTATCTTGGAGGTACAATTTCCCAACATAAAGGCATATAAGTATACCTGCTTAATAGATACTTCATAACTGAAGGACAGAGACGCTGAGCTCAAGGTGTGACCAGTTAGAACAACTGCCACAGATGCAAACCGCAGAAGTCCTAAGAGCCTCCAGCAAACAATAAGAGAGGGTGACCCCAGAGAGCATCAGCTACAGAGAACACCCACCAGCTGGGTTTGGGGGAGCACCCCCCGAGCACTCCCTGCCCCCGCCTCTCAATGCTCAATGCATGTATTAGCATGTGACCAAACAAGACCTGGCAACCATCACTGAGATCTTCCTTCCACACACACCCTGTTGGCAGCATTTCATCTCTTTTGTGAGCACCTTTTCTTTCCCCTTGGAGGCCACTTCCCCTCATTTTCTTTTCACCGGATATTAAATGCAAAAGTGTGTGTGTGTGTCTTTACTCATACCATCAACTGCCCTAAGCCCCAACTCCATCTCCCCAACTCAGGAACAGGCTGGCTGGCACTCACCATAAATGGCCATACAGGCTCTTAAACACATGGTGATTAGCAGGTTGGTGGCATGAAACATGTAATTATCACACATGATACGCTCTTTAAAAGACAAAGCTAAAAGCACAAAGTCTGAAGAGGAAATGCACCACTGTCCCCACAGCGATGGCCCCCGGTGCCACGCGGAGACCGTTTCCAGGTGTGGGCCATTTGTCATTTAGTAACAGGATCTCCTGGAGCCGAGGCGGCTGACAGTGTAGGTTACGGAAGAAGAAAAGATGAGGAACTCTTTAAATTAGCTGCCCTTGAACCTCACGAATGGTGATAGAGACAAAGCAGGCTTGTTCCTTCTCCCTGGAAAGGAACCTAACGGCATTGCTGGCCAATGGTCACTGAGCACAAGCACCCATGTGAGTGGGCCATCAGCTCTCCCTGCCCCACCTTAACTCCACCTGGACAGCACCAGCCCCCTAGCGGGTTGTTGCGCCTGCCTGTCTTTCCCGAATCCCATCTGTCTTATACGACGTTGCCAGATCCATGATCCTAATTGCGTTTCTAACCATCTCTCAGCTTCGACACTGGCTCTGGTCCTCCACTGCCTACGGACTGAAGACAAATCCCATCACCCAGCACGGAGGCTTCCACATCAGGGTCCCGGCACGTCTACATCCGCCATTGCACTGTTGCTTGCATGGTCTTTACACTTTGGGCAAGTTCCCCTTTGTCTTCCTGACTCCTCTTCTTTGCTCATGTTATTACATCAGCGTGAGGCCCTTCCTGGTTCTAACCCTGACGGCCTATATCCTTCCCAGCCCCGGAGGCTGTCTCCACGCCACCCCTTTCCAACAGCTTCCTAATCTCAACCCCTGACAAAATGAAGGCTCTCGTATTCTCCAGAGTCTCGCGTCCACGACACAGGCATGAAATGTTTATTCCTTTCATGATGTTTGGAAGTATATGATACAGGTTTGTACTCATGCCGGTTATACAACACTATCAATTTGGGTGAGAAGACAGGAGGAGCATAAAGTATTCATTAGCAACAGGGGACAAACTATTATCAAAGCCATAAAATAATCTCTCATTCTTAGGGAACTGGAGCTAAAGGTCTCTAGACTGAGAGAAATTTTCTCTGATCAAAGTTTTCAGACAATAAATCTCTGCCTCTCACACCAAAGTTCCTCTCTAACTTCTCTGATTTACACACACACACACACACACACACACACACACACACACAGCAAGAAAATCTCAATCAGGGGCTGAGTTCTCCTTAACTATGAACACTTTTAAGCCATGGAGCACTAACACCTCCTTTCAACGAGTGAGACAGATGTAGGGATGCAGGAGAAAGGTGAGGTGAGATCCTGCTTCAGAGAGGGACCGGCAGGAGTGATGGTCCTTTGCCTTCAGACACCACAGAAGGAGGCAGCACAGAGGACAGGGAGCTGGTCAAAGCCACACTGAGGCGTCAGGATGCAGTCATGACCACAACCCGTAAAGTCCTCAGTCTGGAGGTAGGAAAGGATTTCTGGCGCTTTGAATGACACGAAGTAAGTTTACCGACAGCCAGGCTTACCGTTAATTAGGTACGGATGATTGCAGCACTTGCGTAGTTCCATCATAGTGTTTAAAAGGTTAGGTACGTTAGCTTGACCGCCACCTTTGGAAAGAAATGTAAAATTCTTCTCAAGGATGGCTCGGTAATACTTCTTCTGAATGTTTGTTAGCTCAACTTCAATGATAGTTTCTTCTTTGGGGGCCAAGTTCTTTTCTACATCCTCCTTGAGACGTCTCAACATCATCGGCTTTAGAATAGCCTGGAGTTTTTGCACCTAAAAAAGGACCTTAAGTAAATACTGATGTCATGACTTGGTTGCACGTTAACACATATCCTAATGTGAAAAGGCAGGATTATTATCCTACTAGTTTACCGTTCAATTTCATGTGTCAAAGCCCAATAAGGGGATGGGAGGAGACTTGACTTGGGGCAGTGAACAGACAGTAGAATATACAGATGATGTGTTGTAGAATTGTATCCCTGAAACCTGTATAACATTATTAACCAATGTCACCCCAATAAATTCCATTTTAAAAAGCCCAGTAAGGTTACGAAGGCAGGAAACTTCCAGTTTTCATAACAGAAGTGCATGAAGGTTGAATGATCCAATGTCAAATGAACCATTCAACCAGGAGGCTTATTCTACTCATTTCCTTTTAATTCTGTTTGTCCTGAGCGGTGGGGATGATGAAGGGGAAGGAAGAGACCGTGTCAGGGGAGGGGGCGGGGCCTCTGCTTGAGTTCTCTTGGTTTCCAGAAACAGCGAATAAGCCAGGAGGTAGCCAGTCCTGCAAGCAGAGGTGTCTCCCTCCAGCTCCCTTTTCTGGTGACTGGCACTAGGGTACAGCACACCAGAGTTTTTAGGAAAAGTAAAACAAAACAAAACGGACTTCACTTTGAACTTAACGGAAGAGATTAAGACTAGAACTTAAAACTCCAGGAGGCAAACAGTCTACAAATTTCCGTGGCTTCTGACACTATCCCCAAAAGTATACAACCTTCCCAAAAGCAGACCTAGCAAAACCACCATCCTGAACAGCACAGCAGCCTCTGCAAATTACACAAACACCTCTACCCATCAACAACCCTTCACAAGGGCAAATGGACAGACAGACAAGAAAACCTCTGTCATGAAGACTTGGTCTGTCCAAGGAAAGGATATAAAGCTCGCTTGTCTACGGGGCAGGAGGACAAAACTAAGATGACTTACATTTTTACGTTAGTTTAGTATTACTCCTTTGCCATTTCATGACTTAAATCTTCAACTGCATGACTAAAATACAAAGTAGACGTGAGAAATACCTGTTCTTCTGTTTTCAGATCACCGAACTCCTGCATGAAGGTGGTTTCTGAAGGGAAGCGACTCGGTTCCAAGAAGTGGAGCAGGCTGAAGAGCTCCTCCACAGTGTTCTGCAGCGGGGTCCCCGTCAGCAGCACTTTGTGTTCCTGCAGGAATGCAAGGGGAGCCAGTGACAGATCAGAACAAAGACCGTTTCTCAAAACCAGAGCCTCTCTAGTACCCATGTTCCTACTTCTCTCTGAAGTTAATTCTGCACCACCCTACGTCAAGTTAAGGAATTAGGCACAAAGGCGGAGATACAAGAAAAAAAATGGTCCTGCCCTGACCGGTTTGGCTCAGTGGATAGAGCATCGGCCTGCGGACTGAAGGGTCCCAGGTTCGATTCCGGTCAGGGGCATGTACCTTGGTTGTGGGCACATCCCCAGTGGGAGGTGTGCAGGAGGCAGCTGATCGATGTTTCTCTCCCATAGATGTTTCTAACTCTCCATCCCTCTCCCTTCCTCTCTGTAAAAAATCAATAAAATATATATTTTTAAAAAAGAAAAAGAAAAAAATGGTCCCTGATTCAGATGCGCACAGAGGGGCCTGCCTGGAACTGCAGGCCTGGTGGTAACTGTGTCTTGCCATTTCGTCTCTTTCTGGGGTCATTAGGTCAACAGTGTAGTGCCCCAGCTTCACAAGTCCCCTAAGGGTCTGCTTTTTCCGCATCAGAGCTGAAGTTTTCCCTAAAATCCCCAGGCTCAGATAAAGCTCCCCTGACTCTTTCTGTTCTCTGCATCAGCAGCGCTCGCGTCTCCCCATCTGCTTCCTGCATGACTCACGTTGCAGACAAAAGAAGTTCTTCTATACGCAACAGCACATGAAAAACTATTTTGTTCTTCAAAAATTTCAAACTAGCAAAGGGGTCGGCTTGGTTTTAAAGACCACAATCACTTTTTTTTTTTAACAGATGATATTTCTAACGTTTTGTCTCTGAACCAAGTCAGGTATTTCTTTAAAACAATTCCTCCTGTTTACGAGCTCTTTCACCAGCTCCCCTATCACATTTGTGCCCGTGTCCTACTTCCATACATCCAAAACGGAGAACTGTTTAGCAATTACTTGAAACTCATTTTAGGGAAAGTATCACGACTATATGATGCTGTGATACCGGCCAACAATGTCAGAATCAGGAAGACAGCAGCCACTTTTGTGTAACTACAAGCGCGGGAGGATGTATCACAACATTTGACAGACTTTGCAAACACCCTCCCCAGGCATCAGTCCAATCCAGAGTGGCGGGAATGCTGCGCCAGCGACAGTTGTATTCGGGTTCAATGGAATCACCAAATGATCACTGACCAAGTCCATCATCTTGAGCCCCTCCAGCAGCTTGCAGTTCCTGTTCTTCAGCCGGTGGGCTTCATCGATGACTACACAGCGCCATGGAATATTCCGAAGCTCAGGACAATCAGTCAAAATCATCTCGAAGGTCGTGATGATGGCATGAAACTTATAGGACCCCTTTATCACTCGACCCTACAAAAACAACTCTGATTATTATCTAGCACTACAGATTAACAACTCTGAGAATAAATAAAGAGCATAAGACATATGGATTTATCCCTTTGGGGACACCTTTATTTTAAGTAACACGTATTTTGGAGGTTTAAGCTGCTGTGGTATAAGAAGGCCTTAAAATCTTCCCTTTTTCAACGTTAGAAAATTGTTAGTAAAATTTCTGATCCAATTTCCTTACAGATCCACATGCAGTAAAGTGCTACTAAGAGTGCCCATTCTAGTCACATCCCATGGACTCCGAAGTGAAAGGCCAAAGGCACTGTGTACTAAGCTAACTTAAAAAGAACTTTTTTACTTTTTAAAGTGTTTTACCTTTCTTTTACTTTTGTAACTTATTTTTTTATTTTTAAAGTGATAAAACAAAAATCATTCACTTAGGATAGAACTTATAATAATTTCCCAAATTTAAAGATAAATACAAAATAAACAAGTTTCAATATTTCCATTTTTAAACAGTTATAGGGCAGATTTTACACTTAAAGCAAACAAAAAGTAAAACAAAAATCTCTGTCCTATTCGCAGTTATAGAAATCCCATTTACTACCTAGAGCTTAAAACTAATTTAGGGATTACTATTCTCCCTTCTTCATCAAGTAATTTTTAATGTTAACATCACAGAATAATTGCAGGTAACTAGCAAAGTGAAAATTCACAGTAATTGCTACTAAGAGCCAAAGTATAAACTCTTCCCTTTGGATGTATTTCATTCATTGTGTCACTCAAAATTACGTGCCTAGTATTTTTCATTTCCAGCAAGAATGTAACAAAATATTCTTTCTATTTACATTTTTAATTGCAAAAGAAAGCCAATTAGCAAATCAACACATTAAGTGATTTTCATTGATCATCCAAGATAAAAAAATTTCATTTATTTTTAATCTAATAATAAAAATGATTAAGCTATAAAAATGAAAAGCTGTAATTATGACATGCAGAGATATAACACAATCATAAATTAGGTAAGAAACCTAAAGCAAATTTCTCAATTTTGCAAAATCTAAACCTTTCCCTCAAATCACTGAGACCATTTTAAATCCCAATGTTTTAAAATGCACATACTACGCATAGGCAAAACCACCTGTGATGTTTTACCTGGGGATCTTTGAAGTACATTTCATACAACTGAATGGTCCGACGACTAGCTTGACTCCCATGATACACAACCACGTTCAACTCTGTCCAGGTACGGAATTCCCTTTCCCAGTTGGGGATTGTGGACAATGGGGCAATTACTAAAAAAGGGCCATGGATTCCTTTCAAATATATCTCATAGAGAAATGTAATGGACTGGATAGTTTTTCCCAAACCCATTTCATCTGCTAAAATGCAGTTTCGCCTTTGGGAAGGAAATAAAAGAAGGAAAGTTTAATGAGTACAGATATTAGTCACTGCTTTTCTTTTTTTTTCTTTTCACAAGACATATATTACTATACTCACAAATGCCTATTTTAGATGTTATCCTTAGCTTCAGTAAAATACATTTCCAAGAAATAATTATTTTTACATACTTCTATCAACCTCTGTAATTATTTGTTGAATAAATAATAAGCATACTTCCAATGTTTGCTGTTTTATTATAATCTTAGTAGAGAGTTAAATGTTATTAAGTTATATTTGAGTACTATTTTCAATAACTACAAAGGAAAAAACAATAGGCCTTTTTAAAAGTGAAGGAAACATGTTTTACATACATGTTGTACCAATTGAAAAGTAGCCAGTTTACTCCCTCCAACTGGTATTCCCTGAGTTTGTTATTGTTTTTATACTCCCTGGAACTCTCCGATTTCTTCCAATCATCAGCAGGAGGTCGCTCCTGTTTCAAATATAGTAAATCCCATTAGTGGTTTCTCAAAGACCGCGCGATGCTATTTTCAAATTAAATCCCCTACCCTCAGCCAATTCTTACCACGCGTGCTGTTTCTGGCTCCCTGGACATTAGTTTCTCAAACTCCTCGATCTTGGCTTGATCGATGTCCTGCCTGAGCTCCCAAGTGCTGTCCTCATAAGGCAGGGAGCACCACTTCACCAGGTAGTGAGTCACAGGCTGGGGCACGTTTAAAGGAATCAGAATCAGATTCATTTGACCAAAATGCTCGATGTATAAAGGAAATGCGTGCTCTACCTCATTTGTCAACAGACACCACCCAAGCAACAGTAAGACTTAATGGGGAGAAGTTTTAAAAGTAGTCCCTAGTTATAGAGTCTCAAGTCTAAACTGGAAATAGTATTATTGAGTAGTATTATCAGAACAAATTAATTTTTATTTAAGTCACTGATAAGTAATGTTCAAAAGCTAAAAGGTATAAATATCTAGTAAATAATAGCTGAATTTGAGCCTGTGCAAATTATTTGCCAGGTATTTGATTCAGATGTATATAGTAAATTATCTTAGTATACCTATAGCTATAATAATAAAAGCGTAACACGCTAATTAGACCAGACAACCTTCTGGACAAAGCCAGGGCTGCGAGGGCCGCGGCTGCGAGAGCCAAGCCCCTTGCACGAATTTCGTGCATTGGGCCTCTAGTATTTATATAATTGGTTAGTTTCTTAAAAAAATAAGAAAAGGCTTGAGTTTATTAGGATTTCTGCTTTTTTCTTAAAGGGAGAAATACCGTTTGTATCCAATCACTTTAAAATAATGTGTTTCAGTCCTAGCCAGTGTGGCTCAGTTGGTTGGGCATCCTACTGTGCACTGAAAGGTTGCCAGTTTGATTCCCTAGCAGGGCACATGACCAGGTTTCAGGATCAATCCCCAGTAGGAGGCATGCAGGAGGCAGCCAATCGATGTTCCCCTCTCATATCAATGTTTCTCTCTCTCTCTCCCCACCCCCTTCCTCTCTCTTTAAAAATCAATTTTTACAACAATAATGTGTTTGAGTTCTAAAAGATTGGAGAGCAAAATATTTTGGGTAATATAGATCAATGGAATTTTCTTTGTTTTTTCCTCTAGAAAATGTTTGGGTCTGCTGACCTTCATTTCAGGACTAAGGTACATTGACCTCGTTATGATGTTAAAACCATTTGGTGTACTATGTAAATATATTATGAAATATATTTTTTCAAGTGAAACTAAATAATAAAAAAGACAAATATCATGTAACTGATATCTTTATTTTATAACATCCTCTGTGCACCACATTAAATGAAGTTCATCAACTTCACTAAATATGCCCAATGTTAAACATTAAACTCCCTTCTGCTACAACTGCACTCTTAATTACATAAGGAAATTTTGTGCTACATAACAGATTTATACCGAAATGTACTGAATTCTTTTTATTGATTATATTCTGGAATTGTGCAAAATGTCGATGTATTCGTTTCATATTGAAAATTGATCTCTTTTAAAAAGCTCCTTGACAACACATAAACACATTTAGCACTATTATTAAGTCATAAAACTAATAGTAAGTCAATAAATTTCAGTTAAATTTGGACCAAGTGTGCCATGAGCCAAGGCTCTGACCAGGACCAGACCTAGGATGGCCACGATCACTCTCTGTAAACACACATAAGCTGTCTGAGTCTGCGCCCCCTAATACGAATGATCTTCTGTTACCTCTCCCCGGTCATCTGTGCTACGTGCAAAGTCCATTATCCGGTCAACCTCCACATAATCTGGATTAAAAAGCTCATCTTCAATCTGCACCAAAGGAAAAAAAAATTTAAATGTTTATTTAATTTCTGAGAGTAAACACTATTCCACTTTTCACCAAGCAGTAATATTTTGGGTCACAGCAACACAAAATTTATATTTGGCAAATTCTTTTATATTAATTGAAATGCTACAATTTAGCAAAATCATTCCCCATGAGGAAATCAGACTTCTCAGACTTTGTTAACTGGGTCTTTTAATTACTGTGTGAAACCTTTTTACTGTGAGAGAATGTTTAAGAATATTTTAAATGAAGTGTGAAATTACAATTCACTAATGAGCAATCCAAAAGGCTGATGGCATGCGAATGCATTCAGCATTCTTGAAACTACAGCTTGCAAAAAAGACCCAGAGCCATGCACAGTACGTGCTATTGGAATCTCATAACTCCCAGAGTGGTCTGCTGCTTTACAGCATCATTTACAGAATGTTATTCAAAAGCTAAAAACACTGAAACCAGTGAAATTCATATTTTAGTATGAACAGAGTATGATATTTGGTTGTCTTTGCCAATCAATATTAGTAGCTCATTTGAATACAGTCTGTCATTAAAGGTTCTAATGATTTATTTGTACCGAATACAGAGCATTTAGCTAAAAGTATTAGGGATACAAAAATAAGGCTTAAATAATTAGGTTAGTTAGCCAATATATTAACAATTTTTACAAAATAAAGTAATACTGCTTGCTTGCAGAGTTATCACATTAAAAAACACACACAATATGACTCAAAGGGAAGTTACAGACTAAACCACACTTTAAATAAGTCAGTCAGATAAGTTAGAAAACAAAATTCATATTATCGTATTCCTATCAATTTATCACTAATATAACTGCATTAAAATGCTTTGCAAAGACATATGAGACACTTCATATGCGCTGAATTGCAGGTTGAAAAGATAAACTGTTCGATCACAGTCGGCTCAAGGATAACACACTGTTCCCATTAAAACACTGGGTTTGGATGCTTTGAACTGTGAATTATAAATCAAAAATCAAAAATGTGTTTCAACTGCCTCAGGACTTTACATAGAGTTGATCAGCGAGGCAAAAAAATCATTGAAATGCTCACTTGATTTAAAATATCAATATATTAATGCACCGGCTTTGTCAAACGAGTCTAGGTTTAGGCACACAATATGTGTGTCATTCACAACAGCATAAGCACTAAAACTTTCTAGTAACTAGTTGTGATGACAAATGCTCTTTTTAAGACAACTCATTCTTAAACAGAAGCTGTCATTGTGAATTTAAATCCTTAACTTTACTCCTAAACGTTTCTATCTTTCAGGTGAATAATCTATGCATGCCATCATGCATGTGCTGCAATTTCCAGTTTCAATAATCTCCTTGAAATAGAGATTTTAATTGCAGCAGACTTATAAGAAAGCATAAGATGAAACAAAGAATGTAAAAGTAGTCAGAACTTAGCAAAACCTAAATCCAGGACCATCTATGGAATATGGACAAACAGGTGTGTGTGTGTGTGTGTGTGTGTGTGTGTGTGTGTGTGTGTGTGTGTGTGTGTAAAAGAGAAAGAGGAAAGGAATCTCCTTTATCCTTTTCCGCTAACACTTGGATTCTCTTCTCAGACTTCCATTCAAGTCAAAACTTCAGATTCTAGTTGACAAGTTACCAGAAAAATAATATATTCTAACCTTGATGTAGGTGATCCATAAAGACAGACCCACACAGACAGGCTACAGAGCCAGGGCCAGGCACATGTCCGTAAAGTGCATCTGACTCCAGGAAACACAGTCCAAATAAATTTAATAAACAGAACCAGGACCCAAGGCTGTGAGGGTAAGTTAACATAGCACGCTTTCCTGTTCCTTGCCACTAATCCATAGAAAAGGTCAGCAGAACATACGGTATCTCTTTCTAAAAGGAAGCTAAATGATTTCAACTTGCCCAATGTCACAGACATTTAACCTTCGTTTCATTAAGAAGGGCATGAAAAATGGAACTTCCCATTATTTTCTTGGAAACTGCCCTTTCAGAGAATCACCTAAATATTCTCCAAGATGTAAGGAGTGAGTCACATTTGCACACCTCCCTTCCCCTCAGTACTGCAAAGACGCCTACTACTCAGAGTAACAGAAGTGGTGATCCAGACATATGTCCAGTAAAGCAACCACCATCTGATCCCCCATCTAATACAAACTTTACAATCTGCCTGTTAACCATGTAAAATCTGCATGGAAATCAGATTCCAGGGGAACCCAGACTTGTCACCTGAGATTATAAGGATTTTATGACATAAAGTACTGAACACTCTTCTGGCCCCACCCCTATCTCTACAAAGAGGTGGGGGTGTGAAGTAAGCTCTTAAACAGGTATTATTTTGCATCAATTTCACACTTCCTTACATTTTATATTCTGTTAACTCCTTAATGGAAAAGAAAACTAAGAAATCAGCAAGTTTAATCTTTCAGTGTTAAAGTTTCTTTTTTATCTACTAGAGGCTACAAGTGAAACCAAACTGGTGATCAACAGTCCAGAGCCCCCAGGAAGCAGTGTGTGAAAGCACTTTTTTTAAACGTAGTTGACTATGTTGGGGAGAAACCTGGCCCTTTTTAAAAATGTGGATTTTTCTTTCCTGCCCTAGGTATGGTTACCTTCTCATCATAATTGATAACCCACGCAGTAAAGGAAGATCGCAAAGATATGCCAATTTCTACACCACAGCACAGCATTTGTGAAAATTAGTCAAATGAACTTTCTGTAATGAGGCACTGACTTGAACAAGTTTGCCTCATACCTTCCCCAATAGAAATAAACTTTTATTTCCTAGAACTTGTATTTAATACGTACTGTAGAGTTTTTAACCTGCTAAATTTTAATAAAACTTTTTTCTACTTACATTTTTCATATCTACTAACTGGACTTTCATTACAAGACTGTAATCATACCATCGAATTTCCACACAATATCTTAAGGACCAGTATCTTCTAGACTAAGCAACAGGAAGAATGAGAAATTTCCTGTTTACAAATATTTTTTAGCAATAACCAGTTACCAATATGCAAGTAACAGCACCAAATGAGGCAAACTAGTTTTTCTTAATAAACTACTGAACTAAAATTCAAAATTCAGAACATTTAAATAAAGTAAGTACTTTAAAAATTAACCAGGTATTTCATACCTCTGAAAGGAATTTGTTCTGGCCCTGCTTTGCCTTAAATCGTTTAATCTTTTGCTGAATTCTCTTATCTTTTTCCAGATCTTCTACAGATGCCCATTGACAATGAAGATAAGAGCTAAAAAAAATAAAATAATATACTTGAAACACGTGAAAAATAATGAATCCTTTATTACATATATGTCTTTTATAGTTCCCCCAAAGTCAACTAAACAGCTAATTAGCAAAATAACCTGTTTACTCATACAGGCTGCTGAGCAACATTCAACATAATTACTAACTTTTGAGACTAAGAAAAGAAAATCGGTAACAGTGCCTAAAATGTGCCTTCTGTCCTAGCCCCCAGCTCTCTTATCCACTTCCCATAAACAAACAAATAAAATAAAAGACCCAACAAGGTGTTTTACAAGTAAATGGATTACACTTCAATACAAAACAGTTAAAACTAGAGGGTGGCCTTAATTATGAATTTATATTTTGAGCTTTTTACCATTAATTGAGAAATAAAAAGGTTTTCATCAAGTTAAAAGGAATTCAAATTTGAAATAGCAAAGGAACACCTAACACTTAGTCCTTCTATCCAGAGCAATCAGGGAGAAGGGCCCACCGCCCACTCTCTGAACACCCATGCCCCCAAGTGCTCCTAGCCAGTTCTTGCCTCCCAGCCCAGCCCTTCCAGCTCTGCAATGATGCCCCTGTCCCTGTGCATTCTCAGTCTCTAATATCTACCCCATCCTTGCAATGTCACGTCCCCTCCCCTGCAGACTCACCAGCCTGCTCAGAGCACGCTGTGTTTTCTCTAACCTCAACTTCAATACTCTCCATCCTTCCTTTTCCTTCCCCAGGACTCACAGGTATATAGTTAATGCTTTATGGTAACTTTGACATTATTTTATTTGGAATTTCAATATTCTTTAGTACCATTATTCTCTCCTATCCTTGATGGCCTCAAGTGTCCCTTATTTCTCTTACTAGTGAGGGCATTAAAAAGAAATGAGGGGCTTGAATATAAATATAAATACACACACACACACACACACACACACACACACACATATATATGTATATACATATATGTATGCATCTTTCAAAATCAAGGTACTACTCTTAGAAACTGTGCAGCAATGATTAATGATATCAAAACACTTATGGTATTAAGTATCATATCATTTATATTTACGTAATGTTTAATATGCATTTTCAAAGGGAGGACTGATTTAGTCCTACAATTGAGGGAGTTACTGACTTTAAATATATATGCCTATATAGATGTGAATTGATGTAAACCCTGTACATACATACTCTTAAGAGAAAATAGGCTAGACGAAAATGCATCAAAATGTTAATAATGATCATTTTGTGGTGCAAGTATTGCAGTATTTTGTTTTCTACTTTCAACCCCGATCTCCCAAATTCTCAGTAATAGTACTCAATAGTGCTATCACCAGAGCAAATACAAGAATAGCCTTTCCTAGTCTCCTAGCTCCTGGGGAGGAAGGGGATGCGTGCAGTCAGTGCTCTTGTCTTGACTGCCGTGTGCAGGCCTCTGAAGCACCACCAGCGTGGCCAGGAAGTGGGCACAAGCACTTCTCTCTATCTCTCTCTCTCTCTCTCTCTCTCTCTCTCTCTCTCTCTCACACACACACACACACACACACACACACACACACACACTGGGCTGAAGTTTTTGGTAACTCTGCTTCACTATAAGGAGAAAGACCCCACCCCAGGCTTTTCACCAAGATCAGAAACAGGTGAAGGGTGCGCTCTCTCCCCACTATTATTCAGTATCGTATTCAAGGCATTATCCAATGCCATTAGGTGAGAGAAAGCAAGAGGAGCAATAAAATAAGAAGTAAAACTATCTCTATTTGCAGATGATATAACTGCGTAACTGCAAACCCCTAGAGAATCAATTAGAAAGTTAATTCAAAAAATAATTCCAGTAATGTAGCAGGATATAAAGTTAAGTCAACAGCCTCCATTCACACAAATAACAACAAATAAGATGTCATGTTACAGAAAATCTCTTTTATAATATCAACAAAGGTAAAATACTTAGTAATAAGTTTAATAAGAAACCTGTGAAACTTAACATAAGGAAATGTTTAAAACTCTCCTATGACAGATACAAAATTAGAGTTGAACCAACTGCAAAGATATCCTTGTTTTTAGACAGCGTGAATCAACATTATAAATTTGCAAATCAACACAATGTAAATAAAAATATAAACAAGCATTTTTATGGAGCAAGACAATTTAATACTGAACTAAATATAAAAATAAACATGCAAGAATATCCAAGAAAACATTAAAAATGGAAATGATCTTAGGGGAATCCAGACATTAAAATACACTATAAGACCTCTCTAAGGAAAACAGTGTGCCGCAGGCTCCCGACTAAAGCACAGATGTAGAGCCAAATAAATATGTATCTTTGGTACAAAACAGTGGCATCTCAAAGAGCTGGAGCAGAGAGAAACACCACGTGGATGAGGCACCTAAACACAGACGATGAATCCATGCAAGCTCCAGAGGAAAACACAGCGATTCCTCTCTAACCTGGATGCAGAGAAAAACTTCCTAACTGTGACTCAGAAGCCAGACCCAATAAAAGAAAAGATTAATAGGTATAACTATATAAATATATATTTAAATTTATAATACAATAAATTTAAAAGACAATCGAAACTGGGGTTGAGGGAAGTTAGCTGCAATATATAACACAGATAAGGAATTAGTATCCCATATAAAGAACACTTAAAAATTGAGGAGAGCACAATAGAAAAATGAGCAAAAGACATGAACAAACAACTGACAAAATAAGACATAAAATGCCATTAAATTTATGAAAGTACGGTCTACTTCATTCAGAATAAAAATAAATGCTACTTGGAACTACACTGAAATATAATTTCTCACAAAAAGTAGAAAGTAAACTGCGCTGTGTTGGAAAGACTGGGAAAGCGGGTGCTCTCTGCCATTGTGGACTGGATGCAAACCAACACAACCCTATGGAAGGAAATGTGGCAATGACAGAGCTGCATGTGCCTTCGGCCTTTGATCTTGCAATCCCACTTCTAGGAATTCACCCTGAAGCTATGCCTCCAACAATTCGAAAATATGCAAGTGTGGGAATATTTACTGCAGCATTATCTGTTACAGTAAAGTATCAGAAGCCACTTATAGAGGAGACTGGCTGAATAAGCTATGAGATAGCCGTGCAGTGGAGTACTATGTAGCTGTAACTAAGAATGAAGAAGACCTGATGAACTGTCAAGTAATCTCCAGAATGTAGTCTTGTGAAAAAAGCAAAGTGCAAATGTGTACTGCTAACATGCTATTCTTTTATGTGCAAAAAAAGGGGGAAATAAGTATTATATTTTATATATGTAATATGTATGTACATACACATATACACATATCTTTATATGTATCAGTAAGAATGGGGGCAGGGAGCTAAAATGGAATACAAATACAAACAGAAACTAATGAACCAAACTGCACAGCAAATAAATAACTACACTGAGAGGGGGCAAGGAGGAGGAAAAAACTAACCCAAGGAAATTCTGAACAAAGTAGTTAGCCTCTATACCCTCAGGCTAAATTGAGAAAACTGTAAACAAATACCAAATGAACTTGTTACTGGCTTCTTTTTCACAGAAATATGGTCTAGTAATTCTGAAACCACTTCCTGTATATTCTAGGACTGACAAATAAGCAAACATATTATAGAAAATATAAGAGTCGGGTTTCTTGTAGTCAAAGAAGGGAGTTATTAATATTAGAAGGGGAAAGGATAGAATAAACCCTTTGGAAGTGATCAATATAAAGGCATTGTTTTTTACTGTTGGTAGGTTGGTAGGTAGAGGTGTGTGTTTATGTAATTGACGTGTGTGTGTGTGTGACGTGTGTGTATATATGTCACAAAGACATACACATGTCCATGCACGTAAGTGCACACACAGACATAAGCACTCCCCTCTTAGCCCTATCCACTGAGAGGGCCTAGCATGACTCCCCAGCAGCCAGGAGCACATCTAAGAAAATTGCCAGAGGAGTCCGGAGCATCGTCCTGTGTCAGAAAAGGAAGGAAGAGCTCAAAGAAGCCGAGACAAGGCAAAAGGAGAGAGGAGCCAGGTTGAAGGGGCTCCCAGTGGTCAAATCTGGGATACTGCGAGCAAAGTAACTGATAATAAAGAATTATGACCCATGGAATCAAGTAAAAAGCCACAAGTCTGCACGGCTATAAATAAGCAAATGGGTAAAAAGGTTAAAGCTCTTCCTTATAGTTGAAACCCAACTAATAAATTTAGGAGTGATGAAACCACTAAATCACCACTTAGCAGCCATTATCACATTTATTTCTACAAGGCACTTTTTAATTACACAAAGAAAAACAAATTCTTTGTACCATTTTTGCATTATTCCTGTAAATCTGAAATTATGTCCAAAAAAAGGTTAACAGAAACTGTTCATTTTATGGACATTTAATTTCCTTTAGATCCCAATAATGTCAGACAGGAAAGCTGTTTTTTTAGAACCTTTGCGTCCTCTCATCTGACTGACGAAGGACGGCTGGGCCCCTGGCCTGGCAGCAGTCCTTGGTCAGGAGCACCGTGAACTCCTCTGGGGCTGGGCCCGGCCAGATGAGCTGTTTCCTATGACCAGCACCCCAGGTCCCACTGCCCCACCCTGATTTAGTGGATGCCTACCTACCAGTGTCCTTTTATGGAATCATTACTTAAGCACCTTTGCTCTAACTTTAATTTGGTAAGTATACCAAGAACTCACTCTCCCACTCTCTCTGGCTTACTTTGTTATCTCGTCTTTACCTACCCTCACCACACTCTTTATACGACTGTATAAAATCATGTCATACTCATAATTTCCAACTGTGTACACTCATCATGCTCTGAGTAGCGAATGATGACGACATTGAATGTTTACCGAACATTTTTTATTGCCAGACTCCGTATTTCCTTGTACTCTCACATAACACTGATAAGAGACTTCCTCATCTTCTTACTTGGTAAAAGGTTTTGCTCACAGAACTTCAGAAGTGCACCGGTTCATTAACACAATGCCAAGTGCAACATTGCAGAAGGATAAAAAGCACGAGGCTGATACTTTTATTATCGAGGGTAGGGTAAGTTTTCTTAGGATGTGCGGACAGTAACTCCAAAAGCCTCTCTTTAAACCCTGGAATTTATTAATATGGTACTTGAGTTCCTTCTCCTAGAACGTTTGAAGAAAAATTAATGTTTATGTTATCAGCAAGTATTCTCGTCCTTGCCCTGTGACTGTTACTGAAGTTAGAAAACGTCCTTGGTCTTCTTCAGCAAGATGACTACTGACCCTTAAAACGATGCTGTCTCGCCAAAATGTGTGTTCGGTCCTAATAAACTGCCTACATACATCTACAACACAGATGTGTTTTCAATTCAATTTTTTAAAAGTTATACACTTCAACTTCACCAAACAAAAATTCGAAACAAAAACAGACAGACATAGCTCACTGCATTTCAACATGTGAGTGACGTCACGGTTTTCTAGAGCTTTGGCCTGACCGTGGACTTCTCAAGTGCCCAGCATTCCACACACAGAGAGGGGAGGGAGGGGAGCCCCACAGAGTGAAACTCCTCGGAGGATTGGCGAGTATTGCTACTCACTTTCTCTTACTGTACGAGTTTTTAACCCTCTAAAAAGAACTTCATGGTTATACATCAAAGTTAGTCCACTTTTACACCCATTACACCTCTTCCAGAAAAATCAAATTCATGAAATATCAAAAGGTATTAGGCAATGGTCTTCAAAGTTCTAAATATATCACACCAATTTCCAAATTCCCAATTATTTTTTATTTCCCCAATATTTTTAAAGCATTTTTAGTACTTCAAAAAATATATTCCCCAATCCAAAAAATAATAATAATAATCACAATCTACTTACAAGTTTTTGTATTTCACATAGAATTCCTCAACTTCTACCTCCTCTCCGGATTCCTTCTGCAACAAAAGAAAATGTCAGGCGCATACTTAAAACCATCTACTGGAATATTCCAAAAGGAAAGGGCGACTCCCGTCTGCACACGAAATGGGAATGACAGAGGCAGCACAGGCCGTCCTGGTACGACGAGCACGTTGCGAGCTGGTGGGCGGCCGGGGGTTGTAGACCGACACACTTAGGCCCTCGCACGTTGCTCGACGGCTTCTAAGACATGAATCATTTTAACTCCTCCCTAACCACATGCAGCTTCATTCACAACAACCTGACCCCAAATCTGGCTTCCTGCCAAACCCACAGTGTTAAGTAGACGCCAAGTGTACCATTTTCTCAGGCAGCAGCCAATTAGCAACTGCTCTCCTGAATGCCATATGTATTATTTTTGGCTGCCTCATGGCAACTTTACATTGTGGGTTTTGTAATGTTTTAAAATATTTAAAAGACATTTATTCCTCCATATAGTTAATAACTCTAAACAAGAAACCGTATAAAACTAAACCTTGTGCGTATGCTGTAATTTCAGTGCATCAGCATTCACAGTTTTAGTTTTACTCACTGGTACAATTAAAATCTCTCAGACAAGATGTCTCACAAGCATCGCGGCCAAATAAAATTAACACTCCAAATACGACACTGAGGTAAGGTTATTAGCATTGTGATGCACACCAGCCAAATCAAGCGTTCCCTGGTCACGTTATCAGTACCATCTCCCTTGATCCTACCGACCGCAGTGGATGCAGGAGATAGCACTCATCTGACATGTTCAGCATGCCTTTCAAGACATTTTTTCCTTTTGGTTTTAGGCTATTAAACAACTCATAATGTGTAATTTTCTTCTGGAACATTTGATCAGATAAATCGGGGATATAAATATAAACACTACTTACAGATGTTTAGGAATTGGTTGTACACTCTTACAAGAGCACCCAAACCTGCCTTGAGGGTCACATTGAGCTAAGCTGTCTCAGAAATACTGCAAAAAAAGTGAAAGCAAGTAGGAACAAGAGAGAGGCGACAGTCTCCCTCAACCCTTAATCTTCAAACTATTGCCAAGATTGTGAACTTAAACTTTTCTTCAAAACCCTCACATGTACCAGTTAAACCTAAATTTGAAACAGTTTTTCCACCTGCCTAAAGGTCACCAAGAAGATAGTATTCATGAGGGTGGTCCAAACCCATTATCGGGTTCTGCCCTAATGGATCTAAAAACGGTCACACAACCATAAAACAGCTCCTTAAATCAAAGTATTCAGAACTCCGTCGATGTTTCAGACATTTAGTTGTCCGAAATGAAATGTTTGCTGCATGCCTTCAAAAGCCAGCAACATAAACCTGGAGCTAATTTAGAGATAAATGTAGCCAATTCTAGTGACAATGCATCTAGGACCCACCTTATTTTTTCCTAGAAGTGATTTCAAGGTTATGTTATCTTTGCACAGAACTGGAGATTCTAGTAGAAAGGCAAAGGTAAGATACCAGATAACCAGAGAAAATAAAAAACCAAGGCGAGCCTATACCTTCTGATGCTTCTCATAGCATACCCTGAAACTGAAACCTAGAATGGAATTCAAATGTCTGATCTCCTGCCCTAGTTGGCTTGGCTTAGTGGTTGGAGCATTGATTGGCCTATGGACTGAAGTGTCGCAAGTTTGATTCCGGTCAACGGCCCGGACCTCAGTTGCAGGCTCAATCCTGTGGCTGTGTGCAGGAGGCAACCAATCGATGTGTCTCTTTCACTTCAATGTTTCCCCTTTTCCCGATCTTTCCATCTCACTCTAAGCGGTCTCATCACCCCATAACTGCGAAGTGGGCACCAAAGCACACAGGGTCAGCTCTTGGACAATAGAGATGGTTTTCATTCTGTCTCTAATCTGTTCCCAGAAAGCTCTCACTCTTACAACCATCAGCTGTCCCTGACTCTGGTTTAACACCCATTTTCTTGTCATGATCAGATTTTCCTCTGGGAACCTGCCATGGAGATGCCGAACAAGCGGTCTAGAGCTGTCTCGGAGGAAGTGATTAGGTTCTGAGACCTCTTTTAGTAGTACCTGGAGCTGGTGCGGAATTGTCCCAGGGCCCATTGCTTTCGAATGTCTCAAATTATAAGCCTGTGCTCTAACTGACCACACATTGAATCACCTCCTTGCCCCTAGAACTATAAATAGAACTGTTTTATAACCTTTATTTCACATAAATATTATCATCCTGATTGCTTCTACATTACTAATAGCAAAACAATTAACAGAAGTGAAAATTCATAAGCCCTCAGGAGCATTATTTTAATTATTCTAAATGGTGGTCAGTTTGACCAGCCTCTGGTGATAGTTGAAAACAGCTCCAACCCCTACTCCCAGTGCCTTAATTTTCAGAAGTCATTTCATAGCAGGCATTTATAATAAAAAACTGAGTCAAGACACTATTTCTGCACACACAAAAATTCCACTCAACTTTATTCCTTGGATGGCTACCATTAAATTTGACAGGCCTCTAAAGTAATTTTATGTGTTCAACAGAATAATTTGAGAAATGTGTATATTTTTTCATTAGACTCCAAAACTAATCTATTGAAATCCTTATTATTCATATGATAATTAAAGTTCCAAACATATTAAGCCATTCTTGCCTCACTGTTCACATGAACTTTGATCAGGCAATGAAGCGACTCCTCCATCACCTGGATTCTACACCAACCACCCAGCAAATGATGACCCTGAAGAGCCAGAAAGAATGAATGGCCTTTCCTAAGCATCTTAGTGAATTAGGCAGTCACTCTGCAGAAACAAAGCTTCACTTGAGTATAAAAAAGAACAAAATCCTCTGAATGCATAAAAGAATGAGAATGTACCTCAAAGTATCAATACGGCAAAGGTACGAACCTCTCCTACTTCTGAGCCAACCCACCACATACTCTGATAGATGCCACATCATAGGCTCACTTAAGGAGAAAAGGACTTAGGAACAAATGGGATGAAGACTTCGGCCTTCCTTATACTCTATTTTTTTGTTCCTGAATTTAGCTAGAGAGGATTAAAACAAACACCTTGGGATTTAAAATAAGCTCTTCAAAAGAAAATATATCATGTAGAGAAAGATAAAAGAGTTTTAAGGAATACAGTCAGAGTTAACTTTTAAAACAATTCAGACCTTCTGATATAAAAAGGATTTGAGTTTTCCTCAAAGCAGAAAGGGCTACAGGATGACTAAACATGGAAAACAAAAGAATTAACCTTTATGCCATCCAAAAGTCCATTCTTAAATCTACCTCAAAATTCCAGTACACAGATCAACTCTATCCCTTGCACTGGGTCTCACCCATATTCATTTGGGTTTAGAAAAACGTAACCTCCTCAGCTGCCCCTATTTAAAAGGAGGTGCTGTTAAATAGGAATTGTCCCAGGGCCCATTGCTTTAGGATGTCCCAAATTATAAGCCTGTGCTCTAACTGACCACACACTGAGGGAGCTACAGTCTCCCTCAATCCCTAATCTTCAAACTATTAGGGATTTAAACTAAATAATCTTCAAACTATTAGGTCACAGATGGGGACTTCTGTGAATCTCCATCGTAACAGATCATTCTTTAGGCTAGAGTAGTGACATTGACTTGACTCTGAAAACCATTAACTGCATCCCCACTATGTGTCAGCACTGTGCAGGTCGGCTCTGAGAGCTCATGGCCAGTTTCTGTAGTGCTGCCAGGGGGAGATAAAGGCACCTTCTCAGAGCTACTTCTTCAATTATTCATGGTAATAGGAAACAGACCAGCAGGCACAGCTAGAATCCACAGGAAAATCTCAAATTTCCTTTTGTTTCTATTTGCCATACTTCCCTCCAATGTATTAAAACTGATAACTAACATAGCTATTTTGAGAACAGTAGCAGTTTAAAAAGTTAGTACCTGCTAATGTGGACAATCTTCTAATGGTTTTTTGTTGTCCTTTATGAAATACTGGCAATCTACAAGCAATTCAATGAGCTCTACAACTCCTCTTTACTTCAATCATACCTCAAGGCCTACCTCCCCCTCCAGAGAAACGTTTCATTAATATTCTCCATCCTAAAACTCACCAACTCAACAAACACTCCACCCTCATATAGATTATAGTAATTTTAAACTCCTGTGATAAGATAAACCCAGTCATCTGTAAATGGTAATACCTATTTCTAAAATGTGGATACCTATCTTTTTAAAGTAAAAAAATAAAAAAAGAAAACCCTCAAGTGGGCAAAATAGAAGGAAAAAAAGCAATGTCCTACATAATACATAGTCTAAGTAGCTCTGAATAATAGAGCTAATTATCATTTCAACCCCCAAACCTGCTGAGTATGCCTGCTGAAGCACTTTTAACTGAATGAAAATTAATATGTCCCATCCAAACCACAAGCTATTTACTCAAACAAGTCACTTCAATTCAGTGAAGGGGATTGTTCTTTAAAGCATGTCAAGTATTAAATTTTACCATATATCCACAATTCACAAATTAACAGTTCTAGAGTCATTAGTAGGACCAAAAAAACACACACACACAACCTTTCTAATGAGTTAAATAGTACTCATTTCTGCTTGAACAGGTGGGAAATTTGGTTGAGATTTAATTCATCAGAGAGGAAATTCTCATGTTCAAAGAGTCACCAGACAGCCACTCCATACACCTCCATACTCTCTACACTCAACTCGAATTTGAATAGAAAAAGCAAACAGTATTGCAATAAGGTAAAGAGAAGTTTACTTCTGGTGCCATACCATTTTCAGTCTAACGGGGGTGGGGAACGTTTTTCTGCCAAGGGTCATTTGGATATTTATAACATCATTTGTGGGCCATACAAAATTATCAACTTAAAAATGAGCCTACTATATTTGGTCAAACATTTAATTAACTCACCCTTAATGCCTTGGCAGGGCCAGACCGAGTGATTTCTCAGGCCTCATACGGCCAGCAGGTCAGATGTTCTCCACCCCTGATCTAGATAGTATTGAATAGTAAAAGTTTCCTATTTGATAAGCCTGGGATCTCACTTTAAGTCCCATAATCCCCCTTACCTACCTCTCTCGATGTGAAGTTACACTTTGTATATATTTTACTTCAAAAACACACACAACAGCAACTTATTTTACATTTCAAAACAATGAGGTTGTTTCCACCCACCTTGAAAGCAAATAAAAAGAAAGACCTGTGCATTTGACAATGACTCAAGCTGAAAGACGGACATCTATATCTAAAGAAAACCACTTTCTAGAGGCACCAAAAATTGTATGCTAGAATATGTAAATGCACTTGGGTGCCTATGCCATTCTTCAAAATAAAGAAAGCATTTTCTCAAACTGGGCAAGAGGAGAGATGGTTGGGATGAAATCAGGAATCTAATCGTAAAAGAAAACAGTGTTACTGAAATTCTTTGTCACCAAGTACGTGTCCCTCAATGACATAGACATCAGACTAATGACAGGTACTTAGAGCTCACCTTTGCAGATCAGCATGAATTTTTTAATAATTTTAAAGAATAAGTCAGATCTTCAAAAATTACACTGAAAATAGTTCTGTATTTCACCTTCGCACTGACAAAAAGATATTAATGAATATTTTAATTGTATATGTAAAGTATGAGAAAACACCTATCCCCTAAAATGATAAACTTCCATGGGGGATGGGGAACTAGGGGAGGGCAAGGAACCTACTTCCTAAGGGATATGAGAGATCAATTCGTATTTATTATTTTTATAAATAATATTTATGAAAAAGGCAGCCTTTAACCCTGAAAGTCCTATACATTTGTTTGAGACTTTTGAGTTTCTTGCCTACTCTAAATGGTGTAATAAAGCACCATTGGTTGATATATCTTAATTTGGGGCTGAATATCTCAAAGATTCATATTGGGCTATACATCAGACAGTATTAGCATTGTCACCAGAGGTTTTATTTCCCAACAGTAAAATGTTTAAAGAAAATTATAAAGCAAAAAATAAGAGTCATACATACACCATCGTTTTTGGTCACTCCAAACAGTGCTCACCTGTTTTTTCACTGAACGACTACTCATGATTTTTTCTACCACTGGACCTTCTGCATCAACAGATTCCTAAAAAAGAAAGTAGAATGAATCCATCCAGATGGAAAACATTTCATCATAAGCTATAAAAGCAAGAAACCATTCCCTTTTAGCATCTACCTCTATACCCTTTAAATCCCTATCTTTAAAACACTGGGTACAAAGTCGCAGTAGGGAAAAATATGATTGAAAAGAACAAAAATCTCACTCTGCACAAAGGAAAAAGGAAGATCTGTGTGTATTACTTCGTGATTACATAGTTTAATTACGTGGCCTAGCACGGATCCCTGAAGCCAGAGAGCATTCAGAAACTCCAACTGCCAGAAGAAAACCATCTCTGCATGAGAGCAGTCAAACACACAACTTTCTTCATCTAAACCCACGGGGTAAATACACTCATCATTCTGTTATTATTGTAGGCGGCTTTTATCCACGGAGGTCACATGAAACGTTACGTAACAATCTAGCATAAAAAAGATTACCAAACAAAATACCCAACTCCATTTAATATGTTTTACAATGGGTTACCAGTTGGTTAACTAAAGAACAGTAATGGTAAGAAAAAGGGCATTATTATGTAATCTATATATTTTTAAAAAAGATCTTTACCATAATCAATCCTATGTTACTACCCATATTTTATACAAACTATTTTATACGTCATTTACATTGCACAGAGAATAAAGTATGCCCTGCTGGGTACTACAAGGCAGTAATTTCATAAAGGGGCTCCTACAGTGCCTAACAGCAGGAGACAAGCTTGAGTGGTTTATTAAAGTCCCAGAAGCTACAGCATTGAATTTTCAGAGGTAAATTCAGCTTCCGACTCTTCCTCAATCCAGACCATTCATTCTCCAAAATTGTGTCAAATCACACATCACAGGCTTGTATAAAAATACATTTCGGCGAGCAAGGCATTTTAAAAGATGCTGCTAAACAGCTCGTGTCCCATAGCATGGTAACCAACATTAGATGAACGCTCTCCAGCTCCAACTCCATTGCTTTGGCTGAACTTTTCGGGTTCCAGCTACAACATTCCCAGTCCATCGCTCCAGCTGCAGCGAGAACCACACAAATCTGGACGCTAACCTGCTGCTCTGACTGCGAGGTGTTCGAGGGGGAGTCTCTCCCAGCAGCATCTGCATCATCTGCCTCCTCATCAGAAATCTTGAACTCCAAGTCTTCAGTGTAGCGCTTCCTCTTCACCTGCCTGCTGGACCGTCTCTTCTAAAACACAAACCCAACAGAGGGAGTTTAAAATCCATCATTGACGCGCTTTACAACTTCTCAGGATGGTGAGGTGGGTATTTTTAAAAATTAATCTTAAAGAAAAACTAATTTTAACCCTGTAAATCACCTAAGAAACCATTGTAGCAATGATTATAATGAAAATAGAGGGTGGGGGTGGGGGCATCTGAAGTCAGCCACCTGGGTCAGTTATGGCTCTGCCACTCCCAGCTACCTAACCTTCAACTAGGAAATGGAAATACCAACAAATCCTATTCCCTGTTCGGCTCAAAAGTGAAGGCAATCTTGAGGCTGGTGATGGATATACAGGGGTTCATTATACTTTCCTCTCAACTTTTGTACATTTACAATTTTATCCATAATAAAAGGGCCATAAAAGTGAAGACATTGGAAGATAATCTACATTATTTTCCGATTGTAAGGTTATAGATAAACACTAGTATAATATTATCCAAGGAACCAATAATATTTAAGAGGACCTTTTAAATAGAAGGCTTGCATCTTCATCTTGGTCCTAAAAGAAACAGTCTGAATACCTTTGAAGAGATAAAGGACTGAACACCAGAATTTATGATGAATGACCATGAAAAATAATTTTATTTTTAAAAAATATTTTTACCACACTGATTAGAATGTAAGAGATTGGTAATAGCTAGTATTAGTAGGATTGTTAGCAAAATGGGTCCTCTCTCTCACCACAGTGGTCAAAATATCTTTGCAGGACAGTGTGGTCATATCTGTGCACATTTAAAGCATGCCCACCCTCTGGCCCAGCAACTGCACTTCTAGTAAGCTACATAACATAACATATCTTAAGAATATCTTCAAGAGAAATTGTGAAGTAAAAAGAAAAGCAAGGCTCATAATAAGTAGCATATAATTCTATTTAAGATAACAAAAACCATGTGTATTTATTTGTATGTGTGAATCATCAATACCAGGGTGGGCAAAAGTAGGTTTAAATTACCAGCCATCATTACCTAAAAATATAAATCATAAGCAAGGACACGAAATAATAATAAGACAAATAATATAATTAATAAATAATAATACAAGAATAAACTGTTTTTGTATACTCACAACTATAAACCTACTTCTGCCCACTCCTGTAGGTAAACTCCTCAAAGACACTGTATGTCTTGTTTACTTTATGACTCAATAAATATTTGCTAAAAAAATGAATGTATAATATGCATGTTTCCAATAACAAAAAATGTGAAAAGACACATAGCAAATTGTTAATAGCTATTAATTCTGGGGAGGGAAGTAAATGGCAGAAGGAAAAGGGTCTTGTACATTTTGTTCAGAATAATTGTTTAACCTTTCTGATAAAATAATTACTTTTGTCAGTTAATTAAAAATGGGGAGAAAATAACCTTTTCATCAATGTACTGTGATAAAATCTAAGACAATGCTAAAATGACATTTTAAATCTCTGATAAATGCAAGATTACAATGAGTTTGCAAAGCACATAGGAGAAATAAAAATATTAAGAGAGGTCACTCAAACGTTTTTCTAAAAATTATGGAATAAAACTTTTTAAAGAGCCTTGTGGATTTTAAAGTTGGATAGACAGGCCGAGGCAAATTACCCACTATGTGGACCCAAGAGGGTCAGACACAGTGCCTTATGGCTCATGTCAGGACCAACAAACCCAGCCTCTTGCTCAAAGAGGACTGATTTTAATTAAGATCCTGCTCTCTCTGCTCTCAAAAGGGAGAGCAGCTCAAAATACAAACTCAGTGTACTATGACCATCAAATGGGCTGTTTGGGACTGAACTCTTAGCCTTCCACAGTCACGGCTACAAAGATATAGAGCACCTTTCTGACACAGTTATTTGGAGTAACATCTTATTAACAGACTTCCCAGTGGCTTAGACCAGAGGGAGTTCCTCCTCTGACCTTCCCTCGTCAGCACTGCCCAGAACAACCAATTCCAGGTCAAAGTGGGGCAGAAACCAGCAGGGATGCTGCCATCTGCCAACCTTACCCACATCCAGGGGAGAAGGGGGGGGGGCAATTTGACCTGATAGGCTCTGGAGCTAAGTGCCCATATTTAAATGAGCCCAGACTCACTTGGTGGAGTTAGGTGAGTTATGCTGTGGACCTTAGTTTCCTGGTCTGTGGAATGGGTTAATGATAGTCACTACCTCATGAGTAGACTATAAAGATCACATAAGGGAACTCATTTCAAGCATTTAGAACAGTGCGTGGTACACAGTAATGCCAAATTCAATTAGTAGAATTAAAGTCATCATTAATTACCCCCACCTTTCCAAAGAAAAATGAAAGTGCAATAAGGCTACTACAAGGCCTAGATGCTTTGAATAGCTTCCTTTCTCTCTTAGCAAAGTTGATCTAGACTAACTCCTGCTCATGCCCACTTTATCATCCCTCACTTCTCAAGAAGACTGTCAGTTTAAGATATAAAAGGCATAATATTTTAATTTTATGATATTTAGCATAATGTCTGTATTCCATTTGATATATCAATTTAACTAAATTGAATGGATTAATCTATATTTTCATCTTTATGTCATTACAATAGGAGTAATGTATTACTAATGATGCATCTATGATGTTTTATCAGGTTTCCATGGTTGGGGCCACACTGTCAGAGTATTTTTCCAGCATAAGTTACTAAACACCCATAAATAAGTCTATGATTTACATTAAATACCACTCTGATAGTAAATAAATGTGCCAGTACAATAACACAGGGCAATTTTTTCTTTTTAAATAGACATTTATATATCGGTCAGTACAACTTTTATAATGAAAGTGTCTCTTCATATCAAGCTTATGTTATAAATCTATGAAATAATGAGGGGTTAGTAATGGATACAAGGTCATTTAATAATAGTAAAAAACAAACAAAATACAATTAGAACTCAATCTTCTGAAATTTTTAAGTGTTTTATGGCTTCTCCACTTTCTAAATAATAATTGATCTTAAGTTCATTTATTTTGGGCATAAAAGTTCCTTTTACAATTTCCCAATATAAAATAAAATTATTTTATTATATAATGTATGGTCTGTTAACATTACTATTTGAAGTATTTTTTGAATCAAAATGAAATGTAAGAATTACATTTAAACCATAACTCAAGGCTTTTGAATTGGCCCTAAAATCATAGGTCAACTTGTCAAATTTGGTTTGCTTTAGAAAAGCCATTTGTAGTTAAAACAGGTATACTGAAGAGAAAATTTAAATGTGTTTCCATGATCTCACTGTTATAGTAACTTTGTGATACAATTTTGAGTTCATTAAAATTATATGGCATTTGCTAAAGTTTAAATAAACCAATCACAAAACTCAGAACTTTAGTCCTTAATGCATGTGCTACAGGAAGAAACACAATACACAGCAGCCAGCATCACTTCCTGTGTCAGAGACACCAAAAAAGGCCTGCCTTCCGCACCTGAGCTACGTGTGTGGCTGCTCGTATTGGCTGCTGAACCCACGACAGTTAAGCTTTAGCCAATTAGAAAGGATGCACTGATGTTCACTTGAATTGATTATCATTTTTCTATAACTAAAATGCAGAAGAAAAAAACCCTCAAAACTAGTATTTCATAAAGTCCATTTGAAACTGTAGTAAAACAAACAGACTTCTAAAAAATGGCAGCGGTGTTTGTGAAAAAAAAAAAAAAAAACACAACAGAATTTCCTTTATTCGTGTAAATAAATCCTCTTACTATTGCCCAAATACTACTGTAATAAAGGGCCTAGTTTAAGCAAACACAATTCAGGGGGGGAAAACACCATTGAGCATAAAAATGAAATTCAAAAGCATCAAAATACTTTAGTTTAAAACTCACTAAGCAATTAAAAAATATATCTACTTACCTTCCCAATAACTTTTCACTGCCATGTAAAATCAGAGTAAATTACAAAATTAACCCAACTGCCAGAGGTATCGCTATGTTAGTTATAAAACTAAACCAAAACAAAACACACTCATTCACACACTCTCTCTCTCTCTTCTCTCCCTTTCAGGCCTTAGATTAGGCTTTTCTGTGCAGTTGCCGATATTATCAGGGAGTTCTACTGAAAAACAGAAAACTATCTGAAATTCTTTAGAACAGAGCTGTATACTGCAAATATTTTGTTTCTAACCTTTAAGTGAATTGGCAGAGATGTAGGCAGAAAGTACTTAGTGCACTGAACAATTAGAAAAAAAAAAATCAAGCAAGCTTCTGGGGGCTGGCTTCCCCGTCTAGCAGGACTCCTTGGTAACAGCTCCGTGATAACTTAGATGTCATTCACAGAGGTTACATTCCCAGCCATCCCTGTGGACCACACTGGCACGCTTCCAGGGAACATAACAAGGAAATAATGTTTAACGATCATGTGTAAGGGTCCCTCACCTTACAGTCCAATCAGTGACAGTGACGGCAGTGTGCCTTACACACAGGAACCTGAATTCCTAATGTTTATCTCAGGACCAGTTTTTCAGCTGATTCCTATGAAATTCTTCAAAAGCCAGGAGACTCTAACACTGAAATATTGTGCGGCATTGCCATCCAAAAAGTCACTAACATGTTCACGGAATCTGGAGTATTACAGGAATATGTCTCAACTCTCACCATGGGATATCAGAAACCTCAAGACAAGCTACAGATTATATCTTGGTTGTTTTTTTAGGCAAAGTAAGAGAACTGACAAGCAACCAAACTTCAGAGAAAATCAGAAATGTGAATGAAGCTTTATATAAACCAACATATCTATTATGTTAACACCAACATTTACATAAACATCAAGATGCATTGACAGAAATAAGTGAAGATTCTCTGTTTTATTTACCCCAGAGTCAAAGATGGCAAAAGCAAAAAGTCAGAGGAGTTTAATTTCGCACTGGCCCCCAGCTCGCCTCACTACAGATATAATGTTCCAGACAACAATAAAGCCATCTTTACAGCAGCTCTATAACAAAGACAGGGGAGGTCTAGTGTACTTGATAGGCGGCTAGAGTTTCCCATGCTAAGTAACCCAGGCCCGGGACCAGAATAATGGTATTACCTGAACACCTGGGTCCTCATCTTCTTCAGGAGATGGTGGGGGCGTTTTGTCTAAGTCTGAATTTTCAGAACCTTCTGTTTTTCCCTTGTTGACCTTTTTCTTCAAAGCACTTGCTTCTGAATCAGGTTTCTTATTACTAGAATTCAAAGTGGATCACTTAGTGTTCACTTTTTAATGATGTTTTCCACATGCCCCATGCCTTATATTTCCCACATTCATACCCCTGAAGTATCAATGACAATTGGTGAATCAGTGCATGTTGGCCATTATAGTTCAATGATACTCTCAATTAAGTTCTTTATGGCAAACCCCCACATTGATGAACTTTAACAAATATCTAACCTAATTAAAAAGAAACGGCATGCAAGAACCCTTCATAACCACACAGAGTACATTTGTTCATCTCTAGACAATGCAAAAATCCCTGCCAATGCACCACGCCACAATGAAAACTCAGATATGAGGTAGCTTTGCTGTGGAGTATTTAAGGTACAGAATATTTTTTTTAATTGTCAAGGAAAAATAAAATATAATGATCATTTCTGTGTCTCTTGCAGACAGTAATAAACACTCCTACTTAAGTCCTTTTTGACAAGTACTATTAGGTGTCCTCTTTTATATCATCCAACTCCATTTTTATCCAATTTACAACTCTTTAAAATAAAACAAAATATATGGCAATTTCCTTTCCTACATAATTTTAATTAATGCTGTGTTCTTAATTAAAAATAAGCTTTATTTTGGTGCTAGGAATCTTGTGAGGTAGTCACAATAGCCTTTTTTTTTTTAAAAGCTAGGTCTCTGAAATACAAAAATATAGCAAAACAAACCCAATAATTAAAGTGCTTGTTCCACAGTATGTTTCTATAAAACATTAATGTGATCTGAATATCGCATAACTCAAAGGTCATGAATAAACTCTAATAAAATATTTTTAATTTACATTTGCCACCACCTGTAGAAACTTTTTGACTTTCTTTTAAAACATACACCTAGTGCTACTTTACATTCCAATTTCCAAACCGCCCCCAAGATTTTCTAATATCAATTATTATTTGTCATCCAACATTTAAAATAATCCAACCTCAGTAATGATTATACTTATTATTTCTAGAAAACCTTATATTCTGATAAAATTTACAAACTGAGAATATTTTTAAACTTTTAAAAAGTTTATTTACTTAAGTTTGTAAATTCCCAGATAAGTATGCAGACAGAATGCAGTAAACAGCATTTTTCAGTCTCAGCTACCACAAAAGGAAAAGTGGCGAAAACATCAGTGCACTGTTATTTAAGTAAAGCATGTGTCACGTAAAATATTTCAAAAGTACTTGTTAATGTAATAAAGTACCTATCACACAAAATGTACTTTTGTAATGAATAAAATCTTTGATAAATTTAAACTAGTTATTTTTAAGTACTCAAAGCTTGTTTTTTGTTTTGTTAACATTTTAGCATAGTAAATATCCACATAAGGAAATAACTTACAAGTCAAGATTATAGCAAATGGCAGTTAAGTTTAGAGTGCTTTTTATTTTTTTTTAAAAAGGCAGTGTCCTAAAAACTTGAAGTCCCCAAAAGATCCACAGAAAGAATAATATTTTTTAAATTAAAAAAAAATCCATACAACAGTTCCTCATCCAACTGTCCTAGTGTTTACGCTACACATGGACAGAAGTCTCCCCCACTATGAGGCTCCATTTCCAGCATTTATTTCCGCTCTAACTGCCACAAATTATACAATACTACAGCTGAACGCTGGGCCCCTTCCCTTTCATCTGCACGCCAAGAGCAATCAGATTACCCTGGTAACCAGCGGTCACATGACCAGCACCTGCTCTTTTGGCTGGATGCCACTGACTAAAGCCATCTGCTTCCCTCAATCAGCTTTCAAACATTCTCAACACCTGCGCTGCAGTGTTTTGTGGTTTCTTTTATCAAATCAGTGCAAAACTGCTTCCAAAACTTTACATATTTCTCAAATTTGTTTAAATCAGAGGTAGGCCTGTCACAGAGCTGAACCACTGCCAGGTCAAGTAAGTTGGCAGCGAGTGCTTTCCACGGTGACCTCTCTACACCGGAGCAAAGTACACAATTTAGTTTAGCGGGGTTACTGCACCCTGTGGGAACTATCCTATAGGAGTAAAAGGCTTACCGTCCTGAAGCCCAGCAGAGCTCAGGTTTGATGAAATATCAATTTGCTGCAGGAGAGACAGGCTAATGATTTTCCATCTGCCTTTCCCAAGAATGAGCTATGTGAAACCTCCAAGACTGCTGAAAGTCGGGCAGGACCTCTCCAAATGCTTAGACAAAAAGCCTGTAGACAAGGCACACACTCATCCCAGATCTGATTACTGAAAGATTTCTAAACTCATTAGACCTTGCACTATTAATGTTGCTCAGAGACAGCTAAGCATTTCCACGCTGTCTCCTCATGACACCAATATACAAATCAAAAACAGGCTACAAAGTCAAAAAAGCTACAGAATCTTCAGTGTGTCTATCCAAGGACATTACAATCAGGGACAAGATGAAGTTAAATTAAATGGACTTTGCTACTATTTTGCAATAAACTAATTTGGATTTTCAACTAAGTGTTATATAACAACTGCTTTGCCCCCACCCCCTATCCCCCCCCAAAAAAAAGCCGAAGTCAGAATGTTTCTCTTAACTAATGCGGTTAATGCAGAGTCTGTCATTTGTAACCTGTCTGTCTGGGACCCTCCCTAAATTTTCCTCATCCTGTTTCCTCATCTGTAAAATGAGGTTAGAACTTACATCTTCCTCCCCAAGATTTGTTATCAAGTTTAAATGAGATAATGGATGAAAACCTTGGCAGTGTCTGGCACACATGGCCACACTCACACATCTGGAAGACTAGCAGCTGGGAACGTATTCTGGTAAGTCTGGGAACACTGGCCTGGCTCTGGCTCAGACCCACTTGGGCCGACTCAACTGCAGAGACTTATGGACAGGACCCCACTTCACTGTGATCATTTCATCCAAACAACATGAAGAGAAGGGAAGTCCTTTATCAACACTGCTGGATGCCAGCTGAAGGAACACACAAGCAGGCAATCCCAAAGGCCACGCCTCTCGTGCCCACGACCAGTGTTTTAGTTCAGACACACATCACTTCCCACCTCGACTGTTACAGCTGCCTCCCCACCGCCTGTCTCCGCACCGTCCCTGGGCAGGGCTTCCCACTGTCAGGCTACTGGGGAAAGGACACACACTCCACATCCACAGTCGTTATCTGTAAGGTCCACCGCTGCTCTTGTATAATGTCAAAGCCAAAAACCTAGCCATACAGACTGTCCTCTCCCAAATTATAAATTGGAAAGCTGGAACGCACCAAGAGGGCAGCTTTTCCAATTGGGGAGAAAAGACTGTGATTAAAAAGGAATGTCCCTTAAATGGACACTACAATACTGATGAGGACACTGAGCTGCCCAGTGCAGACAAACACCCTTGATACACCTACAACAGCTGCAGTGATGGCTACTCACGGGCTTAGCCCAAAAAAGACCAGGCGGGTGCAGGGAACACTTTCTTACTCTGGGCCGGCCTGAATGGCCTCAGCCCCTGAGAAATCATGCCCTCACTCCTCTCCTGAACCTGCTCTGCCTCCCACCTGCCCTAGTTCAGTGACATGGCACTGCCACCAGCACATCACCGAGCCCATCCTCCAGGCATCAGCAGTGACCAGCTAGTGCAAGTCTGCCTCGATCATTTGTCCATTTGTCTGCTTCAAGTCCGACCCCATATATATAAAAGACAGATTCTCAGCATTAACATACAAGGCCCTGTGTGATTTTTGCAAATGGCAACATTAACTTTATTTTCTACTTTTCCCATACCCCAAACTCTGTATGCTGTATACTGCAGACATGCAAAATCCCTCCTTAAAGTGTACACTATATCTCTTCTATCTCCACTCCCGCCCCTCAAATCTATGCATCCGTAAGTCTTGACTTCGATATCACTCATTCTGAGAAGCATTTTCTGGCCACTACAGTCTGGATTAGTGAGATGTCACTCCACCTACATGCCACATGATACACCCCACACAGGGATATTTAAAACACACAAAATTTGGTGCCAACATCACTGTAATGTATTGAAACCAAAGCACTTGTGTGTGTCTGTCTGTCTTTCTCCAACTATCCTGCAAGCTCAAGAAGAGGAGAAATAACTCTTACTTACCTTTATATTTCCAGTGTCTGATCAGGTAGGTTACTGTAAGTGTTAGGTGATTGATTTAACTAAAGGGTACAAGTCACAGCAGTAACAACACATAACACAGCCCTCATGTGCCAGGCACTACTCTAAGGGCTTTTCTCATTAACTCATTTCAGCAAATCCGCACAGATTCTATCTTTATGGCGACACATCTCTGAAGCTCAGTGAAATGGAGCTAAAGTACTCCCACAATAGGGTTAAGGCTCACCTTAGCAATTTTTCAAAACCAGTGTCTCTGTGTACTTCCCCTCCCTACTCACCAAGCTCTCTCACTTCCTGATCCTTATCCTTTATCATGGCTGGTGCGACCGAGATACAGAGCCACCCACTCCTGAGGCCAGCCTAGCCCTGCGCTCTGGGGAGGAGCACTTCTTCGGGGGCGGTTGCGGGCGGGCTGAAGGACCGCTCTTCCCTTTACCTACGTTTCACGTTTCATCATGAGCGAGGTCACACCGGTGGGCAACTGGGTGCACACATGGTCAAGCTTCATGACGCTGAGGTCACCTTGCCACACCAAGCTCTAGAGTCCTGTGCCTGCCTTTAAGGTGACCAAAGCTTATGCCATCCTGGTGAGAAGGCGAGGAGAAACGGCATCAGGAAAGCTCACTGTGCATTCAGAGAAGACTGTGTCACATGGAGGGACATTCTAAGGAGCCAACCCTAAGGAAGGACGCATAGTCAGCTGAGGGCTCAGTGACACCATCTGAAATGGGGTTGGGTGAACTCACCTAAGCTGAGATGCAGCACACAGCTAACCAACTGCCTTTGGTGAGAAAGAGTACAGGCTTTTAGGAAGGCTTTGTACAAAGGGACAAAACTTACTAGGACCTACTTATAGTAACCTACCTGATCAAACACTGGAAATACAAAGGTAACTGCCCTGATTTAGTTACAAAACAGAATGTAGTGAAGCACTGATCAGCATCAGCCTGAGGATCCAATTCCTCAAAAAAAAAAAAAAAAAAGTGTGAAAAGGACCCTATTGTGGAACTACATGCGATGAGAAGAATATGGTCAGTTAATGAAGATGTCTGCAAATGGGAGGGAGTTCCCCTTCAGGTGGGACAAGTTAGCAGAGACTCTCATCACATCGGGGAAAGTCAACCTTGAGGCTTGAGTCATAAAGATTCACCAGATCGTTTTCGGGGACTCAAGCCAAAATGTCACAGTACAATCTTTTAGAAGAAGAGCAAAAGGTATTGAAGCGCATCCTTATAGTCTGCATGCTCACAAGGTGGTTTAAAAAAAGAAATGAACCTAATGGATAAGCTGCGGTAAATACATAATAAGCTGTCAGGGTCAAGGGCACAATGCCAGTAGAGAGAAAAGCACCAAGCCTCTCAACTTAAAGAGTTAAAGGACTTTTCTCTAAGTTTTTAAATAACAAACAAGAAAATTAAAAGATAAAGAGGCAAACTAAAAAAAGACACAAGATAAAGCAGTAAAAGTTTAAAAGGATCAATTAAGGCAACAAAAACATGATACAGATACACCAGAAAGTGAAATTAATCCAACAGAATAGAAATTGTAAATAAAGTCCTAAGACTAAAATAAAATTTAACAGCTCAAGTAGAATGTAGTAAAATGCAGATGACCAATTAAACTAATGAGGACAGAGAGAAACTCTGCGTGACAGACAATAAACTCGAAGGTGAACACCTGCAGACAAAGGCACTCAGCACTCCCTGGACGAGGCCCCAGGAGTCTCAGTGATGGTCTCCGCATGGCAGTCTTGGGCAGACAGCGTCTGGGAGGGATGGGGGGACAGAAGCAAGACCCTTGGCCCAACTGCTTTATGCCTGCCTGCCCCAGGCACAGTCAATCTTCAGGTGCTCTGAGCTGGGCACCCACACGGGCACCCATACACTTCACTCCAAGCAGGTCCCTTGCCACTGACAACTCCTAAACTCCACCCACAAATTCTTCACCCCACTCTCCTAGTTGAGAAAGAAGAAGAATTGAGAAAAGAAAGAGAAAGAAGGAAAGGAGATTATATTTCTGAACATGATTTCAGTAACAAATTACTAATACTGTGTTTTTTAAGTCCACTGAAAGTCACTGGATGGGACACCTCTAAAACAAATCATTTAATATAAATTGTTACCTTAAGTAGCTCTTACAGCATCAAGTATTCCCTAAGTATATATGCTAAGTTTTCAGGAAAGGGACAGCAAAGAAAGTGTGAAGGGTAACAGAAACCTAATCTGCTTTCATTTAAAAATGTGTTATTTCGAACTCAACATGCCCCGCCATTACATTTTATAATCCAGCTGCCCAAGGATGAGGAAACTGAGGGTCAACCAGGTTGCAAGAAGTGGCGGTTCCAGGGCTGGAACCAGAACCTCTCGGGTTGCAGAGCCCACGTTTGAGCCTGGGACTGGCCCAAAGGCCTCTAACCGCAGATCTCCTCAGGAGTCCAGCGCTGGCCTGGCCTTTTGGGAGGTATCCTTCAGGCCTCAGAAACCTTTCCCGGTCAATGTCTTCTGGAGCCTTCCAAGAGCATTAGGTACAGTGAGAGCAGAAAGTGGGATCCACATCACCCTCTCCCACAGAAACCCTGTCCCGAGAACAGCTCCAGGGCTGACCATGTTTTAAAGAAGAATGTTTTTAAAAGCGAATGAGAAGGTAGAGAAAGAAAGCTCTCCTAAAAGAGCCAAGTCTATTATAATATTGAACATATTCTCGAGGAAAAACAAAAGACTCATCATGCAGTCAAGAATTATCCCTGAAAACCTAAAGGTTATTGAGTTTTATGGACTGAATTAAGATCTGCCAGAAGTTACATGGAAAAGAAGTCTAGTTAGCTAATATGTTATCTGACCACAGGAGCCCAACACAAACATTAAGCGCTTTGGCTACATGGCACTGCAATGCAACAGAAAGGACTGAATAAATTAGACATTGCAAAACGGATGCCAAAAGTACGCCTTTCAATGCCCCTTTCCTATAAATAGCATATTCTTCCAAGTGGCAACAGTGGGGCAGACATTGGTCTGCTTGTGCCAACTTCTAAGATGCCATTCTCATTTATGCGCAGCATTCCCGTGCCCCGGGAAGGGGACAGGGGTGGGTAACTGTGGCAGTCAGAGCCGTACTCCCTACATTCACAGTGATCTCCTCAGATTAGCCAGGTCGTCCACCCACATTGTCATCAGGTGCTCTAGGGAGGTGGAGACTTAAGCAGAGCGAAACCAACAGAAGAAAGTATCACCACCCACCCTCAAAGGAGAAGCCAAACTGCCATGAAATTGCTGTGTTCCTACAGGAATCAGGGCTATATGTAAAATCAGTGTTCTAATGCAAGTTCAAGGGTGTCGTCTTTTCAACATTTAAAAAAAAATGAGGGGGACTGGATGTAAAAGTTGAGGAGATTAAGCAAAACAAATAACAAAAAACCTAATAGACAAAAAACAGTTTGGTGATTACCAGAGGAAAAGGGGGTAGGAGGAGGTAGCAGAGGGTAAGAGAGAGAGGGTAGGAGAGAGAAAAGGAAGGAGACATGGCTGTGGTGAACACACAATACAATATGGAGATGATGTATTAAAGAACTGTATTTCTGAAACCTATATAATTTTACTAACCAATGTCACCCCGAAAAATTTAATTTAAAAAAATGAACAGTGCCCTTTTGCTTAATTCACATGCTCCAATCCCCTATTTAGCATTTTTAAGCTAAAGCCACACAGACTTCTATGTAAAGGTGGCTGAAGTGAGGCTTGGCATTTCAGATGACTGATGCTCTTACAGTGGTTCCCACAAACATCCAGTGACTCAAAGGGGCCTTATCTAGGTGGAAGACAACCAGCCAAAAATTTTTATGTCTCACGGGACAAATTTTGCATTTGTACAGGACTTCATACTTTCCAAAAGCATTTTTATAGAGACATTTTTAATAATAATTTAAAAATCAGTTATGATTCCTTCTGCTCTTTACCTTTCAACGTACCCACATCTACTTGGCAACACATGCCCCACCCAAAAGTTCAACTTAAGAAAGACTTCAAAGGACTGTGTCTCCAGAAAAATCCCCCTCAATATCCACTGCTGCCCATGGCCTCCTCACCTCTCAACTTTCGTTTGATGGGTACAGTGAGAGTTGAAAGTGGGATCTACATCACCCTCTCCCACAGAAACCAAAGTGGCTACAGGCCACTGCTTTGAAGTCACTGAAGCTCCCCGACTGGCAGAAGCGAATTTCCAGCAGCCCCAGTGTGGTCCACTCAGCAACTAGCCCAGAGCATGAGTTAGCAGAACTCGCTTTTCAGAGTCAATGTGGTTACACATTCTCTTTCCCCTACTGAGTATAAACTGAACCACCAAAGTCAAGACTATCAGGGTCTTTACTAAAAAGGGGCTGATCACTCTTCCTCCCTGCTCATTCTGTCAATTTAAGACAAATCAGAGAGACGAAGGACCACAATGTGGCCTGTCACTGGCAATGGAAATACTGAGGTGGTTACTCTGAAGGAA
Source organism: Cnephaeus nilssonii (assembly GCF_951640355.1). Lineage (NCBI taxonomy): Eukaryota > Metazoa > Chordata > Mammalia > Chiroptera > Vespertilionidae > Cnephaeus > Cnephaeus nilssonii. The sequence goes on along the minus strand of NC_137089.1, from coordinate 32,799,879 downwards.
AGAAGGATTTGGGATTTAAAAGATTTGACAGTCCATTTGTCAAAGAGACGATAACCTTTGAGACCAGCCCAAAAGAGGGCACATGGTCCCATCTCTGACCTGGTGCTCTGATTTAATTAACAGGAGACAAGGCAGGGCAGTGGGCAGAGAGACACACAACACTCTTATCTTCCTCGTTCCTCTCCAACACCAAAAGGACTCAAAAGTCCATCTTGTGACCACATGTTAAAGAAATCTACACCCTCTTCTGCAGGCAGCGTCCAAAATATTTAATTCCGTCTTTCCAATTACCTAAAGTCTTGGGTCAAGACTAAATCATAGCATGGGAGTAAACGAAAGAACAAGAAACTAAAAAGAAGAAAAACTGTTGGTTTAATTTGCTTTATTCCCTATGTACCTGACGGGAGATATCTATCTGGGTTTTTCTACTTATTGGCAAAACTAATTGAATGGTTTGCTTCTGTGTCTAATCTCTCGGGAGAAATTTTACATGTACGAGAGCACACCATAAAAATATGTATTAGTTTACCAAAATATCCCACCAGTGGGCTTGCTGGTTGAATAAAAATATTTCTTGGGTAAAATGCTGCTACTCTCTTAGATCATCACTAAGAAAACAGCCTCTGAAAAGCTAAGTGACTCAGAAGAAAGCTGCCACATAAATACTAATGATAATGATAGGGTGGTTTGCAAAAAGTATACTTTACATGTTTTTGGTACTTAATATGTGTTTTTAAAAAACAAGACCAGTATGTTTATTTTTCAGTTTAAAATAAAATATTTCACTCTTAATTGAGAAATAGCATTTGAGTTTTCAACTACCTTTAACAACAAGACGTGTCCCTAGAGACTGCATCAGAAGCAATTCTCCATGGCTTTGTGTGACGGAAGCTTCAGTAGTCAAGTCACAATCTTTGGCCATGTTCCCTTCTTTATGTCTACTCAAAGGATCTTTATAGAGTTAAATGGACCACTAAGTCCTTCAAGAGTCGTTCAAAGGAAGCACTTCCTCCAAATTCTTGCTCATTTCACAAGGGCTATGCACACACAACAGAAAACGCATTGAAAAGAAGTCCACAAATCCCCATATTTCAGCTCCATGAACCCCTCCATATGCAAAATGGCATCCTCTCAGCCCACAAATGTCTTCACTTTTATTTTCCATATTAACTGCCAATATCTGGAAGCTAAAAGGATACCCAGGGAAAGCACCAGAAAAAAAAAAAACAGGTAGAAAATATATATATATATATATATATATATATATATATATATTTAACAAAGAAAAGGTACAGTGGGAAAAAGGAATGTTTCTGATAGAGAAGAAGAATGTGTCCCGTCTATCTCATCATTACAATCTCAAACAGCTTTTCCTGAAATGCTGACCTCCTTTTTCTATTTCACTCCCATTCTATGTTACAGCTTCTGGGTAAGTTCTGTTAGGTTCTCCCGCACAGGCAAGACAAATGGAATTATATTTTGGTTGCCAAAAAGGCCAGTTCCCTGGGAAGGGCCACAAATTCAAGCCTCTGCTACTTTATGGAACGAGGAGGGATGACAGCTGGTGAGGAGGGCACCATAAAGGCACACAAGAACATCAGCCCCACTGACGACAGCCACCCTTTCTCACGGCCTTCACTACTGAGGGCGCGAATGACACAGAACAAGCTCTCTCCCTGTCACAGACACGACGCAGAGCGCGCCAGCCCACCCGTGGGCCACTTCCATCACCGCTGCTCACAGGGCCGAGCAGGGGAGGTGAGCGTGGTCCCGTGCCCCATTTCTCACTCCACTTCTGTTTGTTCCCTCTATTGGAGCCCTCTGTAGGAAAATTATTTTCTGTATAAACAAATTCATCAAGTTAACTTATTCAAGGATGGAAATAACGGGTATCACATAACATTTTGCCAAACAAAATTGTCACTGCTGTATTCCAGTGCTTAAAAGCAGACTGCTATGGCAATTCAACCCCAGTACTAACATAACCCAAACCCCCTATTACCTTCATCACTGCATATTCAATTTACATAATTACTCTGCTATGCTATTCAGAATTTACATGTAGTTGTATGCATTCTACTTATCCTTGCTTCAGGATGCTATTTCCTTTCCAGACATAGCAGAACAATGAGATCACAATTCGACATGCTCAATTCATCTGACCAATAGAAACCCTGCAGCTCAAACAAAGTATTGGCTTGGTTTGTTAATCTCTATTCGATGACCATATTCTTGGCCAGGCACCCCCATAGACAACAGGAAAGGCTCTCAGGAATGTCCTCACCATGATTCATCATAAATCAGCAAGTGCCTAGAAGAGACAGTCACCAGGGCCAACAGAGGTGCCACAAGCTCTCTCGGTGCCCCCTCAGCGTGGCCTCGTGAGCGTCTGGGTCACGTTACATCACCTCCCTTTTCACTTGCATGTCTCTATACTCAACAGAAGTGCTCCACTCAAGTATTTTCATACCACTTGGGCAAAAACGTATAGGAGGCATCGACTTGAGACTATTAATCAGAAACAACCGAGGGGAAAACAACGACTAGACTTTCTTCTTAAGAGAAAATAATTGCCTGCCCTTCCTCCTACCAAAAGTGTGTGGCTAATGCAAAGCCATTTCTCTGATTCAGCAACGCCAACATCATCCTCTGCACAGACAGCCTGAACTTCACATGGGCAGCTGAGAGCATGCAGAGGAGGCCTGCACTGACGGTTCCTCTAGCAGAAGAAAACAGGTCTGTACCTGCACCAAGTCCTAGCACTCACTGGACTTAATGCCCCAACTTCCTAAGAGTTGTTTAGCTGTTAGGGAAATTTTAACAAGTTTCATTGTTGAAGGCAGCATTATAATATCTGTCCCAATGTATTCTAGGGTATGCTAAAGTAGATTTTTAAAGAGAGGGTCAGTTCTCTGTAGACTAAGAGCTTGAAAGAATATACTTAGAAATTTATGACCAGATTCACAATATAGTGGGTTTTTCTTTTCTTGCTTATCAATCTTTACCATTAGATAATAGGTTCAAAAAATTAAGATAGAAACTGAAGTCAGATACATCTTGAGGCTTAAACTAGTCTTGGTGTTATATTTTCTGAGCTCTCAAAAGCTTCCTTATAACACAGACTCTTACATTTTAAGTTAAAAAAACAAAACACACTCTTTTTAGATTTTGCTACACATGCTTTCTCCTACCAAAAGCACAATACCTAGATTTAAGCAACTGTATTACTTTCAAAACCCTTCATAAGTCATACTGAAATTCTAACCAACCAAGTCCTCCTCGTTCAGGTCCCTAACATTAACACATTACCTACAAATAGCAACAACTTAATGAATTATGTCTCTATAATAGTGAGTTTAGAAGAGTGCTCATAAGGAGAAAATAATAATGGTTTTCAAATTAAGAGACCACATAGTGAGGCATCGAAGATTCCTAAGTAAATGCAAATATTAAGTTGCCTACAAGATTGAGTTATTGAATATAATTTCAGTTATCTTAACACCATTAAAAAGTACTGATGGCAAAGATTTTTAAATAGCTATGATTCAAACTCTCAAAACACTACAGAATAATTATTGGGGGTTGTTTAGATATTTTCAGCAGGAAGTTGAAAACTCAATTTTGTTCTTTCGTTTTGCAGCATCTACAGAGTCACAGAAACAATCCCCTCTGTGTGCCTGCCCATGCACACACAGCAAAGCCTACCAGAGAAGGCTTTGAGCGAGCTCAAAAAGCTCCCATCAGGCACGTCAGTCGCAGGACTGAGCATGCATATATGCACATGGGGGAGGCAGGGGAGCGTGTTTTCTAATGGAGTTTGCAAACAGGTTCAGATTAACCAGGTCTGACCATAACTTCCATCTGGAAACTATATTTTCTAACATGAGCCATATTCTGAAAAATAGATTCAGATGTTTGGAACTGGTTCAGAACAGTTGTAAGAAATGTTCAGTACAAATGAAAAAAATTAGTCTTCAATGTCTTCTCCTCTCAACTTTTTTTACTGAGTAAATATGCCTTCTGGGGGGTCAGAGAGTTGGCGGGGGAAGTAAGAAGAGGAAGTATGGAGCGGAGAAGGCTATTTCCTGGAACCTAAAGTGCATGCTAGCCTTGCATGCGTATCAGGTGGATAACTGCCATCTGATTTCCCCCGTGTTGCCCACGAGGATGTCAACATTGCCCCTGGAAGCCTTACTCCACCAAGTGGAGGGAATTCATTCTCCTGTTTCGACTTTTGGGAATCATCGGGGCTGAAAAGCTTTGTGAAACAGAGTGACCTGTCTTGCTTCTATAATCCTTCCTCCCCAGTTTTGCACTGTCACCAACAATGAGGTTATTGCTCTATACTTACAAATAATTATGCTGGCAACTTGGTTCTGTTTGTTAAATGAAAATTTTTTCACAAAAATACAAGAAAGTTGTTTCAAAATACTAATTTCTATCTAAAGTCTAAAATATATTATCCAAATTCAGTAGTTCAATAATAATAATAGAGTCCCAAATTTTAGAATGCATGAAACCATTAACTTTTTGGTGTGGGTGTTACAGAAAGAAACTCAACAATGATCATGACCATCAAAGGGCTCCCTTCTCCCTCTCCCCAGCCCCGATGCAGAGGCTGCTCATTCCGGAGCTGTGTTTGCCGGTGCTGCTGTGCGCGGCCTACCTGGACTTTTTGCTGGACTTGGGTTTTGGCGTGGCAGTTTTTGCTTTCTTTTCCTTTGGCTCTTTGGGAATCTTAGGGGCTTTCGGGGTCTTGGGTTCCTTGGGCTCTTTTTTCTCCTTGGGTTCTTTCAGTTCCTTCGGGTCTTTTTTTGCCTTCGGCCTTTTCTTTTTCTTTTTTTCTTCTTGAGACCCATCTAGTGAATTCCTATTTAGTTCTTGGTTATCAACCCCACCAGGGAAGTCCTCTTTACCAAAACTTTTACTGGGGTCCTCTGCAACAATGTGGTTGTTTTTCTTTTTCTTCTTCTTTTGCTGTGGCTGCTGCTCTATGGATGGCAGGTAATCCTCGCTCTTCACTAGCTGGGTGTTCGGTCCACTAACCTGAGTCATATCCGGCACTGGTTTCTCTAGAAAGGGCTCCGATGGAGAATGCTAAGAGACACAAATAGGAATTGAAATTAGTATATCATTCTTCGTAGTGCAGAAAGGAACTGAAAGTTACAGGCCGGTGTTTCTAAAACGTACTCTATACTCAAGGTAGCACACATTTTACCAACTGTATAGTTGTAAAATGTATCATTTTCTCTCATCCAAAAAAAAACCCCAAAAACCACATTTTTTTGAACAAGAAAGCTTTTAAATAAACAGAGTGAAAGGGGCAACTTAATAATACAGTAAAAAATTATTTCAGAAAGAAAAAAAATTCTCATTCAGCTAAAGACATTGTCCATTTGCTAAGCAGCCTATATAAGAAATGATGAATGACAAAACAGTAGCAAAAACCAAACTATACAGGATGAATTTAAGTGGAATTACTTTCCCCATGCAGGAATGGGAACTCAAAGATACCTAATTAAGCCACTTTAAAAAGAACAAGTGTACCGAGTGGGCACTGCAAGGTTCAGGGCCTGTGGAAGCTTAAGGTCGAAGTGTGAACACATCAATGTTAAACAGTGCAGGTCATTTCTGGTCTAAATAACATCAAAATGCCACATTAAAAGCACAAGTCTTCAAGTTGGTTACATTTCTTGTACTAATATGAAACACAGATAGTGTTTTTCATAAATTATTACGTTTTACATTTCCAAATTTAATTGAGGGAAAGAGAACCCAAATAGTCCTTGCGGCATGCCCTGTAGGAGATGGCATTCACTAGGTGTTTGCCCAAGATGGTCAGAAATACCACTGAGAATACCAACAACTGGGCTGGGACGCTCAGTGGTCGGCCGGGATCAGAGTCAGGGACTCCGCCTGGCAGTCACGATGCAAGCCAGGCAGGGGTCGGTGTTACCCCCACTGTCAGGTATGACATCTCATGGGCCCTGACATTCCAACATTTTCAGGGGCTGGACTGCCACTCATTGTCTGCCTTTTCCATACACTCTCCAGACACTTAATAGTAACTATAATGTAAATAACAACAACTGCTAGCCTTTACTAAACAATCTGACTATATGCTGAACATGTGCTGTGTATGCTATACCCCTGACACCATTCAATCCCCACACCAGCCCGAAGAGCTAGGAATGGACACTGACACGCTAAGATGCAGTAACGAGCTACAGTCGGTAAGTGACAGAACTGAGACTGATATCAGAGCTGATGGCTGTGGAGCCCACGCCCCTCGCCACAGCACCTCCAAAAGCGGAGAATGCCAGGGAGCCCAGGTCCAGGTCTGCAGAGGACTCGAGAGTAACTCAGAAGACATGTTTTACCACCAGCAAGTACTATAAATCAGATTCCAATACAACTAACATTTACTAAGCATCTATTTCATGCCATGTACTGTGCTGGGTACTTATAGAGTTAGTTCACCTGAATCTCAGAAGAAAAATATGACAATCCCCCCCCCCCCCCCATCTTTCAGAAAGAAAGTGCAGTCTGAGCAGGCTGTGTGACCACCAAAGGCCACACAGCAGAGAACAGAGCAGAGATCTGAGACTAAGTTTCCTAAATCTAGATTCTGCCCATCCCCCAAAGTCGGATATAAAGCTATCCTTTTGGGAAAGGCTCCACAGGTTTCACTAGATTTTCCAAAGAGTTTGGTGACCGAAAATCACTTTTTTAAAAAGTCACTACCTGAGAAAAAGTAGTTACACTGTTTCCATTAAAACCCACCATGGTTATTAAAGAAACCTACACTCAGTTCTCCATCTGCACAAGGACAGGAGAAAGAGCCGGGAACTGTGAGGGAGGAGAGAAAAATTGTAGTCTTGGGTACTGCCATTCGCTATATTCTCGGGGGAAATCATTGCAGTCACCTGGGGCTCACTTTCTTCAACTGCAGAATGGAGGGTCTGGGTTAGATGGTGTCCGAAGTCCTTTCCAAAATCCTCTGGTATTAAAAGAACTTAAAGCACACACTGCCCTTTCGTAGTCACACTGAGAGAGAGTGAGCCTCAAAGCGTGAGGACGTGTAAGGAGAGAGAGAAGCGAGGGCACAGGTTTGAGGAGGGCACGCGGATGGAAGTCCACAGGAGCCGGTTCCCTGCGGGGACAGCACAGCCAGCCCAGCACTGAGGAAAGCGCCCTGCCCCCTGTTCTCCCCTCACAGGCATTCCGAGGAAAAGGCCACCCAGGCGCTGTCCAAAGTATCGTTACCTGAGGATTCATGGAAATCTGAGTGAACTGCTTTATTAAAGTTGAAGTTGAATTAATTGTTCCATATTATCCTCTAATGTAGATCAAAAGGAAAAAGCCTTATCCTATCCTATATAATAAAGAGCTAATAGGCTAATTAGACCCAACAGCCGAATGACCTTCCAGACGACCTTCCAGACAAAGCCGGGGCTATGAGGGCGGAGCCCCTTGCACGAATTTCGTGCATCGAGCCTCTAGCTTTTTTATAAGGGACATAGAGATCAAACTTATTTGGGACAAGCTACTTTTCAGGAAATGGAAGAAAAAGTATTTCCTAGAAAGGGAAGGAAAGAGAAAAGTCTACCAGTAATGCTTAGAGCTTAGAATGGTGAATTAATTCCAGGTTTGTGTACCTGTCTTTAATCTGCCTGGCACTGGCTCCCATAGCAAAGTGCTGGCTTCTAATGAGAGATGCCTGGTACACGTTTCTAAATTAGAAAAGGCATAAAATACCAAATACAAAAAGACTGAAAATTTATTTACACACTTTAGCATGCAAATGATTTTAGATGCTCCCTTCAGCAATAAATGAAGCCATAAATTAGTATCCCTTAAAAAATTCAATCTTTCGTAAGGAGGAGGAAATGTAAAGATCAAATACAAAAAATTATTAATCCTGTTTGATATGCAGCACAATTATGTTTTCGGGTGAAAAAGGTGCTCAGAAATATTATAGTGTTTACCAGACCTACGTCTCCTGGAACCTTTTAGAGAAAAGCTGTTTTTGTAAACATTTAACAAAGAACAGATGGCCTGCCTTAATCATGTGGGGGGTGAAGGGGGGAGCCTGGAGCTCACAGTAATACCCTGACAAAGTCTCCCGGCCCGGCCGTGTCCTGCCCCCACCCCCGCATGGTACATTCTCTAATGCTATTTAATTTTACAGCGGACATTTTCCCATCAATTCCCACTGCCTGACAGGTAATCAATGCCATTAGCATCTGATATTACCATATAGGGCATTCCTAAAACCCCTCATTTGTTAGAGCAAAATGTGAAGAATGTTGGATACCAAAGGTATTTTTAAATACACCCTAAAGGACTTTCTGCTTAAAATATTTTCTATCATACATCAATATGACTGCTGGAATAGTATGGAATATATAAGGACTATGCCATGAACTCTTGGAACTGAAATAGAATGACTGATATTTAAACTATAAATGACAATGATCCAAAATATACATGTTGTCAAAAATATTAGCAAAAACTAAAGGTAATTGTTTTTATGCTTAACTCCAGTTTTCATAACCTATAAATTAGACAAACACACAAAACTTATGTAAAACAGCAGCACAGACAGGTTGCAAATGTAACCAAGGGAGAGCTGTGGTAGGGCAATCCCTCTGCCACCTTTAAGCCAAGGTGGCTCACATGCTCAGCGGCCTGAGGACAGGAAGGCGAAGCTGTTCATCTACCCCCAGCGTGCTTGTCCTCCAACGTTCCTCAGCCTTTGCTGACTTAATCTTACTTTGTCACGTTGTGGCTTCATATTCTCGAAGCCTCTACCTGTCAGCGTTGTCCAGTAACATGAGTGAGCAACATAGCATTAACGGGGTGCCATGTTTCCCACATGCACAATCTCTGCAAACTAACATTTTGCAACAGAGGACACCTACAGACATTCTGTTTACTGAGCGATACAAACAAATCTAAAATCAAAATACCATTGTATGATAAAGGAAAGGTAGTACAGCCCTAGCCAGTGTGGCTCAGTGGCTAGACCACCGACCTGCAGACTGAAGGGTCCTGGGTTCGATTCCAGTCAAGGGCACATACCTCGGTTGTAGAGTCCCCAGCCCTGGTCAGGGGCATGCCGGAGGCAACCCATCAATGTGTCTCTCTCACATCGGTGTTTCTCTCTGTCTCTCCCTCTCCCTTCCACTCTCTGTAAAAAGCAATGGAAAAAATATCCTCGGGTGAGGACTTAAAAAAGAAAGAAAAGATACTATCAACTAAACAAGAGCAAGATGGCCCTCCTGGGAGACAGGTCCCTCTCCACAAACCGAGCTCAAAGGATCTAAGATTCCGGTGCAGAAGGGGCAGCCCAATTAAGACCCACGGAACCATAAACACAACACACTGATTCAGATTTAAATTATTTGTGAAAATATAAATATTAAGTACTCATTTAAGATTGAAACTTTTTAAAAAATGGCTTTGGAGACACATTTCTATTGCTGACATTCTTCACTCTTATTTTTTCCAATACAGGCCAGGTTCCTGATCCCTCGATACTCTTTTAAAAAGGAATTCCAGTATGAACACTGGAGCTCCATCGTCAGCAAAGTGGGGACAAGGGTTCAAAAGTGCATTTAGCAAGGGTTCCATAAGTCCTGTCGAGATTTTAACACCCTTTTCTTCTCAACGACATTGATAAGAAGAAGATGCACTCAATGTGTGGTGTCCAATTCATTTACTCAATCAACAAATATCTGAGGATTTAACAGTAATCTAGGCAGCCACAGGAGCTGCCAGGTGGGAGCAGAGCACCTGATCCAGGCTGACCCTGAGGAGGCTTCCTGAAAAAAGTCAGCCAGGTGCCTGCCTGCCTGCCTGCCTGGGGTCCCTCCATGGACCCAGCCTTAAATGAATCAAGCCTGAGATTGGATGACTGAAGACATAAAAATGCATTACAAGCAAACTTTTAAAACCTTCTTTGTGGGGGATTAGATCAAAATGAGCAGACATTAGTTTAAATAGTCAACTAAAATAATTTTTAACTTTGATTCTTTGATATCAAATAAGCATAAAAATATTCTTAAGAAGAGAATCAAGGGATGGAATATTTTCTGCTTGGCTAATTTTGGTGTTCGAGTCAGGGCCTCAAGTTCAAGCCCTTTATATTAGTTTTATTCATCTTATTCTTAACCATTTCTAGGAAAAAATTATTTTATGAATGAGTACACTTATGAACCAAATAAACAATTGGATTGTAGGTTGTACAAATTAATCAAGAAGGTAAAATGTACAGAACAACATTTTTAGGTTTAGAATATTAAAAGCTGTTCCAGCCCTAGCTGGTTTGGCTCAGTGGCTAGAGCACTGGCCTGTGGACTAAAGGGTCCCGGGTTCAATTCCAGTCAAGGGCACATGCCCAGGTTGTAGGCTCGATCCCCAGGGGACGGGGGCGGGGGGGGGACGGGGGGCACGGGAGGGGAATGTGCAGAAGGCAGCCAGCCGATCAATGATTCTCTCTCATCATTGATGTTTCTTTCTCTTTCTCTCCCTCTCCCTTCCTCTCTGAAATCAATACAAATATTTTTTTAATAAAGCTGTTAAATAAAAAGAAGACTCAGGTTACATGAGTTTAGAAATTTCTGGGCTGAACAAAATAAAATGGTCTTCTTCACTGCAAAACTCTCCAAGCCCTTTCTGCATGCTGAGGGGAGCTGGTACACAGTGTGTCCTCAAGGTATTTATTGGCAGCATCCCTTTTTTCCAAGACTGTCTTGAATAAAGTGTTCCTTAAAATATACTTTGAATTCTACTGATATAAGCCAAAGCAGGGCCAAGTCATCTGCTCCTGTAGGATGCTGATGAGAGTGTGTGTGTGCTCACCTATGCCTCAAAGCAGTGGTTATCAAATGTTTTATAAGGTAGCATATGACTGTATGAACAAATGTAATGCTATATAAAATGCACTTAAACAGAACACTGAATTGGCAGGTTCTTTTATGCGCAATTAAGTCACTGGTAGGAATAAAATAGGAATATTGGTATAATCATATAAAGATGACATATAATTTCTGTTATATATACAGTCAAGATAATTACCAAGTTAAATAAAGTGACTGTTGAAATATCATAATGTAATAATTTATCTTTGCCTGTAACTCAGAATCATTACATTTTAGAATTAAAATTTTTTTAAATTACTGATGAAATACATAGCTCATATAAAAACCATCCGAAGGCCTTTTGAACCTCTGATTTTCCACTTGGGTTTTTAAATTTTCTTCAGAATAGAACTGCCATACAAGCAAAATGTTAAACAGCTACAAATTAACATGAGTCGCTTTCATGGCATCTAAATTACAAACATTCTGAATTAGTAGAGTCCAAAATAATGAACTAAGTGGTTAGGTTAAATTTAGTGTTACATAGTTTCACATTGGATATTGAGTACTGACCATCTAGGTATTTAGGAGTGAAAAAAAAAAATAAATTATATATATATATATATATATATATATATATATATATATATATATTTTTTTTTTTTTTTAGAGGCCCGGGTGCATGAAATTCATGCACAGGGGGGCGTGAGTGTCCCTCAGCCCAGCCTGCGCCCTCTCATAATCTGGGACCCCTCGGGTAGGGTCCCTAGGCCTGGCCAGCGATCAGGGCCTATCGGGACTTTCCTTCCCCCGGCTGCTGGCTGCTGGCCCTGCCCCCGCCGCTGCCACTGCTTGCCATCTGTGTGGCGCTGCCCCTCCTCCCCTGCCACCAGTCGCCTCCCTCTGCAGGCAACAGGCGTAGGGTACGATCACTTGGCTGGCCTGGGCCTCCCTCTGTGGGGCGATGGATCGTGGAGCCCCCAGGTTGATCACCCCACAGAGGAGGCCCTGACCACCTGCTGCAGCGCGGCCGGCCTGGTAGCCTGGGCCTCCCTCTTTGGGGCGATTGCAGAGCTCCCTCCCCGCCCCCACATCGATCGCCCCGCCAGCCTGTGCCTTCCTCTTTGGGGAGATAGTGGGCAATGGCGGGGCCCCCGACAAATCGCATCGCACCTGCCTTGGCTGGCCTGGTGCCAGTGCGTGTCATAGAGTGGTCATCCGGAAGGTCGTACAGACGGTTGTTCTGCTGTTCGGTTGATTTGCATATTAATATAGATATATAGATATATGTAATTATTATAGATATATATAATTTTGATTTTTGGAGAGAGAGGAAGGGAGAGGGAGAGAAAGAGAAACATTGATGTGAGAGCTCACAACCCAGGCATATGCCCTGACCAGGCATTGATTCAGCAACTTTTTGGTGCACAGAAGGATGCCCAACCAACCGAGGCACACCGGCCAGGGCCACAAATAGCAGTTTTTATGTGTAAAACACTGGGCTGTGGTGTTTTTTACAATGAGATTGACTAGAATAACACAGCAGTGAAACTGCACCAATGTTAACCCCTTTCTAAGTGTCTGAGAAATCCTATGTGAACTTGTGCTGTACGCTGACCAGGCGGTCACACGCTGCTGTGGCGCCTGCAAGGCCTGCCTGGCCCCACTCGGGGTGACGGGGCAAAGGGTACAGGGTGCAGCCTGGTGTTCGGGGAGAGGCAGCGCCGGGACTGCCATCCTGGGACACTGGGCTCAATGTGCCGTGTGCTCTGCTAAGCATCTTCCTCATCTCCTAAGTCCCCATAAAACCCAGGAGGTGGGTGGGATGCAGTGCTCTTTTAGAAATGACGCTTTAAGATGAACTTACCCAAAGTTACACAGCCAGAACATGGCAATCCTAAAATTCTAACCCAGATGTGGCTGCAGAGCCAGCGTGAAGGTGACCGTGGCCCACACGTGGCTGCAGAGGGGCGGCGGGGAGGTCTCCCAGCCCAGTTGTGACCACAGCACAAGCCTGGGAAGCCTCTTGCTGTCTCTCTCCACCCACAAAGGTCTTAGTTCTAAGACCTTAACACTACTATACAGGCTAAAAGGGCGTTTAATTTAATGCAGTTTTAGAATTAAGAGAATTCTAGTTTAATTTCAAACTAAAGGTGTAGAGAACCACTAACTTTTCTCCCAAAGATAAAAATAAGAACTGAAATTCACATTATACTTTGCAGCTAACAAGCATTACCCAAATTTGAATCTCAAAATCACCCTGTTTGATAAAAGCTGAATTCAATTCAATCAACCTGCTTTGTGACCCAGGAACTGAACTGAGTCTTCCAAAACCAGAAACAAGTAAAAAAAAAAAAAAAAAGGAAAAATTAAATAAAAGGTAATCCCACTGCCTGCTCTCCCTTGAAAACTCTTCCAAAACCAACTTTAAAAACAAAACCAAAAAAACAGCTTATATGACTTTTAATCCAATCTATTATATTTCAAGAAATCTAATGTGGTCGTTCTTTTCTCCAGTTTGGTAACAGATCATTCTACTTCCTAGGAAAAGCACCAGGCAAAGTAGCAGGCTTGCATTTAAGGACCATGTCATTGCAATAATGTCTACACACACACACCACATGCATGCGCGCACACACACACACCACATGCATGTGCACATACACACACATGCACGCCTAGGGCACAGAATTGAACTGATGTTAAACTCAACATACTTTGGATGTATCTCCACTGCTACATAAGTGCTTGGGGAAATTAGCTTATTGTTTATATAAGACGTGAATTATGCTTTTACATGTGATAGTTTTTGAAAAAGGGTATGCAAGTAATCAGACTGTGTTCCTGGCCTTGAGAACCATTTCCTGAAGTGCTTTTAATTGAGGGGAAAACACGTAGAGGGGGCAATAGAGCCTCACTTCTCTGGGCAGAGGAGAAACAGAAACCACCACATATTGGATACAATTCGAGTCTACTGCAGTAATGGCGAATAACTGCTTAGGCCTCCTTGTCCACAAGACGGGGGGTAGCCCCCAGGACACGGCAGGGTGGCTGGGAGACTACACCCATTCTCCTCCAATAGCACCCCCTCCCCCCAAAAAATGCAAGGTCTGCACCATGGACATCATGGCGTCTGACTGACAATAAGCAAACCAAACCATAAACCTATTAGAGGCGTCTGAGATACAGTCACACTACACACTCTTGTTCCAAATCACCAAGTGCTGTACCTTCAACCAAACATTACTTTCTAAAAGAAAAAATTAAAAAAAAAATGAATGGGCTCAGGGACCTTAACAAAGTTAGTTTTACTGTTTCCCCTTCCCTCTTTCTTCTTTCTTTCTTCACCGCCTTGCATACGGGGCTCCCTCAACTGGCTCACTCTCAGGGCCCAACTCTCAGTGCACTTGCTTATTTCAAGCTAGCTCTTAGGTCCACATTGTTCTCGAAGGCGTGTGTGGAGCCTTGAATGTGGCAGCAGCCATCTAGACCTGAAACTACCCAGCGGACTAGGAATCAAACTCAGCAAAACACAAAACATCAGTGCTTCCAGGCTGGCCAAAACGTTTTGCATAAACAGAACCATTGAAAGGCAGTCAAGACAAAGACCAAACTTACATACTAAGAAGTTAAGTTCAATTCAAAAACCCTCTGCTGTGCATTTACAATGTATTTTGCTATCACTGTTATACCCTGTAGCATGTTTGAGCCCTAAATTGGAAAGGTGAAAGGTATGAAGTTTGGCTCTGGAAAAGTAATTTGTACTAAGTTTTTGCATTTAGGTGTCTACTACCCTATAAAAGTCAATATTAAAAGCAACTCACTATGCTATTCCTAGGAATTTAAAAAGTCAGACTTCAATAGACTGAAAGGAAGGTGTGTCTTGACCTAACACTGACCAACACCAGAGATTTGTGTAGAAATGGGAATAGAACAATCTTTGAGTGTGTGTGTGTGGGGAGGGGGGGGGATCAATTTACAAGGAGCTTAATGATAAAGCTAATTTACACACTCTAGGCAAGTTTTCAGAGATTGTGAGTTTAGCAAATTTAGCTGGCAAGAAATGCTTACTGCCTACTTTGGTCTTATTAAAAACTCACCCACATCTTGTAGGAGGTAGAATTCTAAGGTGGCCTCATGCTCTCCTCCTCCTGACTGTGGGGGGACCTGTGCCTTCTGGCAACAGAACATGGCAGAGGTGAAAGAATTCCACGGGGGGGGGGGGGGGGGGTAAGGTCCCACATCAGTTGGTTTTGAGTTCCTCAAAGGGGAGATTATCCTGGGTGGGCCTGACTTAATCAGGGGAAGTGTGTAAAGGGGTTAGGCTCCCCTTGAGGGTCGGAGACTATCTCGGATGCTGGCTTTGACCGTGAGGGGAAACCCACCAGGTGAGAAACTGTGAGTAGCCTCGAGGAGCAGAGGGCAGGGTGGCAGGTGGCAAGAACTGAAGCCCCAATCCCAGAGCAGCAAGACATGAATTCCGTCAACAACCCAAATGGACGTGGAAGCGGGTCCTTCCCCAGTTAGAACTCCGGGTGAGAATGCAGCCTGACGCCTGCAAACAGCCTTGTGAGGTGCTGAGCAGAGGACCCTGCGAAGCCGTGCTCGGGCCCTGACTTGCAGAACCTGAGAGATGTTGCGTTAAGCCATGAAAGTTGTTATGTAACAATAAGCAACTGACACATACGTCAGCGTCCTCTGCAAATCTCATCTGAATTTTTTTCAGTGTTTGCCCATCCAGGATCCCCTTCCCATGCCGGACATGTGTCCTTCCACATGAAGACAGCCCAGGGCATCCCTACGGCTCGGTGCTGCAGCTGCTGCTGACGGTAACACTGAGCACTTCGGTGACAAGTACGGCTCCGGGTTCACACCACCTCATGAGACGTCCCCGTTTTACAAGTGGGAACACCAAGGCACACAAAGAGGTTCAGAAAGTTGCCAAAAGTCACAAAAAGCTGGTTCTCAGAAGAGTCAGGACTCAACCCAGGCAGCTCTCTGCAGAGCGCACGTCCCCGCCACTACGCCCACCTGCCTAGTCGCTGCAGCGCCTGCACTCCCGCAAAGTGTCTCCAACAGAAGGAAGCTGTGGTGGCAACGGGCGCTGGTGCAGGGAACAGCTGGACAGAGCTGGGACCCACTCGGACTGAAGAGCCCAGAGGAAACACGGGGTGTGCCGTCACAGGCCCGCTGCAGCCTGGCACTGTCAGTCAGTCACCACTCAGCCATCCCAGGGAGGGCATTTCTAAAAGAAAGTGACTGCCCAGCGGCATGGCTCAGTGGTTGAGCGTCCACCCAGGAGGTCAGGGTTCGATTCCTGGTCAGGGCACATGCCCAGGTTGGGGGCTCGATCCCCAGTGTGGGGAGTGCAGGAGACGGCTGATCAATGATTCTCTCTCATCGTCGATGTATCTATCTCTCTCTCCCTCTTCCTTCCTCTCTGAAATCAATAAAAATATTTTTTCTAAAAGAAAAGCAAATAACTTCATTTTCAAGTAAAATATATAGGAAACGGCACTATGAACAATATTAAAGGCTCCTGGTACTTATTTTAAAAGACAGTTTGTTGCACATCAGAAACAGTTTAACACTTACAGGGGATGGTGTCCCCATGACTCCTTCCAGCTGGAATTACACACGAAGCAGTAGATACCAGAGCAATTAAGTATTGTATAAACACTGCTGAAGGGTCAAGAAGAGGGAGGTTCATCCACTGACTAATAACGCAGCCATAAACAAACAGCAATGTTATGCAACTGAGAAAATTATTATAATTGAATCTACACAGCTGGGCACGAATATATATACTCACAAATGCTTTGTCCATGGGTAGGTTTTAGTTTTAGAACTGTTTCAGATTTGAGTCCCTAGTACAGGCAGATTTTTTCCCCACTTATCTGATTACAATTCCACAATTACAACTGCAGAACATATAATAACTTACGGAACTGCCCACCGATGATCTGCTGTCTTATTACACTACAGAGAAATAAATGTGTGCTAAGGGCTAGGAAATATAACTTTCTTGAGATGAACTCACGGTAGATCCCTTCTGGAGACATTACACCTTGTGTGCAGCCATATGAATAATGAATGGCTGTGCCTCCCAAGCACACTAGGGGGAAAAGCACAGAACAAAGTAGCTTTTCACATTTTAACATTTAGCTCCCACTGTGTTCTTGGAGTTTCCTTCACACCTTGGTATTTTCCCCTTTGAGAAGATATGCAGAGAAATGCTGTCGATTACCATACTTAAGTTTACACATATGTCACCTAGAAACAAGCCAGCAGTTCCTACAGTTCCCTTAAGCTGCTGAAGTCACAGCTTTAGAATTGAGGAAACATTGTAATTCTCTCAGGTTCAAGGAGGAGCATGGTAGAAGCCCACCATCTTCCCATCGATTAAATGTAGTTAAGATGAAAACCAAAACAAAATAAGCGTCTTTTTTGGAAGGTATTCTAGCTACATATTACTCTTATTACTACATGGGATTTTTTTCTTATTTGCATGACTGAAATCTGAACAATTTCGTGATCTATGTCAAGTTCCCAGCTGCATAAAACCTAACTAACTTCAAACAAAACTGGATGATTAGCTAACCATCAGGGCAGAGGTACAAATGTATCTTCAACAGGCATACATTTTACATCAATGATATCTATTTTTATGAGATAAAAGTACTAAAGCTTTAATGGTGGCAATTAAAACAGCCAAGAGTTTGAGTAGTTCGATGGCTGAGTCACAGACCTTTTACCTATAATGGGATCCATTATATCCCCGAACTCAGTTTGAGGGAGTGAAAGAGGAACAGATTTTTAAATATGGTTATAAAACAGCAGTACCCTCTGAACTAAGCTGCTTGAGTTTAAACTGTTGTGGGATTTACCCCGTGCTTTAACATCAACGTCCATTCAGCGCCTTCTTTACAGTTCTCAGATACTTGTGTCTATTTTAAAATAGTTAAGCAATTTTAAAATGCTAAAAGATGCCATTAGGTAATCATCTGTATTTGAGCAATTAGTTTCTGTTTTAATTTATTTACATTAAAAAATGCATCTGTTCTAAAAATGGGTAACTGCAGATGACTTCTGACAAAATATCACCATTTGTGTCTAAGACAAATAGTTATATTTTTCATATACGCTTTTAAAATACAGCTTAGAGGGGGTGAATAAGAATGTAATTGGCAGTAAGATGGTGGGTTTAAATATATATATGTATATGTATGTGTGTATGTATATATATACATATATACATATACATACATATATATATATATATATATATATATATATATATATATATATATATAAACATCAGCAAAGGAGGCTTTTTTCATGGCAGTTTTATCTTAATCAAAAGTATTGGGATAATAAGCTCTGTAGTTGCAAAATTTACTAATGAACTAACATCCAACACTAACCACTTCTCAAATTCAAGAACCTAAAGACACTGTCTTTAGCTTTTATTATGGCACATTCAGAAACGTAAATAGAAATTCTCTTGGGAACAATCTCACAAGTTTTTATATGTTACCATCATCATCCCCAGGGGCTCCTGGCAAACAGGAAACAACACGCAGCACAGATTCACCCCCAACCAGGAAGGACCACAGGGACAGGAGGGGGGACAGCCACAGAGCAGCCGTGGCCCAGATGACCCGAAGGTCCCGCAGGGTGCCGTGGAGACCCACCAGCATTTGTGGAGAGCACCATGCTTGCTTGGGTGTGCTGGCAGCTCTTTTTAGACAAGTTGTCAAAAGGAAGGGCAGCAGGATGGACTAGGGCAGTGGTGGGCAAACCGCGGCTCGCGAGCCACATGCGGCTCTTCGGCCCCTTGAGTGTTCTAACGCCACTTCTTCAAAATAGACTCGCCCAGGCCGAAAACTGACTTCTGCGCATGGGCCATGAAGTTTCCATCGCATGTACAGTGTGCGCCCACATGTGTATTTTATGGAAGAGCCACACTCAAGGGGCCAAAGAGCCGCATGTGGCTCACGAGCCGCGGTATGCCGACCACTGGACTAGGGGATTCACTTATTAGGGTTGGTTTTTGACCATCTACTCTGTGGGAGCTTTAATGACCAAGTGAGAAGACAATCATCCCAAGAAGCCCCACTCCTGTGAGATGAAGTTGGGGGAGCTGACTTACAAGTCCCTCCTAACTCTCAGATTAGGTCTCTACTGTTAAAATCTGGCTTCAGTCCTGCTCAAATGACCTCTACCCCACATGCCTAAAAAGAAATGAGCATTTGTAAGGTGAAGTGGGGAAGTGAAGATGATTTCAGAGAGAAACAGTAAGAAAGTTTCTCAGATAAACACAAAAAATAAATGAGACTGATTTAAAAACCTACAGTAGAAAGCCCAAAATTAAATAAGATATACCAGAATTAGTACAACAAAATCTAAAATTTGTTGCACAATTTACTTTCCCCATAAAAAAGGGAAACTTTCAGAATAGTATTCCAGTAACACATAATCTCATTTTATATACCTAACGAACGTCGACTAGGTTTTCTCTGCACTCCTAGACCCGTACCACATCTACCATGGAGAGGTGACAGGGGTGGGGCAAGAACTCAAGATTCAAACAAACAAACAGCCCGAAGTCACTCGGCATGAGTCCCAGGACCATGAGAAATCACACACAAGAGCCACCGCACAAGGAAAGTCTCTCACCCAGAAAAGGCCTGCGGAGGCTTTCAGAGGGGACAGTGCTGCATTCAGGGGCTCGGGGACAGGGAGTTTTCAGAGACCCGAATTCCTCAGGGCACAGCTGAGAATGCGGCTGCAGCGGCAAATCCAAATCTTCACCACTGAGGGCTGCGAGCTTCCGAAGCCAAAAACATCCGCTGAGGCATACCCTACATAGTCTTCAAGTCACCCCAACACGTGACACCCTCGTAGCAATACTCCTGAAAACAGTCAATTAAAAGAAGTCCACCCCCATGGAATGATTAAATACCTATAGCCTCCAGATGTATTTACCAGCCTACTGTTCTACTTGCTTCCTGCCTTTCCACAGTTCTCTCCACCTGCAGGATGGGTCTTTCCAACCCTCGTTCACTTTTTCAAATATTTATTGAGCCTTTCTGGACCCCACATCTTCCCCAACTTTCTTCGCTCCCTTTAAGGGCAGAATCCTCCAAAGAGTGATATTTGCTGTCTTCCTCCTCCTTCCCCTCACTCCTGAATTTGTCCCAACCACACGAATGTTCTATAAAAACAGCGCTCTCCAAGGTGACCTCCAATGGCCCGCTCTCCCCCTCTCGCTCTCCTGACCTGTCAGCAGGATCTGGCACAGCTGCTCCCTCCTGGCTCCTCCACATGACTTCCAGGGCAGCCTCCCTCCTCCCACCCCGCAGGCTCTTTCTTGACTGCTGTCTCATCCACGTCTCCATCTGTAACTTCATGTTCGGATCTCAGCTCTGTCCGTGCTTCCTCCCTCACAGGGGCCAGTGCCCTACGTACTACCTATAGGCTGTTATTCCCAAAGCTCTTTATTGAGACCAGACCACTCCCTTGAGCTCTATACTTCTCACCCCTACTGTCTACTTGATATAACCACTTGGATGGGAAAACAGACATTGCAAATTTAATTCATTCCAAAACCAATTCTTGATTTCTCCACCAAACTCCACCTCTGTAAATTGTTACTCCACCAGCAGCAGAACTCAAATACATGGAGTCATCCCTGACTCCTTACTTAGTCTCGAACCACCTTCAATCCTTTCTGTAAAACCTCTCGGCTCCACCTTCAACATAGACAGGAAATATCCTCAACAACCTCTCCCACCACTGTCCTGCCCAAGCACTGTAAGACCTTGCCCGGGCTACTGCAAAAGCTCCTGTAACGGACCCCACCTAGACAGACTATTTGCTACACAGTCTAAGTGATCCTTTAAAAAAGCAAATCTGACCATGACACATCACATCTATTCAAAACCTCCAATATTTTCTCATTTCATCCACAGTAAAATCGGAAGTCCTCACCATCCCTACAAGGCTTTAAACCTCCCTAATCTCATCTCCCACAATTCTCCCCTTGCTCTCTTCCACTCCTACCACACTGTTCCCTGCTTATGGTCCAACAACAAAGGGCAATGGCCCTTCTGCCTCAGGGCCTTTGCACAGGCTGCCTCTGCTCTCAGAGCTCTTACCGAAATAGCTCCATGGTTCCCTCCCTTGCTTCCTTCAGGAAGTCTTAGGGACCAGAAGATTAAAGCAAATGTGACAAAATGTTAACAATGAATGATTTTATGCAAAATAATAAACATGTGCTCACTGCATGGTTCATTCCTCCAACTTTTCTATAGACTGAAATTTTTTTTTCAAAAATCAAAGTTGAACGGGGAAGACCTCTGTGCTACCACAATATTATTCTCCTCTGCACCTGTTACTGACCATTCCTCCCTCATTCACCCTTTCCTGACTCTCTCCCTCTACTGTTTCCCCTACATGCCAGTGCTCCTCGGGATTCCCTTGTCACATGATGCAGTCCAGCAGACCCAGGTGCCTGTTTCCCCAGAGACGGGCATCTTCCCCAGCACCTTCAGACCAGCAGGCCAAAATCAAAATCACAATCTCTCACCTCAACAGACAAACCTGCTTTTCCCATCTTGGTTACTGTCACGTAAGTCTCAGTCACCCAACCCCGTTTCTTCTTCATCCTCACTGGCCACACCCAGCTGGCGGTTAAAACCCGCCTCTCCTCCATTCTCTGCTGTGGTCCCAGCAGCGCCCAAGAGCTTCTTAGCTAGTCTTGCTCCTGTTGTACTGACCTTCTTCAGTGAATGGTAGTCCTCCCTTATCCACTCCTTCACTTTCCATGGTTTCCATGACCCAAAAGTATTAAATAGAAAATTCCAGAAATAAACAACCAGTTTTCAATGGCATGTGGTTCTGAGTGGTGTGATGAAATCTCATGCGTCTTGCTCCATCCCACCTGAGATGTGAATCATCTCTTTGTCAGCGTCTCCATGTGTACATTCCCCGCTGGGTAGTGACTCAGTAGCCATCTCAGCCATCAGATCCACCATGGTGGCATTGCAGTGCTTGTCTTCAAGTTACCTTATTTTACTTAATAATGGCCCCAAATACATTCACAGAACTTGTATTGTAATATATTTCTATAATTGTTCTGTTTTATTATTGTTGTGTTTAATCTCTTACTGGTCCCAATTTATAAGTTAAATTTTATCACAGATATGTATGTGTAGGAAAAAACATAGCAGGGTTCAATACCATCCATGGATTCAGCCATCCACGGGGGGTCTTGGAACACATCCCTGTGGACAGGAGGGACTAGCGTACTCTCTGTATCATAAAAAAAGAGATCATTCTCACACACAAATCATCTAATCTGCTTCTCTTTGTACAATCTGTCCATGATTCTCCATCCACTACATTTAAAACTGAGACTCTCATGTGGCTGGTCAAGGTCTCCCCCATGCCCACCTTCCCAGTTCCATGCCCTGCCTCCATCCACTACACATGCTGGCTGTCGCTGGCTAACAACTGCAGTCACATAAACGTGCACTGCTCTTTCCCAAAGTAGTGCTGGTGGACATGTCACTCCTCCTGCCTGGAATGTCATTCCTACCCTCTCCTCCCAGATAAATCCCACGCAATCTTCAAATCTCCGCTGAAGCATAACCTCTTCCTGAGGCCTTCCCTCATCTCTCCAGGTGGAGTCAAACACTCTCACAAAGCCATTTACCGCATTGCTCGACTGTTTATTAGAAGATCTTTCTAGCCCTCTGACCTGTGAGCCCCTGAACGACAGCAGCATGCTATGCTCCTGTTCTTATTTATACAGGAGTATATACATGCAGGAGCGTGCGCACGTGTGTGTGTGTGTGTGCGTGTGTGTGTGTGTGTGTGTGTGTGTGTGGTATATACCATAGGCTTAGTATTTACTGATTGAATATCAAAATCTCCCAAACTTCCTTCGACTTTAACACGGATGTCACATGTCCACCCTGCGTCCTGACCACAACTGCTCTCATTCATGAACACCTTGCAGCAGCTGTACCTCCAAGGTGCCCAGAAGAGTGCCTAAAATATCCGTGGAACTAATACATGCATATGTAAATGAAGGATATTTTATTGACTGGTCCAAGGCAAGGTTGAAACATTTGCCATCTTCTGAAAGGACCATGTTCTGTGTTGTGCCTGCACAAATTTCTCTATCACTCCTCTTCCCCTGATTCAAGTAGCACCTTTCTCCCTGGCCCTGCAAATAATCTGTGTATCTGCTCCCATGCAAGTCTTTACTTCTCTCTTTTCATTGTAGTTACATCACTGCCAAACTGGGGATTTTTGTTGTTGTTTTTTTACAATGTTTTTATTTGTTTTTAGAGTGGAAGGGAGAGGGATAGAGAGATAGAAACATCAATGAGAGAGAAATATCATTGTCAGCTGCCTCCTGCACAACCCCTTCCTGGGGATCAAGTGCCCACAACCCGGGCATGTGCCCTGACCAGAAATCAAACTGGTGACCTCTTGGTTCATTTAAGGGGGCAATAGATTATTTTTATACCTCCACAATCTCATGTAATGAATGAATGAACGAGGTTCTAACCTCCTATCTGAATATTGTAAATAAGACTCAACAGGCAAGAAACATTGCCTCTCTATCTCATTCCTGAGAAAGGCTGCGAAACCAAAGCATTTCCTGGACAGAGACCTAGGAAAAGTTCTCAGAATCTGACCTCCAAAAATAAAAAGGTACAGACATTTTTATTTTTGTCTTTATATTCAGTAATTGCTGAACTACATTGATCATGTATTTTTTAAATTAAAAAATGGCTTTAATTTTACAGTATGGAAATTTTAAAATAAAATAAACTTTAAAATTCTAATGGCTTTGGACTGTGAAATAGGAATTTCAGTCACTTTAGATGGAGGTTAAGGCATGCTTGCAAATGTTAACACTTATGTGCTTCTTCTTTTGGCTCTGAGCATTGCCCACGTACTGGTGGGGTTGGGGTGAGTACCATCTAGTCTCCGCTGAAGCCAGAGACAGGGCAGGAGACAGAGTTGTCTGAGTGGGCCACCGGCTGGGAGGGGAATGGAGAGGCTGGGGTCTGTGCTGGGTTTAAAGGGCTTCAGTTTCACTTCCCAGGCCCCAAGATCACAGAGCCTGAGATTATGCTCTGCATCCATGAAACCCAATGTCTAAACCTCAAACTTAATTTATCATTTTACCTCCTCCCCTCTGTTCCAGAAAACAAAACAAAACAAAAACCTTGAGTTCTTTTTCCTGAATCTTTTTAAATTGATTTCAGAGAGAAAGGGGCGGGAGGGGGGGGGGAGAGGGAGGGAGGGAGGGAGGGAGGGAGGGAGGAAGAAAGAGAGAGAGAGAGAGAGAGAGAGAGAGAGAGAGAGAGAGAGAGAGAGGGAGGGAGGGAGGGGCATTAATGATGAGAGGGAATCACTGATTGGCTGCCTCCTGCACACCCCCCACTGGAGATTGAGCCTGCAAGCCAGGCATGTGCCCCACAGGGGAATCAAACCATGACCTCCCAGTTCATAGGTTGACCCTCAAACCACTACCCATGCCAGCCGGGCCTTCTTGACTTCTTCTGCCTAATTGTCACACCTGATTTTGTCACACTACTGTCACACCTGATTTTCACTGGAAGAATCTTTAACTCCAAACCACAGACCTGAGGAAGAAGAGAGGCGAGCATGGGGTGCTCTGTCCCCTGGGGCAGTAGGGTTGCTGGCATGACTGAGGGGGCTCATCTCGACATAGCAAGAGAAATGCTTCTCAATTACCCAGTGCCAGGCCCCAGTTTAAAAATGAGTTTTTACTGTAAATGCTTTCTCACCAAAAGACTATATATATATATATATATATAAAAAAAAAAAAAAAAAGCAGCCAGTAGCTCCAGAAACCACAGGTACCTCAAGGCAAAAATCAGTCCCTTCTCTTGCAGTCGCTGGGTTCTCTCCAGCTGAAGACACGGCCTGGGAGTGATATCTGCTTTACCTTCCCACTCACAAACACAGCTCAGATTGTTTTCTAGATAAAAGCAAACTTTCAATTTTATAAAGAATAGTTATTTGGAATTTCCCTTAAAACCAGCTACACTCAGTGTGTAGACCATGGACCCTTGTGAGCCCCCCACACCCTTGAGGACAGCCACAAAAGCAAAGCTTTTTCATAATATGTCACGACACTCTGTCTCTTTCACTGTGTGGGTATTTACACTGACGGGGCCAACACCATCAAAGCAGCGACAGCAAACCGTACTATGGCCACCATCCTCAGGGCCACAAACCCACATTAAGAGAAGAGAAAATCCCGTTCATTTAAGAATGTCCTTGACAGAACAGCAGAAATTGATGTTGATTATTCCTGCACACACATCTGTGTCTCCTCTGTGAGGGACGGGGAGCATTTCTGCTGCATACCGAGCGCCGAGCTTCCCCAGGAAAGCACTCGTGCGACTGCAGTGCGTGGTGAGTCGGGCCTGGCTGGCCACCTCCCGGAACACGTTTTGCTGTTTTTATGTGCAAGAATGACCGTAAAACTAACTGCAGTTATTCGGTCATTTTCTTGAAACGAACAAAGTGAGCTTGTCACTTCAAGGAAAGTAACTGAGTTTATTTTCAATGCTAAAATAGGAGCTTTCAGGCAAAATTCAGAATTTTGGAAACCTGTGACCACAACAATGAACTTGACAACTTGTCAATTTTCAAAGACTTCTGATAAGATGGTAGTGATAGTAACAAATGTGATTGCTAATATTGTGTACTAGAATGTGTCAATATTGAGAAAATCAGCATAACAGGCCAGCATTTTCCAAGTGATCTATCTATGATGTCACAAAGTCCTGCATGGTGAAAAGAGAGCTATTCAAAGTACCAGGGTTTTAATCTAACAGTGCATGAAAAGTTCATTGATACAGCCTCAGATCCCACTTTCCCACTAACCTTTAAAAAACTTACCACTTGTTGAGGTTTGGTGTAGTATTAAAGGATATCCATAATTATCTTAAAAGGTATTAAAATACTCTTCTTTTGTTCACCTACATGTATATGCGTAACAACACATTACTGTCATATAATTCAACCAAAACAATACAACAGACCCAACGCAGCAGCAGAGACAGGATGACCCAGTTGTCCTCTATTAGGCCAGAAATTAAACATTAGCAAAACTATAAAATATGCTGCTCTTCTCTTCACATTTTTTGTTGGAAAATACTTTTTATTCTCAAAATGTTACTTATGTCAATGTAATGGGTTTGTTATTGTTTTTAAATGAGTTGATATTTTAAAATTTTCTTAATGCTAATTTCTGATATCCACAGGAAAAATCATCATACACAAAAGTTCTTTGGAGTTGTCAATATTTAAGAGCATTGCTTTAAGCAAAACAGTTGTAAACAGATGAGCGGTTACCTGTAGATATCCGTATCATTTACAGAATGATCTGAATGCATGCCCTCCTGCCTTTGTAACAGAAGATAAATGCTCTCTCTTGTGTTCATACTTTATTATCTAGAATGACCCTGGAATCTAAATGTCAACGAGAATTGTTCAAAGTACATTCTTTCAGAACTAACACGGCCATCTTTGGTACCCACTCTCTAAAGGTTAATGATCCAGATCTAAAAACAGTAAATCAAGTTGCTCAGTTCCCTGGGTCTAGTTTCTATTAATTTATCTTAGTAGATATACCAGCAGGCTATACTACTCAACAACCCATGGAAACACTACTACAAACTTTCTAGACAGGTGATCAATGGGTAGTAAAACCTGATTGAAGTTTTTCAAGCCAAAACTCTCTCCACTGTCCTCTGAGGCAGCCCTTCTCAGCCTCCGATGCACTTAAGGAGCATGAGGCCCAAGCCAGAGGCTTAAGCATCTTTGCTTGATAACGGATGATTCTGGTGTGCACAAGGTACTAAGAACCAATACCACCAGAGTCAGAATTGACCACTCTAGTGGTCTTCAAACCAAGATAGGTGAAACCCTGGAGAACCCTAAAGAGTTTCTAAGGGGCAGGGACAGTTTAAGGGGTCATTTTCCAGTCTCCTGAGGGCCACATCAGCTCTCTACTAAAATTAACCAGCCCCCTCCTGCTTCTCTTTTGCCATATTCCTTTCACAATCACTTTTTACCAACATGCCTTTAATTCATCCTCCTAGGGCACTTACCAAATAGAGGAGTCTTTTGGCAGCAGAGTTTCAGTAAACAATATCAAAGAGGAGCAGTGCCAGGGGACAGATACCTCTTTAGTGAAATGACAGTCATGCAAACAAACACATTTTAATACATTTATGTGAACTGAAAAAAATAAAATCAGAATTTCAAACTTCTTTTTCAAATCTTTAGGAGACAAAAAAGTTTGAATACTAAGGCTGACAATTATGATTCTAAAAAAGTGCTGTGCAATATGGTAGTCACTAGCCAAATGTGGCTAATTACATTCAAATTGGTTACAATTGAATAAAATTTTAAAAATTAAGTTGCACACAAAAATAAATAAATTAATTAATTAATTAATTTAGTTGCACAGTTACATCAGCCACAAATCAAGTGCTTCATAACCTGGAGCGGCTATAGGCTACAATGAGGGCCAGGGCAGAGAACACTTCCATCATCCCAAAAAATTCCACTGGACAGGGCTACCCTGGAACCTTGATCAGCTACTTAATAAAGACCTGAATTTCTTTTGGGGGAAAATCCTGGATTTACTTATGGTTATGGCCCCAAATACCAGCAGGTGAGATATTTCCATCCAGGTGACAATGCATGTTAGGAAATCAACTTTTAAACTAGAATATTTAGCGTGACTGTCATGGCTCAGTGGTTGAGCGTTGACCTATGAACCAGGAGGTCATGGTTTGATTCCCGTTCAGGGCACATGTCCAGGTTGTGGGCTCAATCCCCAGTGTGGGGCATGCAGGAGGCAGAGGATCAATGATTCTCTCTCATCATTAATGTTTCTATCTTTCTCTCCCCCTCTCCCTTCCTCTCTGAAATCAATAAAAAATATATTTTTTAAAAATAAAATAAACCCTCTTATCTGGTTTTCAAAGAACAGAGCTTGCTCTCCACCAATAAGATACAAAATTAGTATTTCAGACTCTCGTTTTTATTGAATTGAGATTCATATGACATTTTAAAACAAAAAGGTTCAGGCCCTGGCCAAGTAGAGCACCATCCTAATATGACCTACCGAGGTCCGATCTATGACCTAATTAATAGCCCCAAAATCCAGGGAGACTGCCTAAGGCAGTGGTCGGCAAACTGCGGCTCACGAGCCACATGCGGCTCTTTGGCCCCTTCAGTGTGGCTCTTCCACAAAATACCACGGCCTGGGCAAGTCTATTTTGAAGAAGTGGCGCTAGAAGAAATTTAAGTTTAAAAATTTTGGCTCTCAAAAGAAATTTCAATCGTACTGTTGATATTT
Organism: Cnephaeus nilssonii; assembly: GCF_951640355.1. Taxonomy (NCBI): domain Eukaryota; kingdom Metazoa; phylum Chordata; class Mammalia; order Chiroptera; family Vespertilionidae; genus Cnephaeus; species Cnephaeus nilssonii. The sequence goes on along the minus strand of NC_137089.1, from coordinate 32,771,583 downwards.
GGCTCTGTTGACTAATGAGTTTGCCGACCACTGGCCTAAGGCATGCACCCATCCACTTTAGGCACCTTAAGTCACTAATCTTACCAAGCAGGATGTCAGGATGCAGGCACCTAGGCCAGATCAATGTAACCTTCACAGGATGACCTCCACCAAGTAGCCCTGAGTCTCAGACACTCAGATGGTGTCATCAAGGGACACAGACGGAACTATCATATGAAAACAAACAAAAGCCCTATTTCTATACTTGTAAACCTAGTCTTGTCAAAAGAAAGTATTTGTGACGTAAGTCAATACTTCCTACATATACAATATACCACAAAAAAATTATTTTAGGATTTGATGCCAGGAAATCTACATCTCTGAGAAAAGAAGGAATGAATAAATATTTCCTTCTTTCTAATAATGAGAATTATACATCTTATTTTATATCCCTTTGCACATTCACCAGGAAACTCAAATTATAAGTTCATGCTTAGCCCAGCAACCAAGGCCATAATTGGCATAATCCCTTGCTCTTCCATTCCAGGACCAGAATTCCTGTTTCCATTTCACACACACACATACCCACCTCCACACGCACACCCTTTTGTCAGAATTTCTCAAATCCTTTTTGGAAAAGTATCAACTAAGGACTACAACCTAAATTTGTATTAATTTAATTTACCCTCTGCCACTAATCATATATTATAAAATTTGAAGTCAGTAATATCAATCTTAATATAGGACTAATTCACTCTAAAGCAACATTTTAGGACAACTAACATTTCTCAGCTTGTCTTCAATACCCAATAAAGACACGTGTGCCTTCTGATCAAGAGATCCATACATATACACACACTGACCTGGAAATATGGAAAGTGAAGCTTAGCAACCAATAAGCAAGATACAGCTGTCAATAAGCACTTGAGAAAATATTTTCAATATTTTTTCTTCCGGGAATGAGGAGATTGAATTTAGTGTCAAATTTTGAGAAATCTTTTTCAAGGAAAATAAAACAATTTTATTAACTGTGATAGCCTTTAACTATGAAACCAAATAATAACACATGCTTTATATGAAGCATTTGTAATGGGGACTCCTTTGCGGGGGGGAGGGGAATAAAACAATAACTTTCTGAAATATCACTTATACTTTAAAACAAGACACTATTCACATTACTTTAAAAAGCATGCTGTGTTTAGCAACAAATTGGCTGCTACACAGCAAAGATTTATTCCAAAAATAACAAAGTGAATTGTGTCAGTGTTACCACGTGCAGATCACTATATTCTATCACCACCTAGCAGTGCCAAAAGATACAGGGTATTTATCCATAGTTTTAAGGCCATCTGGTAAGAAGTGAGAGAGAATATGAGTAGAAACACAAAGCTTACCCAAACAACAAAAGGCTCTTTTCTAGTTCTAGTTGTATTCTACCTCTTATTTTCTGATGATTTAAATAACTTGTCTTGTTTGATTATACCTGAGCTATTTAAACTTAGTTAAAATTTTTGAAAGATTAAAACTTCAGTTACTTAGTCTCGCTTGCCTCATTTCTGGTGTTCAATAGCCACGTGTTGCTGGTGGCTACTGGACAGAGCAAATATAAATATCTAAGTCTCATCATCACACAAAAGTTACATCTTCTATAGAAACATTAATGTGATAGCAAAGAAAATGACAAAACTTCTTTAAAAAATAACTTGGAGAATATTATGTACTTTCTGACAAACTTCAGTATTCAGGTAAGTATATTTACAAGGGGGTTTTAATCCCTAAACCTGGAATTAAAGGAAAGACTATGAAAGGCCTGGAGTGCAACCACACTAGTAGTTACATGATAGGGAGTGGAGGGTTTCATTTCATACACGGCGTGCAGATTACGGTTCAATAAGATAAAATATAAAAACACCATATGTGACAGTTGCTAAATACATTATTTCTGATGGACATTGGATAACTAAGCGACTTACTGTTGTTTTTTCAATCTCGTTTTTCTTTTTTTCTTTTTTTAAATATATTTTTATTGATTTCAGAGAGGAAGGGAGAGGGGAGAGAGAGAGAAACATCAATGATGAAAGAGGATGGTTGACCAGCTGCCTCCTGTACACCCCACAATGGGGATCGATCCCGCAACCCGGGCATGTGCCCTTGACCTGAATCAAACCTGCGACCCTTCAGTCGTCAGGCTGACGCTCTATCCACTGAGCCAAACCAGCTAGGGCCAATCTCATTTTTCTTTAATCAATATATTAAAAGGGGGGAAATGAGCAGACCCGGAAGCGCAGGCGCAGAGCGAAGGTCACGCCCCGGATCCTTGAGGTTTAAACCAAGCAAACCTGCACCTGGGCGGCGCCCTGCGCACCTCGAGCCCGAGGGTGGCGGGCGCTCAACTCCCCGCACAGCGCCTCCTGCGGAGCCGCATCCCGGTGGGCGACTGGTGGGCCTGGGTCCCTGACCCTGACCGCTTCGCAGCCGGCTGGACATCCACATTGGCTTCCGGTTAAACTCTTGCTGACGCTGTCCCACCTGAGGTCCCCCCACCTGCGGGCCATTAGCCCGCGCTCCCCTGGCCCTCCCACCCTGCTCCACCCCAAGTCCTGGGCGATGGACCCGAACCCTCTGCGTCCAGAGAGGCCGATTGCTCTGGGGCCTAGGATTCTGCAGATATCACCACCCCCCACACCCATTGAACGCGAGTCCCCGTGCCAGAAGAGCACCCTCTCTGGTGGGGTGTGACAAGAGGAGGTCACCTCCCCCTGGGGAGTGGTGTGGGGGCGGAGGGACTAGGGGTGAGGATCGCGAGAAAGAAAGGGCGTGAGAGAAGGGGACATGTGATCAGTGAGGAGTCCACAGAAAGAGGCAAGATCCAGGATGTGGGAGGGACTTGTATAGCGCATGCCTGGGAAGGAGCAAGAGGAGAAAGAAAATGGAGAAATAGGACGCAAGGGGCCCGCTCCAGAGGTGAACAGAGCAAAAAGGGAGAGGCGGGGCCCTTGGTTAGTAGAAGTGAGGGCCTCAGTGGACAAGGCACTTCAAAGGGAGAGCCGGGTTAGGAGCAGAAAGGGTGGGGCACCAAGTGGGGCACTGAGGGGAAGCCAGAGCAGAGGGGGGAGGAGCACTGAGAGCTCAGCCAGCTGGGGGGTGCCCGAGAGTCCCACAGGCGTGTAACAAGACAGACAGAATGTAATGGGTGCAAAGGGGGCCACGGGATGGGGGAGAAAGAGGCAGAAATAGTCTGGCTGGCCTGGCTCAGTGGTTGAGCATCGACCTGTGAACCAGGAGATCACAGTTCGATTCCTGGTCAGGGCATATGCCCAGGTTGTGGGCTCCATCCCCAGTGGGGGGCATGCAGGAGGCAGCCAATCAATGATTCTCTCTCATCATTGATGTTTCTTTCTCTCTCTTCCTCTCTAAAATCAATAAAAATATTTTAAAATAAATTTTTAAAAGAGGCAGAAATATATGGTGATGCGGAGCAATCAGAAAGATTGGAGAGAAAGCAACTAAAGGTGAAGTGGGTTTCAGGAGTTTCACAGAGTAAGTGTGGGAAAGGAACAGAGAAAGGGGGAAGAGAGTCAGGGGGGACACAAGAAAGGACAACAGTGGAGAAAAGCAGGAAAGAAAGGCATAAACAGACAGACAGACATAGTAGGGGACAAAGAAGGGGAACCTGGATCTGAATGAGTGGAGAGTTGGTGGGCTGTGTGCTTGATTAAGTTGTGATATACTGACTTGTGGCTTTATAATATTTGCTGAATTGTCTCAATTGCACAGATCAGAAGGAGAATTGTAAAACTCCAGTTTATAAAGCTTGTGCATTTTATAATTATTTGCATCTCCAGGTAGCTTCCATCTGCAACCCTTATTCAGCCAGAGGGGTGAGCCTTGTTAAAGTCAGTCTTGGGTCTTTTTGTTTCCTGGGATAGCATGAGGGAGGTGATGAGGCCACGAAATGATGGAGTCTGTCAGTCGCTACATGATGCTTTTTCAAGGAATATTGAAAGTGCCATGTGTTTTTGTTCATTAGATACCTCATATAGTTGGTGGAGGTGGGCAAAGAGGAGTGGGGGATAGGGGACATCTGTAATAGTGTCAACAATTTTTTTAAATGTCATGTGGTGTGTGTTTTTTAATGGAGTTACATTTTTCTTTATACCTTTCCTCCACTTAATTCACGGTTTGTTTGTTTTAAAAAGCAGAGAGATAAATCTTAGTTTATTGAAAAAAAAAACAAATAAAAAGGAATAACTGTAGTGTATAAAGTTTGAAGATGATAAACAAAAGGGCTATAACTGCCATCTTTCCTGAAGACAAAACCATGTGCTCAAGGCTCATTCTAACAGGAGTCCCTTAACTCTAACTTTAGACGGTTCTAAATAATGAGCTTTTTAAAATGGCAACAGTGTTATGAGTTGCATAAAAATTGTCTCCAAAATTGTAAGTCTCACATACTCAAAAATGTGAATCACCTTCTTTGGCAATAAAAAAAGAATTGCTAGTAAATCAAACTGCAATAATCGTTTTTATCTTCTTCTGTGGCCGTCTTACTTTAAGTGTATAGTTACTTTTAAAAAATGGTATGACCCTCACAAACCAACTTAGTTCAAAATTGCCATGGGTACTACTCAGCAGGAATCCACTTATTAAACAAAATTATAGTATCATCTGCAGGTGTGTGAGAGCACACTATGAAAATACAGGAAGATACTGTTAAAAACAAGGGTGAAGTCGATCACTGAATTTGTGTTTAAGTTTATATTTAGCAAAGATTTACTATAACTAGGTCTATATACAAGTTCAGTAGGTTAGCCTCTTTCATACTGGAGGGGACACTGGTGAGCCTCCTTTGCAACACAAAACAGGATGTCAACTTAACCTCTTGAAGTTTCTAAAAACTATGTGATGATGTTCACCTTGATCAAAACTAGGAAGACATTAAACACTGAGATAATTGTTTATATATAGCATTCTCATTTCCTAGAGACTCAATGAAAAAGAAGTATAGTAGTGTGACAGAAATTTTGGTGTGTCTCTCCCTCCTCCCCCAATAAAAATCTTATGAATTCTTTTTTGCCTTACAGAGAATCTGGTAAATTGATTTTTAAGGCACTGATGTATAATGTTCTGTTTTACAAAATTAGGGGAAGTTTTTCTAGTTTAAGGTGAAAGAGTAGAAGAGTAGATCCCAATGGCTCATTTCAACAACCACATTAACAGAAGTTATAATAAAATATTTAACACTCATTGGGGATTTACTGTATGCCAGACAATGTGATAAAAACTTTACAGCCATTATCTCATTTAATTCTAATAATCTGTGCAACTGGCACAATTATTATCCTCAGGAAACTAAGGCTTAGGGACGTTAAGTATCCAATGTTTTGACTTAGCCAAAGTTTGGAAGCCTGAGATTCAAATGCAGTTCTTGTGCCCTGAAGCCCATGGTCTCGTCACTCTGCACTGCCTCCTCCATGGACGGGCAGCGCCCCAGCTAGCCACCTAGGGTGTGGCCCAATGGACAGAACAACAGAGGTGAGAGGCGCTTAAGAAATGACAAAGGAAACACTAAATGATACAAGTAAAGCTGATACTCACCTCTTCCCATTAAATTTAGTCTTATAATTTAATTTATATTGAATATGAAGTACAACTCTAGCATCTAACATGGCATGGTATTGAAAAGATTTTCATTCAAGTCTTCAGTGAGAAAAACTTATCAAGATTGATCTTATGATTTGGCTCATTGTTGTTCTATGAATGAGTAGTCTCTAACTGGGCTTCTTTTTTCTCCTCTTCACCAATGATACCCTAACTTAGAAATCTTATTCATATGTAAATATTGGTTTTTAACTTTCTTGCAAAAACTAAAGCTCTGAGCTTTAAAGTTGGCTCTAAGGGCAGACCTTTTCCAAAATTGGACTCCGGAATATTTCCTGCATTTAGCTAAGTCTTCTACCATTACTTCCAAGTAAGAGGGACACCTGTAGAAGTTGTCACTGAACTGCCATGGCATCCGCCCCCCAGTGTGGAGGATGAGTGAGCTCTGTTAACATTCCCCACTGTTTCGATGAGTATCATTAAAGAGAAATCATGCAGCAATTAGCCGATAAAAATGAAATACTACTTTAACTCCTTACTTAAATCATCAAACTTTTCCCCTAAAGAACTCTCACTTGTCTCCTTTAACCCAAGGTCTGCCTCCATGCATTTCAACAGCTCTCCTTTGTGAAAAAGTCTTTGCAAGAATGGAGTGGCCAAAAATAGGGTTAGCTTAGTGATGGGCCATTTTAAAGCCACATAGACACATTCTACTTGGTTATGGCCCCAGGTCTATTTCTGCCCATGGTTACTTTTCAAATTATCTGTGGATTTACACCTGTAACTACAGAGAATGGAAAATAACATTAAAAGTCAAGATTAAGGTAAATTCTCCATTCGTCGCCTGTGCCCATTTCTGTCAACCTGCACCATGATATTAAAGTTTAGCCATATCTTCATGCTGATCGATGATTTTGACGTGTTTTTAACATTAACACCAAAACAAACACATCATAACTCTGAATAATCCCATGGTTTTATATGAACTTTTTTAAGTTAAAGAGAATGTTCAGGACATGAGTCCATCAAGAAGCATGATCTAAACATTGAACTTTAATTTCAAATAGTTCTGCATTCAATAAAAACTTTAAGACTATACACATTAAAGAGCATTAAAGAACACTTTCAGAAACGTAACTTCAAAAAATGTTTCAGAAAAAGAATAATCTAAAAGTTCTTGCTTATTCACTAGCAGGGACATCCACCCTGTGATGCTCTGAGTCCCTAAACTGAGCAAGAGGCAGCAGGATGTCACAAATGGGTGAGGGTGGGATTCTCACGCGAAGGCTGCAAACTTGCTCCACCCGGCCCATGAAGAAATAGGAAGGGCTCAAGTTAGAATGCCATTCAAGAAACTCTTAACAAAGTTTCCAACATCGCTACTTGCACTTCCTCAATATTCTAACTCTTTAGGCCTATGGCCAAAGCAAACAAACAAATAAAAAACTCTCAAGATCAATACCTCTGGCATACAGCTTAAAACAATTGTTTTGACTTTCACACGGTTAGTGTTAAAAGTCTAAGAGTTCTCCTGGAATCTGTATTAAACACAGAAGGCAGCAGAGGAGAACAGGCCAAATGTACTATAAAGCAGATCAGAAATATGCTCATTAGCAAGCATCAAAAAAAAAAAAAAAAAGGCATGTTTCCTTCAAATAACTTTGATTCAATCACCAAAATAAGACGGAAGAACAGTCTTCCGGCCTTACCTGGTGATCACTCCCATCATCTAATCTAAAACAGGAAAAAGCAAGCAGGACGATGAGTGCTCTGTACCTGTGTTGACTTTTGAGTTCCTAAAATAATGCTAATTCCCTGGCATTCTGTCAAGTTCCTTTAAATTTTCTACCATCACCACCCCTAGTGTCAGGCCCTAGAAGGTTCTCCTATTTTTAAAAAATGAAACCTTCCTCTTGATGGTGCACCATCACCTACTCGAGTTTTGCAAGGCAAAAGCACTAGTTTGCTACTGACTTCCTTCGCTGATAAAAGAACTGCATTCAGTAACAAAGGAAGAATAAGAGCAATCTCTTTGCGGTTAGAGATTATAGATTGACAGCTATAACTACTAAGAATGGAGAATAGTATTTAGATGTCAAGATTATGGTAAATTCTTCTAGTTAGGTCTAGCAATGCTTTTCCCCTACGTGTCCCCCTAACCCACTTCCCAATTCTCCCTACCCAGCTAACTACTGCTCTGCAGGACCAGATACTGCCTTTCTGAGTGGTCAATAAAATGAAGCAACAGCAGACAGAAAAAGCTGAAAGAAAAGAAATGGAGAGGGGACGCACAAGTGTAATAGTAAAAATGAAGGTTTTCTCCCTTATCCTCGGAGAACCAATTTCAAGAAACAAGAATTAGTGGCATAGAGGCAAAGAGAGATTCTGAGTTAGAGGGGAAAACATAACTACTAAGTAACTACTAAAAGTTTCCAAAACCCACGAGAAACCAAAATCTTGAAAATGGTAGTAATCCAACTTTCAGAGAAGGTGGCTACTTTTTTCCTACAAGACAACAGAAAAGACAGACTGCATTCTTTGAAATCCAAACAAATAGGATTTCACTTCACTAATTTATCTTTTCAGGAACCAAGACCCATACAACACACACCCCTCCAAACACTGTATGTGTTGTTGATACCTTATAAAATGCTACTACTTTCCCAACCTTACAAGGAGGGTACTGGGACCTGTCTTAGAGGTTGACTATTGTAATCAGACTGAACAATTTTAAATGTATTTATCTGCATAGATTTACTTACACTCAGACTTGTTTTCAAAAAGAATGTGAAGCAAGGGCTCTGGAAAGAGCCCAGCACTGCTGCTCAGTAGGGCAGCCCCACCACACTGACGGGCTCCGCATGTACTACACACGCTACTTTTCAAACACCTGTACTCATTATCTCTCTCGTGATGGTGTTCACTGATGATGTGTTGGAATAATATCTTGGATATACTGGGTTGTTTAAGTATATTATTAAAATTAGTTGCACCAGTTTCTTCCTCTCGTTTTTATGCCACTACTAAAAATGTTAAGATAATGCATAGGGGTTGCACCTGTGGTTTGCACTTGCGACTCCCACTCTATTCCAATGGGATAACACTTGTCTAGAACAGTGGTCGGCAAACTGCGGCTCTCGAGCCACATGCGGCTCTTTGGCCCCTTGAGTGTGGCTCTTCCACAAAATACCACGTGCGGGCGCGCACGTACAGTGCGATTGAAACTTCGTGGCCCATGCGCAGAAGTCGGTTTTCAGCTCTCAAAAGAAATTTCAATCGTTGTACTGTTGGTATTTGGCTCTGTTGACTAATGAGTTTGCCGGCCACTGGTCTAGAACATGGGAGGGACAGAAAGAAATGACAGCCTGAAGATCATACTGAAATAAAAACTCCCTGCCCCTCTCAGTGAAGGCCTTTAATCCTCACTGCCTTCCACCACATCACCAATCTATGCCCTCAATACAGTGCTTGGCACCTAACAGACACTCAACACATATTTCTTTCGTGTAGTTGAACAAAGGCAACCAAGATACAAGATTAAAATGCAGTACTGAAAAATGGCTTTGAAAGTAAACTTTAAAAAGACCCACAATATTTTTGATAGTCGCAGAAAACAATACTCTTTTACAAAACAAAAAGACATGAAGACATGAAGAGACACGTGAACAAATAACCAGGGAGCCACCAACATGTGGAAAAGGCGGAGACCTCTCCCACGTCCCTCTGTGAGCGCTGGAGGAGCAGCCTGCCACACCGACGTCTCACGGTGGGCGTCTGTTCTCTGAGCAGCTCTGAATGCCATGTGCATTACAGAAATTATTTTGTTTTCCCCATTTCCACCAGACATCTCCAGACATGTGAAAGTGTAAGTATGTCAAGAGTGGTATTCATAGAGATACATCTACTTTCTACTCAAAAGGCCATTTTCTCTACTTTCTGATCACAATTTGCAAAATGGAGCTTGAGATGCATGAATATTTTCTCCATAAAATTTATTAAGTTGTTGCCAATTACTCTACTCGTATCTGTAATTCTGTACTTACTGGGTGAAATTAGAGAATTTCAGTAGAATACTGAGTCTACTTGACATTTGCCAGGAAAAAAAGTTTTCCCTGAATTTCTTATGAAACTCTCATGAATTTCTTTAAAAGGCTATTTTTTTTTTTAAAGAAATTCATAAGACATCACGGAAAGACAAAGAACTGAAAAGTTATACCAATGATTCCTCTAGGTCTTTTCTTAGTAATCCCTTAAGGGAAAATTGAGACACAGAGAAATTATTACCTAGCACCTCAATCTCAATGGTCCTGTAAATATTTTTTCTGCTTCTGTTCTCCTACAACACTAGATTTCAGGACCAAATTAATGAAAGGGGCACAAATGTATCCAAAATATATGTAATGTTGAAGATTCTAAAAATACTTCAAGAACTTGCTCATCAGAGAGTGTAATTCATGAACTGAGATACCTGTGTAGACCTGTGCAGTGTAAGTTATTCAGAAACTCGGGGATTTGCCTGTAACCCCAAGGACAACCCACTTAACCCGTCTTTCTCAGACAAGCTCTTCCAGGTGTCCTCTCCTCCACCTCCCATGCATGATAAAGGCCCCATTCTCTGTTCTCAACTGCTCCTCAGCTGCTGCAAAGCGTGTGCCAAAAGCCTGCCAGACATGGGACCTGGTCTAAGCGTCTCACCATGACTAACAAGGCCCCACAGGGATCCCACCATGCAGCCTTCTCTCACCCCTGCCCCTATTCCTAAGCCTGAGAGACTCTTCCCCGCCCCCGCCCCCAACCCATCTTCCTCCCAACTCAAACCTCTCCCTCACATCAGCCAAGACATCACTTAACCCAGAATACCCTCCTCAGCCTCGTCCACCCAAGACTTGGAGCTGCCCCAGAGCACGCAGTGTTGGTCTTTACAGTGCGCTTTTGCTGGCAGATGCCTGCCTGTACCACCTCGTCCCCCACAAATGAAAATGGAGTTAAACTCTCACAATCGTTAACACTAAAATAACTGCTTGAGATTATTTTTAAACTTTGCAGAAAGCAATTCTGAGCATGTGCCTATGATAATGTGTCTCCCATGTTAAGTGAAAAGACGTTATTGCTAATCTCACTTTCCAGAAAAGCATATCAACCCTCACTTTGAGAGATAGTGCAATCGAGGCCCTGAGGTTAAGTAACCTGCCCAAGGTCGCAGGGTCAGTAACCAGCTGGTGGTGCTTCTACTCCGAAGCCTGCACTCTCCCCTCCACACTCGGGCTGGCTCTCAGAGTGGGCTGGGGCTCTCGGGGCTGTGAGCTCAGAACTGGCTTTACAGTGACACTGAGATGTGATTTGCCTTTCACGCTCATTCTCTCTGAATGTAAGTGGACTTGTCCAAAGGCTCATGGCCTGCATGCAGACTGTACACAGAAGCAAATACAAAACAATGCTATTAATTAGGTTATTTTTCATTTAAAGATTATTATTTATGTTAACAGTGGTTTATTATTTTTAAACAATTATTGAGTAAATATTTCAAATTGTCCTCAGTTTATGTTTCTAAGATAGTTAATATCAACATATATAAACCACATAAGCAAAGGATCTTTGGAGTCCTCAATAATTTTTAAGAGTATAAAGGGGTCTGAGATGAAAAGGTTCAAGAGCCACTGGCCTGATCAACTACTGAAAATAATATAAGCTAGACTTTTCCCCCTATAAATTTTATCAGTAATGAGGACAGTCTGAGCTCCCATTAAATATGTCCATGCACCACAATTAACATTACAGACTGATGAACTCTGACCTTTTTGTTCTCATGTTTTCGTTGACTCTTCCATATAAAGTTAAATTTATTTTTAGCCCGCCCTGTGTGGCTCAGTGGTTGAGCGATGAACCAGAAGGTCATAGTTCGATTCCAAGTCGGGGCACATGCCCGGGGTATGGGCTCCATCCCCAGTGTGGGACATGCAGGAGGCAACCAATCAATGATTCTCTCTCATCACTGATGCTTCTATCTCTCTCTCCCTCTCCTTTCCTCTCTGAAATCAAAATATATATTTTTTAAAACATACTTCATCATGGTATATAATTTAGAAAATATCTGTTCAGAGGCCATGACACAGTTTAAAAACTTCTATTTTTGAAAAGTGAACTCACTATGAAAACATTAACGAGCCTATCTAATTGTGATTCTTCAGCACAATGCCTCAGTATTTCAACCTGCTCTGGTTTTTCAACCACCATTCTGTCATATATGAATTGCAAAATAATTTTTGTAGTTCTAAGAGCAAAATGTGATTAGATAGATATATCTACTAGAGTAGAATACGAGTCATTCGCAGGGAAAAGAGAGGCTTTAGGATTCTGTGATAGCATTTTGAATTACATATCATTATCCTCATCTCACCCAGCAATATGGGCTGGGGGTAGGGTGGGGGGTAATATTTGCCCAAATCAAATTTAGTGTTTTATAACTAAGGCTGTATTTCATAACATTAACTTGTTCCTTAAAAATAAAAGTAATTTTACATTGTATTTACATGTGAAATGGCATAATTATAAGTTAAGTTTGCATTGCAGGAGGTCAGAAATTAAACCTAGAGAATTAACATATGCATATACACCACAGACTGGACATAATACCAGGCACGTGGCATTTATCACCCCACTCAACACCCTTTGGTGTGGGTACTGTTTTACTGATGAAGAATCTGACATTCAGAGAGGTTAAGTATGTTGCCCAAGGCCCCCACGCCAATAAGCAGGAGAGCTGGGATTCAAACACTTTTCTGAGTTTGAAGTCTATGCTCCTCCCAAGACTTTACACCTCCCCAGTATTATTCTCAGAACTGAGAGCTTCAAAATCTGAAGAGGATGAAAAGTTAAGCAGAAATAAAAAAACAAATGTCAAGAGTGAAATCTGAAGAATGCAATTGAACTTATAATGAAAATACTTCAATGTACTTGTTTACATCCCTTATTCAGGCCCGAGTTTATCTATAGCAGGGGTCCTCAAACTACGGCCCGCGGGCCACATGTGGCCCACCGAGGACATTTATCCGGCCCACCGGGTGTTTTTGCCGCCGCTGCCTGTCCTGCTTAGCAGCCGACTTAGCAGTGTGCATAGGAATTTGTTCAGAGTTTTTTTTTTAAAACTATAGTCCAGCCCTCCAACGGTCTGAGGGACAGTGAACTGGCCCCCTGTTTAAAAAGTTTGAGGACCCCTGATCTATAGTGGCACACTCGAGAAGTTGGAGCTGGAGAAAAAGCATCTGGCCAGCACACAGCACAGAGACCCTGCAGTGTTCAATGACGTAACACCACATACTCACATTCATCCTCTGACATGCCCGTTGAGATATTTGTACTCTCAACACTTGGGAAAGCTGAGATCAACAATTCCCATCCAGGAATAAGATTATATTCACAGGGATCTCCCTCAACCTGTGCTTGCCGTCCAGTGAAAAGAGAAGATGCTGGGCTGGGACAAAGACAAATCTAGAACCACTGCTCTGAAAAGACAGCTTAACAAGAAACTTCCCAAGGAATAAGAAAAGAATAATTTCTGGTCCTGGCTGGTGTGGTTCAGTGGACACAGCGTTGGCCCACCCACCAAAGGGTCTAGGGTTCAATTCCCGGTGAAGGGCATGTACCTAGGTTGCAGGTTTGATCCCCTGGGCCCCCGGTCAGAGCACATGCAGGAGACAACCAATCAATGTGTCTCTCTCACATCAGTGTTTCTCTCTCTCTCTCTCTCTCTCTCTCTCTCTCTCTCTCTCTCTCTCTCTCTCTCACACACACACACACACACACACACACACAAAACAAAAAACACAAAGACACACAATTAATGGGGGGAAATATCCTCAGGTGAGGATTAACAAAACAAAAGATGAAGTGAAATAATTTTTTTTTTTTAATAATAATTCCTGGAAAGGAGGTCACATTCATTTCTGCCCTAGAAGCCACTCAGGTCCATAGGCTTCAGGGAGAGCAGGCCTCAAGGACAGCACTTTGGTCCATTTTGAAGGACATTTTGCTGTGAAGCTGAGATAAAGGAAAACAAAGTCTTCTCCATTCCTTCCTTTGCCCTTGTTTTCCTGAGGCCCTCTGCTCCAGCATCTTGTCAGACCACCTTTCTCACCTCCCCTTCCTGTTGGTTCAGGAACCACAGGTCCCAGAAGCCTTCCCCCCTGGGCCACAGGTTAGGAGGAGACAGGAAGCCGCTCTCACGGGCAGCGAGCAGGGCGGCTCCCACTGATCTTGTGGCTCCTCCTGAGAATCCCTGACCTCTGAGGGTGGCCTCCCCAAGTCCCTACATGCCCTGTGTCCGGAGGTTTCCTGACTCCCACTTCCTGAGTCTTGTATCTCTCGTCTTGTATCTCACCCCCAACCCCCTGTAGCTGAACCTTATGAGTCTATTCTAAATGCCTCTCCAAGCCCTGGCCAGGTAGTTCAGTTGGTTAGAGTGTCGTCTCAATACCCCAAGGTTGCAGGTTCCATCTCCGGTCAGGGCACATACAAGAATCAACCAATGAATGCATAAATATGTAGAACTACAAACTGATCTCTCTCTCTCTCTCTCTCTCAAATCAATAAATAAAAAATATATTAAAATGATAAAATAAATGCCTCCCCAGCTGTGATGCCCCAAAGGCTTTGTTTCCTGACCAAACCCTTTTACTTTCAAATTGCTTCAATCCCTTCTGTCCCACTCCCCGATCCCTGGTCTAAACTGTCCTCACAGGCCTGGATCACAGGCTCACAATTCATTTTCTGGTCCCCCAGCCATCCTGTGGACTGTCTAATTGATTTCACTGGCTGCCCACTGAAGTCTAAATTCCTTACAACAGAATACCAGACCTGGCCCTGCCCTGCAGCAAGCCTGACTTCCGCTGCCCCATTTAACCAGTCATCCCCTGACCCAAAATGCCATCCTCAGTGGGTGCACTCTCCATGGCTAAGTCCCAGCCAAATTCCAAGCGCCCTCATGCACCCCCCCTGGACACTCGTCACATCATCATGTGCGGTCTTCCACTCTGCTTTGTATTTTTACATGTTGGCCATATTTCCCCAAACTGACTCGAGTTCATTAAGAACAAGCATCGTGTCTTACAGCTCTAACATCACCTACTGTGCCATCCAAACTCAGAGTTGCAATCATAGTGGAAGATCAATACGTGGTTTTGACTAGCACTGGGAATAACCTGTACACATAGGTATTAGTTTATTTTTCCAGACCTAGGGCAAAAATACCAACACTTATAAGGGAAAGATGTCTTTGTGAATGCTAGAGGGTGAAACTTAAAGCTGTCTGCTTATAAATTCTATAGGATAACAAAAATCCCAGCTTACAAGGAGGAAGAATCCTGTCTTAGTGCTGGGGACCCAAGTCCCTTAGAGACCAAGCACTTTCTGTGGGTTATTGGTTACTTTGATTTTCTACAGTTTGCAATTTAAATTCACACTAACATTCAACAGTTGGTAAAATAAATATTACAGAAGAACACAGTTTGCAGCTTCCCAAGGAAAAAAAATTATAATTTTCTAAAAGAGGTGGGAGGGACTACCACAAACACATAAAACTGCAAAGTTTTATGTCTTTTAAAACCAGAGAGGAAAATAGAAACAGAAAGAATAGGAGAAGAAAAAGACATGTGTCCTGAGTCCAAAGTCCACCTCCCTGTGGGTAGTGAGGACAGACCTTGCAGGGAGGGACCTGCACTTCCTTAACTTTGCATTCTCAGCATCTAGCACAATTCCTGGGACAGGAGGATTCGAGACTTTTTGAATAAGTGAATAAATGCATAAGTCAGTAAGTGACAGAGTAAATAAAGGGAGGAATAGTAAAAGAAAAAAAAAAAGGAGATTCTGGGGCAGCTTAACAAGATAAAAAATAAGGCTCTCATCATGAAAATGCTTTTTGTGAAGTGCAAAGGAGCATTCTATTAGGTAAGTTCACCGAGTTACATTTCATACCACAAGGCCGGCAGGATCGGCGTTCCCTTACCTGAGGCACAGGCACTTTCTGCGGGGTGTTCTGGGGTGATGGGTGGAGCTGTGCCCAAGGCTGGTGATGCGGGTGTGGGGGTGAAGACTGGTGGTGCAAGCCCGGGTGGGGCTGCATCGGAGGGCAGGTTGGCAACTGCTGAAAAGACGGCTGCTGACCAGGGTGCTGCTGGCCAGGTAGCAGCCGCTCCTGGATTGCTTGTGGATCTGCAAGGCCAACACTGGGGCAGCCATTTGGTCTCATGTGCCCGGCCAGCTCCCTCGGTGCTGAGGACATGCCCATAAACGGACGAGACGGCTGCATGTTTCTGGGGCCCATATTCCTCTGTCCAATTCCCATGGCACCAGGGGGCTGGTGAGACGGCGGAGGGTGGGGCATATTTGGATAACTGCCAACTTCCATTGGTATCCCAGCACTTCCGGGCCTGACTTGCGGAGGAGGAGTACCTGCCGGATTACTCATTGCTTTCATGGGTGACATGGGAGGTGGAGAGGCATAAGTTCCCTGAGGCTGTGAAGGATGCATAGTTTGTGTGTTCATTTGGTTAAGTGAGCCACTGGGGTGGATGGGCTGCTGGTGCATTAGTCCTTGACCACTGTTTGATGGGAATCCTACAGCATTGGGGTATCTGGGTACGGACTGATTCATTGGAGTATTATTTGTAAGGCCTAAATTTTGATTCATCCCTGTATTGTTAACTAATCCCTGATTTAGGTTACTGTAAGGATATCGAGAATACTGCCCTGAGTTGTTTATAGTAGGTGAGGGGACTGTCTGGCTCCGAGAACTAAAGTTAAGGGTTTGCGGCCTGACAGCCCCTTGTGGAGGAGGATTAGGGGAGAATCTGGGACTGTGGGCAACGGATTCCCCATGGAGAGCAGTGGGGGGGTGGTGGTGGAACTGCTGCACTGAGTGACGGAGGGAAGGTGCCATGCTGGGACTCTGCTGGGGCACGTGGGACAGGTGGCCGGGTCCTGAGGTGGCAATGAAAGGGTTTCCCTGATTGAGGCCCTCTTGACCTTGGGAAAACTGGCTCATCCTCTGCGGCGGCTGCCCGTGCTGCTGCATGGAAAAATCCCCACGTGCCATGTAGCTGCCCATCTGCTGCATGTGCTGAGGGTGGCCCTGGGCCGGGGGCCCCGACGGAGCCGGCTGCGGTGGCTGCTGGTAGGGGGCTCGTATCTGGTCCGGTACCTGAACAGCCCGGGGGCCCCACATGGAGCCACTGTCCACAAAGGACTGCCCGTGCCTTTCATTCTGCATGCCAGGATAGACTCCCATCTGCCCGCCGCCGCTGCCGCTGTGAGGGACCTGAGGAACGGGAGGGGTGTGGTACTGCGAGTGAGGAGACGCGAGTCCGTTCCCAGGGGCGCTGCTCATCATCCTGCTCGGCTGGTCCAGGAGGTGCATCTTCTGCTGCTCATACTGATTATAGTGATCGAAGTGGGTCAGCTTGGTTTGATTCTGATTAGGGGAGGGATGGTGAAGGGACGGCTGCAGAGAGGCAAAGCCCTGGTCTAGGGGCATTTGCTGACCCATGGGGTTCACTGGATTTTCAGGGTAACCACAATCACCAAGGCCTTCAAGGCCTTCACTGAAAATATTCCCATCCTCGCCAAAGAGACTCATCATTCCTGGATCCGCCATCTTCTTCCAACACGCGGCTCCTTCCTCCCAACTACAGCTCGGGAGCTTGTCTGTGCTTCTCTTCACTGAGGTGCTCGTCCTCAAGGCCTGTAATCCTCAACTAATCTTCTTCCTGTCATTCCATATTCCTTTAATTCTCCTGGACCCCGCAGTGTCAGGCAAAGTCTGGATATAGGTCCTAGAAGGGGGGAGGGAGTAGGGGGGAAGGAGGAAGGAAGAAAACAAAGAATTAGGAACAAATGACGGAAACTGCCAGTATTTTACACATTTGAATGTGGTTTCCATCAACAATACTAATCTAGCCCCCTCGCCGAGCTGTATTTTCTAAATCTAGTTCACTTTAAGAGAAACTCATTAGCTTCTACCAGAAGCATTATTATGATCGGTTACTGAGAAAGCAAGCAAAACACTAACCTTAACCTTAAATTAATCCATTCACTACACTTCCTAGCGTTCCATTCTTGGATGGAACAGAACAAAAGAACACAACATGAAGCAGCAGCAGCTGCCACAGCAGGCAAGCAGATGTATGAATATAGCCAAGCAGCCCATCTGCTGAACTAAAGCCCTGGAAATGCTCTGGTTACCAACAGCCCGCCCTCCACCGTATTCCCCTGAGCGGTGTAATCAGATGAGCAGCCGCAGCACCGAGGGCTGTGAAAAGCTCAACTTAGTTAAATTGACTAGAGGATTATACAAATACCAAAATCAGTCATTTCGTACAAATTAGATATTTGCAGCCCACATACAACTATGGAACCGCAACAGAGGCGTCGAGTGAAAAAGTGTTCCTAACGATGTTGGAAAGCAAGTTTGTAGAGTGTAATAAATTCATGATTTCATCACATTTAATGGCAGGAATACACAAGATTCAGAAAGGGCCAGTGGAAAAGCATCCATGCTCCAAGAGGACTGATTTCGCTTGCGGCTCTGGGCCCACCACGTTCCTGGTCAACACCGCCGGCAGAGTCAGTCCAATCACAGGTCCGTTCCTCACCCAGAGGCACCGGGCTCTGGTGGTGAACCAGGGGCCCATGTGACCACTCAGACAGACTCCAGCTGCATGAGCCGTTTCTGGACCATGACTGTTCTCACCAAGAGAAACAGAAAACTTCCCCCAAAACTGGTGAGAACTGAAAATTCTTTTAGGACAATGAAGTTCCAAAATATCCATGCAGCCCTACCCTTATCTTAACCTCCTTTGGGACAAGGCAGGCAGGACATGAGCAGGTAGGGGGAAAGAGGGCAGACACACCCGCCAGCATGCTGTGTTTACAGCACACATTACACGCTAGCTAATGTTCCGCACTTTATTCAAACAGCTCCTAACAGATCCTATGTCCGATTAAAATAACCTATTTAAAGAATGTCTCAACAAGCAAAACAGAGTATTTTTGTTGAATGCTAATTACATGAGCAACTTAATAAAGAACTAATTCACATCGGAAAAATGTCTGAAATCTTAAACATCTTTGGAATTTAGCTCATTTTCCCCCTCTTTCACGAGCACATGAAGCATTGTATGATTCTGCCCAACCTGACAAAACAATGTCTATGGAAGAATTTCCAAAGTGATGCTATAAACAGGCTCAGTCATAAATTCCACCGACACACTTCTCTGAGAGCATGACGATGAACAATGGGCCACCCAACCCTGCTGAGAACTTACCAATAAGACGGATAAAAAAATCAGTTTCTGCCTGCCCTATTCTAACATCTTCCTAACAAGGGGAGAATTTTGCTTACAGAAAATGTAAACAACATTCCCGTTCGCTGTCAGAACTACAGACGTAACACCTGAGGGGGTCTCTAGGTCTCTAGTGTTCAGGTGACAGCTGTCAGCGAAAGTCAAAGGTCTCCCCACTCTGCCGCTAACTGCCATGAATTTTCTGATGTACTTTCTCCAAAAAACAGAGGTCAGGTGGGTGAAAATAAGACGAGCTGCACGAAAGCCATTTTATTTACAGACATGCTGCTTTACTACACACCTGCTTTACAATCCCAAAGAAAGAGGATCAAAATCCCCAGTGCCAAATAAAACAAATACTTATAAATTAAATTTACTCCTAAAGAGCCTCAGCGGTCAGTCTTCATTTATTCAAGGCTCATTCTAGCTTTCAAGGAAATAAATACTGAAATGGACTTGATAACAGCTTAAACCAGCCGTGCAGACTAACCACTTCCCAAAATAACCTTTCAAATTAGCTTAAGGAAGGTAATGTCTACTTCTATGTCCTGGATGGCCTTGTTTTTCGGGGATAAGGGCCTCAATCTCTGGGGTCTACCACGCGTAGCGGGAGGAAATGCTCCTGACCGGAGAGGGTTCCCAGGCAGCTCCAGGGGAAAGGAGCCCAGAGGCAAGGGAAGGTCAGGTCCTCTGACACGAGCAGAGGCACAGCGGAGAGAAGCTGCAAGGGAGGGAGTGGAGCAGAAGGGGAAAAAACTTGCCTGCAGGCGTGGGAAGGGACAACACACAGCCCTCGCTGAAAGTAATCCTACCTGACACTTGCGCTTCCACTTCCCTCCTCCCCCCACTGAAAGTCCATTTGCCAGCGGCATGAAAAATAACAGCATTACCTGGAACCAAGTAAACACGCTGCCCCCCACAACTGGGATCACCATCAGGTGAGCGCCGGGCAGAGAAGTTCAAAATCTACGGCTTTAGTCTGTCATTAGAGGCGGCTCACACTCGCTCGGACAGCCACCACCGCCGCCTGCCCCTTTTCTGACCTCAAGACTGGGCTGGCGACTATGCTAGGAATCCATCTGGTAGCTGGATTTCATATTTCTCATTTGAGCTAATCTGATTAATTTATTTTGGCCTTTTTTTAATTTGATCAAGACCATTTGAATACCCGCGTTTCCAAGTCACAGCTGCAACATATAATTTCGTTTCTATCAAAGATGTTCATTTAAAGCTCCTTTTGGGAGGGTGCTCCCTTCTCTACATTCAGTATCTACATTTCTGTGTCTAGATCAGTGCTGTTCAATGAGCCGTCAAATCAGAACCATCTATGTAGTATTAAAATTTCTAATAGCCACGTTTAAAAAGTAACCCAAAAAGAGAGTAAAATTAATTTTAATAACAATTTTTATTTAACCCAGTGTATGTAAAACATTATCAGTTCAGCATGCAATCAATACTTAAACATGAGTTTACATTTTGTGTTACTGAGTCTCAGAAACTCAGTTTGTTTCTCACACCAGCATATCTCAATTCCTATTAGCCACGTTTCAAGTCAAAAGTATACACCTGTAGGCAGTGGCTACCACCCTGACTAGCATATTTATAGATTGTTAAAAAGAAAAAATAGAAATACAAGTTTTAGGTGTTATCAAATAATTCTCATAATTATCACTTAGACAATAAATATTCAAGTTGTAGTTATGTTTGATTTGGCGTTAAACAAATACCAAGTTAAAATCTCAAATCACATTTTTTGTTCAAAACATATTTGCTGAGCACTTTCTGTGGTCCTGGCACTGGTCTGGGTGCTGCAGATGTCTAAATAAGAACAAACAAAACTCCCTACTGTCCTCGTGGACCTTACATTTATCTGTAAGTCAGGAACCTCTTAAATAAGAATTAAGAATCAGGGGGTACGAGGTGGGGGGAGGGGGTCCGTTATAAAAATTAGGGTATCGCCCCGGCCGGGTGGCTCAGTTGGTTGGAGCATCATCCTCCAAAAGGTGACAGGTTTGATTCCCAGTCAATGCACATACCTAGGTTGCAGGTTTGATCTCCAGTCAGGGGTGCATGCAGGAGGCATGTAATTCATGTTTCTCACATCAATGTTTCTTTCTCTCTCTCTCTCTCTGTAAAAATCTATGGAAACATATCCTCAGGTGTTGTTTTTTTTTAATTAGGATATCATTTTACAAAATATTTCTTAGTAATTTATGATAGCAAGTATTTTAACTATATGTGATATTATATATTGAACCGTACAGATATCTATAGATATACATATATACAGATATATATAAAATGAAGACAGTAATTTTAGTTTCTGCTCATTTTCTGAGACAAGAACAAGGTTCAGAACAAGGTGTCTGGGGGTGAGGAGGGGCCACAGGAGACAGCTCAGCTCACAGAATCACCCCCACTGTGGAGACTCACTGTGAAACCAACTGTGAACTTTTAGAGCTAGCAAGCACCTTGGAGAACTTCTAATCCAAACCCCTCTTCAGTTAACAGGTGAAAAAACCCTTGTATGGTATGAGAAGAGTGAACATGTTCCGCAAAATATTTTAATGGCAATATTTGCCAAAGATGAAAGAAAACTGTATAGATGAGATGGCACCTTTCTAGGGGAAGCAAAATAGTAAAGGCCCAAATCGGGCACATTTTACTCCAAGATAGGTCACTGAAACAGTTATTGACTAGCAAACAGAAGAGTTTCCTTCCAAAATAAGTTTTACTTATGCTATCTATAGGAAACAGCATATTAGCACTATATTAAGGATCTAAAAAAAAAAAATAAGTAAACAGCACATATAATGGGAGATAGAAGGAAAGGGTGTACAGCAAACCAAGATGAAAGAAATAAGTTGTGCAAAAATATATATTAATATTTTGAAGTGAACTTCTAACATTCCAAAACTTCCGCAAATGCTTAACTACTGTGTAGCCACTTTTTTAATATGGTAACACAGTGACCCAGAAAGCTAGCAAGAAAATCGGTGAATACAAAAAACATTTCACATGCAAAATACTTCCTATAGCTCAACCACTTTTTACCCAATTGTATAAGTAGAATGCCATCCAAAGGAGGCTTTTTCCATAAACATCTAACACGTGGGCAAGTGCGGACGCTGAAGACTATTACTGTTCTACAGCTTCATTTCTAGTTGTTCCCTTTAAACTTCTCTCCTCCACCTTCAAGGAACCTGGGGTACAGAGCGTAACTGTGACAGTGATGCCTGGGTCTGGGTGAAGCATGTATCAGCATTTCCAAGGGAATGTCTAGCAGTTTGAAAGACACATATCACCACCAGAAGGCTTTTGATCAACTGTAATGGTACAAGAGAAGGGAAGGGGCCCTGGCTGGGTAGCTCAGTTGGTTAGAGCCGTGGTCGGCAAACCATGGCTAGCGAGCCACATCCGGCTCTTTGGCCCCTTGAGTGTGGCTCTTCCACAAAATACCACGTGCGGGCACGCACGTACAGTGCAATTGCAACTTCGTGGCCCATGTGCAGAAGTCGGTTTTCGGCCTGGGCGAGTCTATTTTGAAGAAGTGGCGTTAGAACACTCAAGGGGCCAAAGAGCCGCATGTGGCTCGCGAGCCGTGGTTTGCTGACCACTGGGTTAGAGCATCGACTCCATATACCAAGGTTGTAGGTTCAATCCCAATCAGGGGCACAAACAAGAATCAATCAGTGAACGCATAAATAAGTGGAACACATCGATGTTTCTCTCTCTCCCTCTCTCCCCCTCTCTCTCTTACAAATCCATCTATCAGTAAATAAGTAAGAGGGCAAGTCTCCAAGAGCTGATAGGTGAACACACCGAAGATAAAGGGCTCAGCTCTGCTGAGCTTCTTTCCTAAGTGAAAGTCCTTTCAGCTCGATCATGAAGCCTGTAGACAGCGGTGCCCACCAGGGGCCCCCAGCAGCCGCTGGGGGAAGAGGAAAACCCAAGGCTTGCCATGGGAGAAGGCATGGATCCAAGGGACAATGATCCAGATAAGGAATCAGAAAACGCCTCCAATTACCAACATCAGCTCACCACAAGTCAGCTGCAGATTCGCCTCATGGACCAGAGGATAGCCTTCCGGAACCCCCTGGACAAGACCACATTTTCTTCCTCATTAGTATGTGTGGGAGGTGGTGCTGATTCGCTGGGACTGTGCTGTCCCACTCAGCCGCCACTAGCCACATGTTGCTATTTAAATTAATTAAAACTAAATAAAATTTAAAATTCAGTTGTTCAATTGCACAAGCTACATTTCAAATGCTCAAGAGTCACATGGGGTTGGTGGCTGCTATGCATATATGGAACACTTCCATCATTACAGAAAATTCTATGAACAGCTCGGCTATATATTTCTTCTTACATTTTTAGATAAAGGCTATATCCCATAGTAAAAATTCTCCTTGATGAAAAATGTTTTCTCCAGCTCAGAGATGAGTATCCTTTTAAAGATCTACACCTACCCCTGCAATGAAAGTTATAGTATTTCCATATATCATATTTTAATTAACTATATTTTTCAACCTAAAAAAATACCTCCTTTCTGTATTACCTCCCAACATATATTTCTATTTCTTAGTAAATATTTTTATAATGATAGGAATGATTCTCAACTATACAAAATTCAGGCACTTAGGTATAGTTTTCTTCAAAATCCTTTTCACTTATAATTGCCACATTACCAGTGCCCTTTAATAATGTTTACAACTGCCCAGCCATGGTGGCTCAGTGGTTGAATGTCGACCTATGAACCAGGAGGTCATGGTTTGATTCCCGGTCAGGGCACATGCCTGGGTTGCAGACTCGATCCCCAGTGTGGGTGTGCAGGAGGCAGCTGATCAATGATTCAAACATCATGGATGTTTCTATCTCTCCTCCCTTCCTCTCTGAAATAAACAATATATATATATATATATATATATATATATATATATATATATTTAAATGTTTACAACTAAAAATCTACATAACTATAGTTAAGTTCACTATTTTTCTTAGAGACTGTACATTATTTTCAGTCACTATTTTATTGGGAAAGATGTAGAAAGAATAAAAAAGAATGTAAAGTCCTTCAGAAGGTCTATGTTAGGACTAATATAGAAAAAAAAGGAATAATTGCCTTAAAAGTTAGCTTCCATTTATATCACTAGGTCATCTCCAATTTTGCTTATATTAATTGAAATATACACATACACACACACACACACACACACACACACTTAACAGGGAAAACTATGCTTAGAATTGATATCATATAGAGTAATGCTATGCTTTATGTCAGCATTCCCTATAGCAGCTAGTAGTATCTCTATCCACACCTCCAACCCAACCAATAGATGAAATAACCTCGATCCTTCCCATCATCCACTCATTTAAAAAAAATATTTAACGAGTGCCTGCTTTGCATAAAGCAATTCACAGACTCTGGGTGTACAGAGCTGAACAATACAGCCTGTGGCCCCTGTCCTGTACAGCTCACTGTTCTAATAAATGCCCCAGATATCCTGCATATTCAGCCCATCCACCAACCTGCTGGTTCTGCCTCCTACCTATCTCACAAGCCTGCCTCCTCGCAATTCACACTACCTCTGATGATATCGGGCCTTCATGGTTTAGTGAAGGACAAAGCATTACAGACTGACTGGTTCGCCCAAGTCTGGGCTCAACACATTCACAGAGCGGACTGAATGATCTTCTAAAACACAAAAGGCATCATATCATGTCTCTCCCTGATTAAAAACTTCAGAGGAGCTGCCTTAGTTTTCAGGCTCAAGTCCAAATGCTCTAGCATGGTAGAAGCCACTTTGTAGTCAGATCCTCAAAGTCCTTTGCCCTCTTGCCCACGAAACACTGACAATTACCCAGACTAGATCTCTCAAACCACTGGAAGTTTACTGACAGCGATGCATTCACTTCCTCACCTTCCTTGCCCCCACACCTGCACTGTGCAGTCTGGCCTCTTTTAGTCTCAATTCTTTTGTTACCAGCCATCCAGGGAAGCTTCCTTACCCTCAGCTCTCCCCCTCTCAGGCTAATTTTGAAACCCTCCCGAGGATTCCCAGTGCACCAGGGGCAAGAGCTACAAAACCAAACACACGGTTGTTCTTGCTTGTTTACCTGCCTCTCTCGCTGCAGACAAGAGCCCTGCCTGTGAAGGGGGTGCTGAGAGCACTGGCACCCCCTCGGAGCTGCTGAGAGATGCAGACCTCCTGACCGAGAATCTGCATTTTATTAACAAGGGCCCTGGTGGTTCCTGCACATGTGAGAGCTCGGGAGTCCTGCTCTCAGACTCTGAGCTCCTCTTTACTCAGCTCTGAATGCTCCTCGATTAATGGGAGAATAAGTAATCAACAAGAAATAAGTCATCCCAAAGAATTACAAAGCAATGATACAAAGATATGCTATCTCCCATTTAAGGAAAGGTAGTCTTGGCATTCGTGACTGACAAAGAAACAATACTGACCTTACCCAAAGAACTCTGACTAACCCTTAGTGACAAATTTTAATTTGTAATGCTTTACAAGGAGTGGACATCTAAAAATGGTTTAGTTTTAAAGATACCGCCATCTGCTTGCCAATCATTTTTGCAAGACAAAAAAAAAATGCAGTTAACATTAATATCTAATGCCATGTTACATAACATGGTATTTCACAGGTTTCTTGCAGAAATCGTTCAGTTATTTCTACATAACTTTGAGGAGTCTGAATACTCAGAGCTGCCTTTCAGATAAAGATGATTTTCTTCTATGTAAGAGTGCTGGGGCTAATGTGTTTTCTTTCAAGGCAACTAACGCAACAGCACTCAACTAACAGCTTATACTAAGTGCATGGCTACAGCACTAACTTTTTTTCCTTAAATGGGTCACAAGGTACATATTGTCCTATATGTAAGTTGTACCACTAAAGCACAAGAATCATGGAAATCGATGTCCTTTAGAGAACAGCCTTTATACACTGCAATTCAACACTGAACTAGTACTCCTTGAAATTAACTCCTTCAAAGACTAAACCCCTAAGAAGACAGCCGGCAGACAGCTGACCTGCTTGTCCACCACAGACTAGGAAAAGGGTGCTCTCTCCATACACAGCTTAGTGAGGGCCAGCAATAGACCAGTACACATTCTAGTACCACTGCAGTGCTCAACATGAAATGGCAGAAGAGAAATGAGAGCAAAAAGGGATATACATCTCTGTGCATAGCATGTCTACATCTGTAAATAAGATATGAATCTATGTCAGATATGTGGATCTATCCCTTATCTTTTTACTGCTATAATTAATTTTATTATGGATAAGGGGGAAAGCAAGTAAAGATGGGTCCAAAAATAAGTAACTAAAAACGTTCTAGTGTCATTTACTTTGGACAGGGCAAAATTAAACTTTAAAAATCTATTTCAACCCACTTGAAGGATGTTTATATAGTGCAGGCTAATAGAAGAAGAATATAAGTTTGACAAAATTTGGCAATTGCTATTGTGTCTTGCTTAATATTGTAAAATATCCTGGGATCCTTTAAACAAACAAAACTTGATTTGTCTATAAAGGCAAATGACGCCACATGTTTATTAGCCTAATTTAAAAAAAAATCACCATTTGAAAACATTTTCCCACTCACTCTAGACCCGTGGTCGGCAAACTGCGGCTCGCGAGCCACATGCGGCTCTTTGGCCCCTTGAGTGTGGCTCTTCCACAAAATACCACGGCCTGGGTGAGTCTATTTTGAAGAAGTGGCGTTAGAAGAAGTTTAAGTTTAAAAAATTTGGCTCTCAAAAGAAATTTCAATCGTTGTACTATTGATATTTGGCTCTGTTGACTAATGAGTTTGCCGACCACTGCTCTAGACCTATTTCAAGCTACTGACTTCACACACACACACATACACATACACATACACATACACATACACATACACATACACATACACATACACACAACATCTGGGTGGTGTCAAACCTACAAAAGTGAGTGTAGGACAGAAGGAGGAAAGGAAGGAGCTCTGGGGCCACCCTCTGTCCAGGACGTCCTGGCAATCACAGACCCGTCAAAGCTACCCGACACCACGGGGTAGGAAAATGCCAAGATGGGACAGAGCAACATGCTGGGAGCTGGAAAGCAACAAATGGCCAACTGCTCTTGTAAGAATCCTGCTTTGTGTGTACTTACTGCCGTTGTCACTGATTAACTAACTGATCTGGCAATTTCCTATATTCTTTGTATTTTAAGAGGTTCTGGAAAAGCTGAAAAGGGAATCTTGTCTCATATTCCTGGGGAGTTTAACACTGTCCTCAATTCTGCTGGGAAAGGGGTATAGTTAGTCTTCCCTGATACACACACCACCAACATTCTTTTCCTTAAAGGAAAAAAAAAAAAAAACTTCGGCAACACGCAGCTGAAAATAATTAATCTATTTTCTCCGCTACAGCAGAGCACATGTGATGAGAGGAACCTTATCCATCATGAATAAACCTAAACAGAGACAGGCGAAGTGTCACAGGACACCAAGGGCAGAGGTCACACAGTAACCTCTAACAGTTTTCTAAGACGCCATTTTCCTTGCAAAAGAGAAATACACAGAAATTATAAAATTCCAAATTTCCATTAGGGAAGCAAGCAATACAAAAGTGAAACAGCGCTGTAAGGACGGTTGAGGAGGTCTTTTGAAGATAACTGGAGCAAGTATTTTAGAGAACTGCACATAGTTCAAAAAAGTAGAAAAAAGGGAAGAAAATGTAACTTACTTAGTGACTACAGTATTAAATTCCTATTGTGAATAAATTGTATTTGACAAAGGAAATGGAATTAAGGCTAGAAGATACAGTAAACAGTTTCACAACTGCTATTTCATAACCATTTTGATTTACAGCAAAGCTGGAACCATTTTTCTAGACCTACACTATTCTAAATGTGAGTGGGTTCTACAATGCTACCATAATCAACACTATTTGATAATCAAAACTATTACCAAAAATTAGTATAGCCCTGGCCAGGTGGCTCAGTTGGTTGGAGCATTGAAAACTGATTGCAATGAACTGCTTCACATTTCCCATAAGTATCATCCGATGACCAGTACTAAGTACTTTTTACATGAGTGTACCAGATTCCTACTATTAGTATAGCATTCTAACTTGCAAGTGAACTTTATATTTCAGCTTGAGAAGGGATCCTACTTATGTAGTTATAAATTTCTACCTGTCCATTTTGATCACGGATTATGTTCACCTCAAGTTAGCAAGTAAGAGAGACTGTGAAATGAGAAAAAGGCAAAGTGAGAAAATGAGCTACTATCAGGTGGGATATTTGTTTTGCATAATGAGGATGATCGATATGATTTATGGCTAACAATGAAGCCTTATAATTGAATTTTACTTGATTTAATCAAACAGAAAGAGCCAGGCACTTAGCTTTAAAATACGGAATTTACTAAGGCCTCTGACTGTTGCATCCACCCATTTGTATGGTTTCCATGAGTTTAACTGCCATACATCAGTAGCTAATAAAATTATGATCCAGATGAGAAAATCTAAATAATTAAGTTTCATCAGTGATAGTATGTACATCATATTATACCTCCTCACAGTTTTCTAATGCCCTCACTCATATTGATTACATCCCTAAACACACCAAATTCTCTACTTCATGCCCATTTCTCGGAGATGACTTGAAAATATTCAAATTTTTCTATATACAATTCTGAAGAATATAAATAAAGGTTTCTAAACTACCAAGAGTTTAGTGCCTTTAAAGACCAGTGGCTATAACAAACACATCTCAAAGTTTCTGAAACAGCCTTAAAGATTCAGTATTAAAGCAAAGAGCCCTGTTAAATAGAATATGTTACTTTCCACACTACATCTTCAGACTGCATCTTACACCTAGAAAGAGCAAAAAATGTTCTCACAGACCCTGTATCTCGAGTTTCTGCTTCAAAAATACACTCACAAGCCTCCGTGCTCTGGTTTGGCCACATGTCAAGAGCTCTGCACACTGAACTGCCAAGGTTCCCTAGCACTAAAACTGCCGTCCTCAAATGCTGAGAAAACCTCTTCTTCTCATCGTGGTAAAGGGAAAAGTCTTTAAATACCATTGGGTACTTGAAATTGTTTAGATCATCAATATCCAAACAAATTTTATTGGCTGCATATAAACTTAGCAGTTAGTAGCTTTTTTAACCTAACATTTCTGTACAATGAATTTTAATTGTGTTACTTTACTTTTCATTTTTCCATTTTTCCTTTGAATAAAGGCTGTCCAGTTGAAAGGTTAACTTGTGAATATAAACTATATTTCAACATTCTTTCATCATGAACCATGTAAATGTCCCCCTATTATCTCTATGAATACACCCAGAGTGCCCAGATAGTTGAGTGCATCGAGGAAAACTCTGCATTTTAAGTCTATCACTTGTGATCCCAATGCCAGGCGCAGGGCCTCAAAAATATTGAAGGGATTAGCCATTATATGCCATGCCAGTATATTACCGACGCCCCTCCTCCAGCCACAAAAGCATAGGGGACTCAATAAGCTGCACTACGCCCCTAAGATTCTATTCACACAGGGAGTCGGGTTGAGGCAGGAAGTTAAAGCCGCTCTCATCTCTCCACTGATACTGTGCCCTTTAAAAGGAGAACCACACTGGTGCCGATATTCTAGCTTTACAGCTCCTTGCTTGTGTAATGACCATCTCCAGCCTTCAGAGAGGACCTCCCAGATCAGCGTGGCCTGCGGCAGTTTCCCATCAACAGGCTCCAAAAAGCTAGGTAATCTCTTCTCAGCTTTCTGTTCTACCTACTCATATGCCCAAGAAAGAAAGGCATTAAACTCTACTCAATGCTTACACGTGAACAACTTTTCCCCCCAAAAGTCCAAAGATCTCCACACGCTGCTCGCACCTATTTTAACTTCCCACTGATATTTGCTAACAACCCAATATCAAATATCATGAAAAACTATAATGCTATCTGGCATCCACAAACAACAAAACGTTCAAAGTAAATTTTCATTTCACCTGGCCTCTTTGTTCACAACTTATATTTAAGTGTTTCAGATGTAAATCCAGTTTAAAAGACGCAGCCATGTGAACATGCTGAAAATAACTGGTTCTTGATCAAAGTCTCTTTTTGATCAAATTATTTTTCTGCATTTTAATATTCTTACATCTTCATAGATATGTGACTTGAGTTCCTGAGTTTTTGTGTGAATTGAAATTGTGACTTGAGTTCCTGAGTTTTTGTGTGAATTCTGACCTCTCCAATACTATCAGCTATTTTGTTGTTCTTAGGGAAAGTGTTTTGGTGAAGAACAGAATGCCAAGAAGCACACAGTCCCTTGCTCTCCATTACAGTAGCCACTAGCCCCCTGTTGATATTTAAATGTAAAGTAATTAAAGTTGCAAAAGATTTTAAGGCCAGTTCCTCTGCAACACTAGCCATATTCAAATGCTCCATAGCCATATATGGCCAATGGCTACCAAAATGGGCACAGCAAATTCAGAGCTCATTTGCATTTTCATCATGACAGAAAATTGACAGGCAGTGCTGGTCTACAGGTGACTGTCTAAGCTGATGCCTACAGGACAAGTAAGAGATTGGCAGGTACAGAATCAGGGCAAGAATGAAGCACAGAGGACTGAAAAATCCATTCCTGAGGCTTAGAGAAGCAGAATACACACAGATGTCTGCAAAGACCTCAATATGGCTCATACGGAAGCCCATGAAGGACCTTAGAATTCATTCTGAATTCACGGAGATGTTGCTCAAAAGTTTTTGAGTTATGCTGTTTAGAAAGATGTACATTTTAGAAAGCATGCCCCTTATTACAATGTGCATTACAGATTTGGAGGGGTGAGAATGGTACAAGACTATGGCCAAGAAGGCCAGTCTGAAGGCTCCTACAGGAATTCAGGTACAGCAAAGGGAAGATGGAGATACTCAAGAGACAGAACCGCCCAACCATCTGACTTGGTTTCTGACTGCATGTTGGAAGATGAAGAGTCTAGAATGACAGGATTCTGGCTTGGGTAACCGGGCAGATGTAATAATACCACTCACCGAAATATGGGGAACAGAAGAGAAGTAGAGTTTATATGGGGTGAGGGAGAGGTGTTGAGGAAATACATATGGAGCTATCCAGTTAGCAGCACAATATGTAAGGGAAGAGCTCAAAAGCTGAAGACATGGCTCTTCAAGTCATTGATAAACAAAAGGAAGGCAAAGGCTTGGAGTGGATTGAGATCACCCAGAGAATTCTATTTAGAGTGACAAGAGAAAAGAATAGGACAGGCAGAGGGTCAGCTAGCAAGACACCAAAAGAAAGTTTTAAGGAAGTGATCAAGAAGTTCAAATGCTATAGAGAAAGAAGATAAAAGAGCCCATCAGACTCCACGAGTAGATAGTACTAACTCTAAGAGTAGTTTCTGTAAATTAGAGGAGGCAGAAGCTCCGGGGCTCAAGTTAAGGTGATAACAGGTGAAGAGAGACAGTGTAGTATATATGGCTGCCAACTTCTGACTGAGCAGGTGAAAAGAAAGCTGGCTGCAGGGGAAGAGGACTGATGAAGGACACGTATTTGTCTATTCAACATGAGAGAAATGGGACTGTGTCCAAACATAAGTCATGTATCCCTGAGCAAATTCCCTAGTCTCTCTGTACCTCAGAATAAAACAGGATAATATATTTATTTTATAGGGTTATTTGGAGAATTAAGTGCATTAATATTTGTAACACACTTGGAACAGTGTCTGCCACTTAGTAAGCAATATATAAGCACTTGTTAAATAAAATATATAAACACTGCCCTAGCTGGTTTGGCTCAGTGGATGGAGCATTGGCCCTTGGACTGAAGGGTCCCAGGTTCGATTCCAGTCAAATGGCACATATCTCAGTTGCAGGCTCGATCCCTAGCCTGGTCAGGATGCGTGCAGGAGACAACCAATGGATGTCTGTCTGTCTGTCTGTCTGTCTGTCTCTCTCTCTCTCTCATCGATGTTTCTCTCTCTTCCTCAACCCCATTCCACTCTCTCTAAAAATCAATGGAAAAAAATCCTCAGATATACGCACACGCATGCACGCATACACGCACACACACACACACACACACACACACACACACACTAATAGGAGGAGGCAAAGAGAGCAAGAGGTCTAAGAAGGGACATAGGAGAGGACAATTAAGGGCATGAGTTTCTGGAGAAGGGAAATGGGAGAAGATCCAGGGGCAGCATCTGCTTCTTCCATTGGGACAAGGAGAAGGATGTACAGAGTCAAAGAAGCAAATGAGAAGTGAATGTGGTTTCACTGCAATGGCTTCAACTGGCTTGCTGAATTCAGAAGGAGGAGGTGGTTATGAGGTTTGAATTTTAAAGAAAGAAATAGAAAAAGACACAAACAAATGTAAAGATATTCCATGCTCATGGTTGGAAGAATTAATATTGTTTAAAATGTCCATTCTACCCACAGCAATCTACATATTCAATACAATCCATATCAAAAATTCCAATGGCATTTTTCACAGAAAAAGAACAAACAATCCTACCATTTGTATGGAACCACAAAAGGCCCTGAGAATAAACAGAGCCAAGTGGCCTAGTCAGAGGGCAGTATGAACCCACTAAATTCCGAGGCCAACCCTAAAATGACATCCCGTTCTAGAACTTCCCCTTCTCATTTTAAAAATATAAATAATACCACCCCCCTCTAATTCATGAGGACTAAGTTAGAATGTATATATAAAGCATTCAAACACCGTACCTAGCACATAATCAGGACACAATGCAGATCAGATGATCACTTTCTCCTTTAACATGAGAAACTTAAATACACAAAATATGTCAACTAGGTGAGGCTGTCTCTCTGGTTCTTGACCTCTCATCTGCGGAGGAGGGAGGTGGGGAGGCGCAAAGGTGGCTGAACAAAATGGTGAATACCCTCCACCCTAAGACACTAACCTAAGTAGTTCTGCAATTAGAAATATGCAAAGTATAGCTGTCCTTTTCTGAAATTCACACTTCTAGTGGTAGAAAAGTAACCAAGATTTCAAGAAGTACAGACGATTAAAAAAGAGCAATTATACAGGTAAGTTGAACACTTATATAAATGATTCAATGAGCTTCAGTCTTAAATGTAAAATTACCCAGGAACCACTAATAATCTAAAGAAAGGTGCTTCCCTAACGGTAAATTAGCACCTGGGTTACACAGACTGTGAAACCATCACTTCTCAGAACACATCACTTCTGGTGCTGTGAAGGGGCAGCCCACCAAAGAAAGGGAAGCCGGGCACTGGGACCCCTGCAGGCACCCCCTCTAAGAAAAAGGCCTCACAAGCCTCCTATGTCTGGAGTGTTAGTCCAAAGACCAAGCAATCACCTGAAGGAGATTCCTCGGAAAAGTAACATCTCACACCACCTCTACTCCTAAACAGGGCTGGCAGCGCACAATCTCTCCCTAATCACCAACAATATAAGCTCCTAGCCACATGACTGCAATCCTTTCATCAAGTCAACAATTTAAGGGTTCAGAATGTAGCTACAAGGCATCCTATAAAGCTCTGAGGTAAAAACCGAATGCTAAATATATTCTCTCCGTTTCCCACTTATTTGCTGAACAAACTTGAGAGTAACCTCTTTAATTTCCTTTTTTAATAACAAAATAGATTAACGTTAACTGTCATCTTCAGGGATGCTAAGAGGATGACTTCAAATTCCTGCCAAAAATACGCTTAGTGATAGAAAAGTGCGTAACTTTTTTATACACCACTATGCTTAGTCTTGCAGGTCTAGCTTTTGGAATACTTCTTTCCTCAGACTCCCCGACTACTAGTATGTAGGTGGAAGAGCTCTCTCATCAAGAAAACACAGGAAATTTCATCTTCAAACCATCCTTGACCTCCACTTCCACAGTTTTAAATACTTTCAGAGATCACAGAACATTTCTTTAAAACATCTCTTTCCCTAACAACCCACCATTGTATGCGGCCCCCACCTGGAACCCACAACAGGACTCCTGAAGTTTTCCCTGGAGTGAGGAGCTGGGAGACTTCCCACTGTTACCAACAGGCCCCGTGCCACCGCCCCAGGCAGGGGCTCCCGGAGGACGGCTCATGCCGCCACTCTTTATCCCCGGTACTTATCACTGTGGCAAGTATAAAGCAGGTACACGAACATGCTTGTTGAAGGGATTAAAAAAACAAGAATTCTTCTCAATAAATAATCCACAAAAATTTGAGTTTCTAGCTCTTGATATGGAAAGGCAAATTGGAAACACTTGAACCTTGTATTGGCACATCCTGTCGTTGATTTCTGAACTCATCCCAGAGTTGAAGTACCCTCCATTTTCCGTATCCAATAGCCCTGGGACGACCCCATTCCAGCACAAGTCTGTGATTTCACACGAGCATTTTTCTCATCTTTATCTTTTACCAATCGTTGTCCAAAATTAAGTTTATAAATGCTAAAAGTTTACTTATAAAAATCATCATCTCTCAGCAAAGATTAATGACGGCCAATCTGACAACTCTTCAACTCTTTAGAAGAGCCTGAAACAGAGAGAGAAAAGTAAAGAAAGAAAGTCAGGGCTGCAGAGGGAGGTAAGAAAGATCAGCCTCTAGAAATTGGGGGAATATGGTTGTGAAGCCAGGTAGACCGGGCTCAAACACTGTCTCTCCAGACTTCAGCCTCCTCATCTATGGAAATAAATATTTCATCACCCCCCTCAAAGGGCTGCTTAGACATGATTTCACTTAATCCTCACAGTGGCCATCATCCAAATGCCTTGCACACAGGAGACAAACAGAAAACATTAGTTTTCATCCCCATTCCGCACCAACCTTAGCCTAGGCACCAAGATTTCCCTGCTCCCAATTTCACCCGCCAAATATACTAGGTATCACTATGGAGCTGACAGTGTGAAACTCAAATGGTGTTACACCAAATTCTGAACTCTTCTGCCCTAATGAGAATCAAAAACTTCTTGTAGCCCTACCAGGATGGTTCAGTGGCTGAGTGTTGTCGACCTATGGACCAGGAGGTCACAGTTTGATTCCCGGTCAGGTTTACATGCCCAGGTTGCGAGATAGATTCCCCAGGACGGGGCATGCAAGAGGCAGCCAATCAGTGATTCGTTCTCATCACTGATATTTCTCTCTCTCTCTCTCTCTCTCTCTCCTCTCTCTCTCTCTCTCTCTCTCTCTCTCTCTCTCTCTCCCTTCCTCCTTGAAATCAATAAAAAATATATATAGTTTTAAATCTTCTTGTAAAAATCAGCACTACGGGAAGCTTGCCACCTTGCTAGGGCAGAGACAGGGCTGGTGGGAAGGGACAGGAAGGCTGCAGAGAAGGCCCCAGTGGGCCGCCTTCCCAGATTCTGAAGGGAATCCTGCTTTCTTGCCTCTAGAATCTGGGAATCACAAAACATGAGCACTAAGAGAAAGAGTGAGGAGATAAATGTTTTGTTCAAGATCACCAGCCTGTCAGACAGGGAGCTAAGACTTGGCCACACACCTCAGACTCCAAGACTAGCGCTGGGTCCCGCTGTAATAAATATCCTACACTGCTAAAGAATGCATGCCCCTTGTTCTCAGTTAGCCAACAGCATCCTCTCAGACTAGACAACCGTATTTATCTATCACTGGGAAAATGTTAACAGACATTCGAGGCGATACAATTTTAAAGCAGTATATCCAAACACAACCTATAGAGTACACTTAAATCATAACTTGAAGCAATTCCAAATAAGGTGGCATTCTAAAAACGTTTAACCACTGGACGTGGTGTCCTGTCTCCAAGGTCGCCGTGCTGAAGGAAGTAACATTCATTTGCATAATTTCTGGCATACTGAGGCAACTACATTATGAGAATTTTTTATTTTAACCAGAAGAGTACTTGCTTCCCCAAAAGATCTCTAAGTCGTCTTACACATAAAAATATTTGCCCTCTATGCCATCATTTCTATGTACCTACAGCCTTCTGGATGGTGGCTCATGTCATAAACCACTAAGTTCAAGGTAGTGCAAATGAGTTGTAAGCTTTTTTCAAAGAATGCTGTTTAGTGTGTGTGTAAAAAAAAAGATTGACAAATTATGGTTATTCCGATTTGAGCATTTGGCAAACACCTCCTCAAAAATGAACAAAATAAGTCTGTCACTTCAAGGAAAACAATTGACAGTTTGGTTGCCAATACTAAACTCTGAGCTTTCAAGCAAAATCACAATTTTGAGAAAATCTGAATCCACCAATTTAAACTTGACAGCCTCCCAATACTTAACCTTCTGATTATGCTGGTGATATTAGCCAATGTGGCTTTTAAAAATGTTGTATGATGAGCCGAAACCGGTTTGGCTCGGTGGATAGAGCATCAGTCTGCGGACTGAAGGGTCCCAGGTTCGATTCCGGTCAGGGGCATGTACCTTGGTTGCGGGCACGTCCCCGGTAGGGGGTGTGCAGGAGGCAGCTGATCGATGATTCTCTCTCATCGATGTTTCTAGCTTTCTGTCCCTCTCCCTTCCTCTCTGTAAAAAATCAATAATATATATATATTTTTAAAAATGTTGTATGATGAAATGTGTCGAAAACTGAAAGATTTATGTAACTCACTGAACCAATATTTTCCAAATTAAGTTTTGTACATGCACAGATAAAAGAGCCATTCAAAGTGTAAGGTACATCAATGAATTTTAATGAAAGTCAGTACAAAAATTTCACTGATGATTTCAAATTCCACGCTACAACTAAGCTTTAGGAAATCACTCCTTTTAAGTTTTAACGTACTACCAAATTATCTGAAAAGGTTATTCAAATATTTCTCCCTTTTCAGTTACAAGCCTGCATGCCAGATTTTCTTCATGTCCTTCAACCAAAACAACATGTTACAACAGATGGACCACAGAAGCAGCTATCAGAAGTTAACTGTGTCCTCTTGAGCCAGGCATTAAAGAGATGCATAAAAATATAAAGTAATGGTCCATTCTCACTCAACTTCTGCTTTGGAAAATAATATTTTCATAAAAATTATGTTTATAGTAAGTAACATGTAATGAATTTAATGTTATTTTTAAGGGATTAAGTAAAAGTTTTAAACAATTTTCATTTCTAATACAGTAAATGTGAGTAAAGATGACACACTTAAACGAGGGCTCTTTGGGCTTCTCAATCATAGTATAAAGTAGCCCTAAGATCACAAAATTCGAGAACCACCGTTCTAAATGATTAGCATCATTATTATTGGTCAATAACGTTCCTGAAAATGCAATATACCTGGTTACAACATATACACATAAAGCTTTTTAAGTCATAAAATATTTTAAACATGGAAATACAAAGAACAAAACCAAAAAGAAAGAAAAAAGAAATTTCTAACACAACACCCTGGTCATGAAAAGCACAGCCACAGCCTTCCCCACCGAGAACTAGAGCCTCAGTCATGTCCATGCCACAATCACCACGAAGCCACAGCTATCCCTGATCAGGGAGAGCCAGAACAAGGAGCCACAGACTCAACAACCAAGACTGCTGGTCTAAAATGTCTGGCTTTCAAGAAGTTTCGGTGGGAAAGCAAAGAGAAATGGGGGGAGAGTTCCAGCAACCAGCAAATCAAATGGCAATTCACATGTCCATTAAAGAAAAGAACTTACTTTTGCTTTGTAGTTCACTATTGAAATACTGCCGCATTCATCCATTTGTTCTTCTCTTTTTATAAGAATGCAACATCCCCCACCCACACCCTCACCATTTTGTATGAAGACAGGGGAGGAGCCAAAACCTTTTATTTATATATCTTAGCTGCAGTAACTCCATAAGATAAGGAGTATAAATATCCCCATTTTACAGATGGTGAGACCGAGTCTCTGAGAGTTTAAAAAGACTCCTGTAGTTGGGCGGAAGAACCAATACCCCTTCCCAAGTATCTGGGTGCTTCTTTGAAACCTCTTGCACACACTTCACAGTGGTTCTCCAGGTGACTTTCTGCACCAGCAACATCAGCACCACTGGGGAACTTGTAAGAAATGGGACTTCTCAGGCCAACCCAGACCTTCTAAATTTGAAATGCTCAGGGTAAGCCCCAAGCCCTCCAAGTCATTTTAATATATGAACCAATGGTACCCCAGGCAGGCAGCCATCCACCAGAAAAACTATCTCAGTTTGCTAGAGCCACCATAACAAAATGCCACTGACTGGGTGATTTAAACAACAGAAATTTATTTCTCACAGCTCTGGAGGCTAGAAGTTCAAGATCAAGGAACTGGCAAGGTAGGTTTCATTCGG
The DNA here is from genome assembly GCF_951640355.1 of Cnephaeus nilssonii. Lineage (NCBI taxonomy): Eukaryota > Metazoa > Chordata > Mammalia > Chiroptera > Vespertilionidae > Cnephaeus > Cnephaeus nilssonii. Next base: position 32,733,409 of record NC_137089.1, on the reverse strand, counting down.
ACGCCTCTTCTCTTGGCTTGTACATGGACACCATCTCAACCTATGCTCACAGGACCTTTTGTGCACACAATGGGAGAGAGAAAAATCTTTCTCTTCCTCTTTTATAAAGGCAGGTCATCAATTCTATCAGAGTAAGGGCCCCCCCCCCCCCCCGTATGACCTCATTTAACTGTAATTATCTCCATAAAGGCCTTATCTCTAAATACAGTCACACTGGGATTGGGGCTCCCACCTCTGAACTTGGGGGACACAACTTAATCCCTCACCAACTTCAGAAGAAAAATGCTCAGGCCTCACACTGAGGCTGATGTTGCTAGTCCAGGACCTCACCTGCAGAGCCCGTGACATGGGAGGGAAGGACAGAGAGCAAGGCACTCACCTGCAAAAGCAGCAACTGCCAAGGGAATCCCAGCACCGACAGGGACCCAAAGCAGCTGAGCAGGACTCCCGGGGATTCCCACAGGAAGCGAGGAGGGAGGGAAGTAACTTCCTGCGCTGGTGTCTGATATGACGGTGGCAAACATGTGCTGAGCATTTACTCATGTGCCAGGGCCTGGGGGGAGCCTTCGAATGCACTTTCACTTAATCCTTGTTACCCACCCCCCTTATAGGGATGGAAACAGAGGGTTTCACCCTAGCCTGTTTGGCTCAGTGGATAGAGCATCGGCCTGAAGAACGAAGGGTCCCGGGTTCAATTTTGGTCAAGGGCACACGCCTGGGTTGCGGGCTCAATCCCCAGTAGGAGGCATGCAGGAGGCAGCCGATCAATGATTCTCTCTCATCACTGATGTTTCTCTCTCTCTTCCCCTTTCTCCCTTTCTTTCTCAAATCAATAAAAATATATTTAAAATTAAAAATGAAGTCACCAGTGACCTTCATATTAAAAAAGAAAAAGAAACAGAGGGTTTCAACGTTAAGTAGCCTGCCAAGGAGCACAGCTGGCGAGCGGCAGCAATGGGAATCACCTCCAAGCCGCCTACAGAGCCAGTGGTCTTAACCTCTACTCTCTACTAGAAGGGAGAGAAAAGACAGGCTCACATCCCATCTCAGTCACAGGGAGGATTCCAGGAGCTGGACACAGGCCGCACAACACAAGAGTGCAGAGGGCAGGCATTAAGGAAACACAAGAGACCAAAACACACTCGGAAAGATGCTCGACTTCACTGATACTGAAGGAGTGCACCTATCAAATGGCAAAGAACAAGAACGTCCAGAGTTGGCAAGTGCAGAAAACTTAGGCGATTCCCACACCACGGAAAGGACTGTGAACTAAGGCCTTTCGAGACAACCCAACAGCACACACCATGTAGAAGGAGAACACAGCTGAGGATCCCCCATTGCCCCCCCTTTCCAGGAATGTATCCTAAAGGTGCACGGAGATGTAGGTAAAGGGCTAATCTTTACAGCAGCACCATTTCAATAGTAAAACACTGGAAATGGCCTGAAGTAAATGAAGTTATTTGGAATTGGAGTCGTCGTCTGAGCTATTTGAAAAGACAAAGTAGAGCTCTATGTATTGATATGAAAAGATTAGCCGCAATATTCAGAAACAAAAAGAGTTACATATCTATAACATGTTCCCACCATCAAAACTTCTCTCTCACCAAAAAGCCTAGAGGAATAATTACCGTTCCAGAGCTTATGGGAGGTGGGGCTTTCACTTTCTACACTATCCATGTTTTATGATGTGAATATTTTAGAATAAACAGTTATAATCAGCCAGATGTTAGAAATATAGTTTATTACCATTTTTTTCCTGTGTCAAATTGATCCATACAAGTTCTGCCAGCTGGTAACCCTGACTGGGTTATTAATCCTCACTCAGCCCTGATTTCCTCATAGGTGAGCAGGAACCAGCGTGGAGTTGAGGACAGTGCCCAATGGGATGCCCAGGGAAAGACACACCACTGCCCATGCATTCCTCTGGCCAAAACAAGGCTGACTTACCCTAAACCTAAATAGGAAAAATCTAATTTGCTACTTTAGTTGCTTTTTTGGCCATCTCAAACAGAAGAGATGTCTAATTTCTGAAAGCCATTACAGTATAACAAAATTCACTACCTTTCATCAAGTTTCATGTGCTGGATCATGCCCCCAAAAAAGGTGTCCTACAAAAATGCAAACTGAAGGCATTTCCCCCTCACATGTACTTTTACACAACAAATTTTTACTGAGCACCTGTCACATGTCACACACTGTTCTGGGCACTGGGGCCGCATCAGTAAACATCACAGAAACAGCTCGGTCCTTCACGGAGCTAAACTGCATTCTAGTGAGAAGAGACTGGAACTGAGAAAATAAGTAAACTAGAAGAAGTAAGTAACTAAAGGGCAAACAAGAGAAACACTACAGCCCGGGGGGAGGGGCGCAGGCAGGAAGTTTGGAGGAAGGAGTGCCATTTTAAAGTGGGAGGTGCGGGGACCTCGCAGGAAAAAGGCCTCTGAAGTTCAGGAACTTGCGGGTCTGGAAGAAGCTGAGGCAGAGAGAGAGGAGCTCCTGGATCCCAAGCACCCACAGGCGGGGGGGAGGTCTGCAGCTCTGGTGAGGACTGTGGTTCCACCCGAGGGGGCCAAGGAAGCTTTCAGGGCAGGGATGTGTGTGATCTGACTCAGCTTCAACCCTCTGCTCGGTGTGAAAGACGGAAGGCAGAGGGCGGACCGCGAGAGCAATGCAGGAGCAACTGCAGCCATGCCAGTGGGTGGCAGGGGCCACCTGGGCAGGGTGGCAGAAGTGGAGAGAGAAGCCGTCTGAGTCTGCACACTCTGCAGGCAGAGCCAAAAGGGCCCGCGGATAAACGTGACGCAGCGTGCGAGACAGAGGGGCCCCAGGATTCCAAGGTTTCCCTCCGAGGCCACAGTGTGAAAGGTTCTCAGAGCAAGCTGAGGTCGGAGAGCCCTGTCCTAGCCATCTCCCTTTGCTCCACAGACCTATGAAGTAGGATAAGAAGGGTCGGTGTTAACACCTTTTATGACTGCAGGAATGAGGCTCCAACGAGTAAGGGTTGTGTCCATATATAGTAGTGTTCAAACCAAAACAGCAGCCTAGATTTCCTTCCCAAGTTTAGGGTTTCTTCCATTATATCATGTGGCTGTTTGTTTTCCTTTCTTTTTTTCCTCTTTTTTTTTTTTTTTAAGACAGAGTGTTACCATATACGGAAAATGGAGACCCTTGTTCTAGGGCAGTGGTCGGCAAACTGCGGCTCGAGAGCCACATGCGGCTCGAGAGCCTCGGTTTGCCGCTCTGTTGACTAATGAGTTTGCCGACCACTGGGATAGGGGCTTAATCACAAGGAACAACAACAGCCTGTAATTATTGGAATGGAGAATCTAGACCAGTGGTTGGCAAACTCATTAGGCAACAGAGCGGCAAACCACGGCTCGCGAGCCACAGTTTGCCGACCACTCGTGTGCACCCACAAACTCGCTAGCATGAACGCATCTGCAGCGTGAGGTCAGGAAGCTCTCTTTACCAAACAAGCTGGAAAGTTCCCTCACTCAGCTAGGGTCTAATTGCATCTTCAAAGGATACATACAATTAGAAGAAAAGCAATGGTTTGTCCATCCCTACAAGTCACAAATGCACTTCAAAGTTGAGCCAACTTGTTGACTATTCACCGGGATCTCTTTTAGGAGGCAAAACTGTTGTCAATGTAGCTGCTGTTTCTCAACATCACCTAGAATTCTAATGTCTTTCTCCAGTCACATTTCTCACTGATCACAGGAGATATGCATCCCGTAAACTCAACAAATCAAATGGTTCAGACAGAATATTTCTCTGTGACCCTTTTGTCGCTGCCAGAATTTTCCACTCTTTCCCTCCCACTGTGCCATTTGCACTGTCAATGCCCCCCACCGCCACCCTTGCTAGCCCGTTAAGTCCTTCCATTCACTCAGTCATTCCTATCAAGCACAACTTGAATGGAGCGAAGTCTGTTCTAGGCTCTGAGGTCCTTGCCTTCCCGCAGGCAGTTTTGGAACACATCATTACAAGTGGGATGGGGGCTCTGAAAGCCAAATAGGCTGGAGGCTGACAGCCTAAGTGCCTAACCAGGGCTACAGCCAAAGCAGGTGGCCCTGAGGCTAAGGAAGGGCGAGAACCAGCCGGGTGGGGAAGGCAGGAGAGCAGGGCTCTAAGCAGAGGGAGTGGTCTTACAGCACCTGAGGCAGAGAGAGTGCAAGGCAAGAGAGGTGAGCGAGCAAATCATTAGGGCTGGGAAAGGAGGGCAATGCAGCTAACCAGAGAGGTCAAGTGGGAGGCGGAGGGGCGAGACAGAGGGTCCTGGAGGGGCTAAAGGATGAGAATCTTAGCAGTCACATCACGATTCCTGTCACAATTCCTGGCCGGTATAAAGGCAGTGAGAAGCAGATGTAATGTGTTAACCAAAGAAGTAAGAAGATGAGGCTTTGGGGAGGAAAGGTCACTTTGATTGAGGTATGATGCTTTTTCTTTTATTTCTTTTCCCAGAATCGCTGTTAGTTTGTCCCATACAACAACAGCAGCTCTATATCAACTTCTCATCAACTCTGACCACCTTCCCCAAAAGCCTCTGGCCTCCAAATGGTCTTCAAACCAACACCTGATAGAGAATGCCTTTGTAAATAAACCAATGTTGAGCCTGTCATTCTCATTTCAGAATTGTGATTGCTCCTGAAGTCAAATTAAAACTACTGATCCTAACTGTCCAACAACTGCCTATTGCCCACTATATTCCAGAGAAGAAAACATGCTTATAAATCACTCCTTAGATATAGCACCACCTTTAAACTTAAAAAAAAAAAAAACCTCCTCAGTTGGTTGGAGCACTGTCCTGTACACCAAAAGGTGGCGGGTTCAATTCCCAGTCAGGGCATATACCCAGATTGCAGGTTCAATCTCGATCAGGCTGCATGTCTCCTGCATCCAACCGATCAATGTTTCTTTCTTTCTCTCTCCCTCCCTCTCCCTTCTTCTCTCTCTAAAACCAATAGAAATCATATCCTCGATGAGGATTTTATTTATTGTTCACACAAGCTTATATAGCAATTTAAGCTGGATACACATTGTATCCAACCTTTAGTGATATATATTGAAATCTTTTAAAATAAAATAATATGCTGATATTTGCTTCTAAATAACACAGAACACGATGGAAGCTGAGTGTGTGCATGAAATAAGACTGGCTGTGAGTTCATGAACCTGTGAAAGGTCCTTGACGGCTTAGTCTACTGTTCTGTCTACATTAGCGTGCCAAAAGCATCTGCTATCTGGGCATCTTGAAGCATCTTAGAGTCCTCAACCTGTGAACAGTCCTCTTCTCTTGTTCTGTTACTTTCCCCTGTAAAAACTGCCTCTTGGAATGATACCAAACATAACCCTCAGAGATTAAGCTATATTGATTCCTCAACAAATGTTTCAAGGAAGAAGACTGATTTTAGAGCAAGTTACTCAATGAAGCATCTAATATTTTTTTAAAACCATCCTGCCTAACCATCTCCCTTCCACCAAACTATTCTACTTGGCATTGACAGCTTTGTAAAGCCACAGTTGATTTATGCTAACAAATCTGTATGCATTTCCAAATAATCTCCTTACATTAACTACTTATCTTCTACCTCATTGGTAACCTCCAATGCTATGAAAAACGTTCAGTAAATGTGGTGCACGGTCTTACAGAATCACTGACCTTCAAGGTTGAAAAGAACATGCGAGGTTCTCTAGTCAACCAGATATTTGATGTTTTTGTCTTTAGATTAGCGTGCACATGTAACCTGTTAAAATTTAGCGGGTCGTGTAATACTGCACACATACATACACCACATGCAGTAGGAACTGTGGAGGCCTAGGTAAAGCTTCCTCCGTCCACATGGCAGATCAATTACTAATGTCCCACTCTGAAGGATTATCACTTTAGGAAATAAAGTAACAGTAATATCTCTATGTCACGTTAAAGCTTCTATTGTAGGCAATTACGGGCCACAAAGAAATTTCGTACTCTACACCTTCTGAATTGAGTACTTTACCATACTGTGTTCAGTTGTTGGGCTTCCCCACAATCACTCTGAGGAATAACACCATTTCCACTCCTCACTCAACATTTAAAGTCAAAGTCATCAAATAACGAAAGATTTCATTACCACCCCATACTGACGGAGACCAATATTAATTATTATTTGAATTAACCTCTGAGCCATGGTTTTCATCAGTACTCAGAAAAGACAGGGACAATTTCTAATTACATGCCACCCTCATTATAAGTCACTAGGCCGCAAAGCTGTATCGGATGAGGCTGCCACACTTTGCCTTGAAACTGCTTTGAACCCCTTTATAACCGCCTCAATCTCATCCACGCAAAAATGGAATTCAGCGAGCCTCGGAGATTCTTTTCCCAGGAGTTGCAATCCTTTTCCTTTAAAATTGTGTTGTGGGACTGTTCATAAGTCTATTAGTAAAAGTCCTAATGAAAGGTAAATAGTATTCAATTTTTACACTTTATTATAAAGCCAAACAGTAACAGCCTTTCATAGTTCCACTGCTAAATGGCTATAGGGCGGGGAGCGTCTTTCAGCATGGGCTGGACAAATGGGTGATTCACTTCCCCGAAGGGATGCGGTGAGAGAGCCTAAGATTTCGTCACGCTACTTAGAAAGGCTTGCAATTTAAAACTTACAAAATTTCTGGAATTTTCCATTTAATATTCAGGACCGAGGTTGATCGTAGGTAATTGAAACTATGAAAAGGGAAAAAGCAGATAAGGGGGGGGACTGCTATGTACATTTCATTCTATTTTTAGAAAAATGCACCATTTTTAAATCCTAAAAGTTTTAGGCTAATCATCCATGACACAAATTATCACATTTAAAAACACCTCAAAATTAAGGATTCCTAAAACAATGTCAAGAGAGTGGAGATCAGATAAAAACGAAACAGTGTGACTCAGTGGTTGAGCACTGACCTATAAACCTGGAGGTCATGGTTCAATTCCTGGTCAGGCACATGCCCAGTTGTGGGCTCCATCCCGTGTGGGGCATGCAGGAGGCAGCCAATCAATGATTCTCTCTCATCATTTATGTTTCTATCTCTCTTTCCCTCTCCCTTCCTCTCTGAAATCAATAAAAATATATTTTTTAAAAACAAAAATAAATAAAACTATGTTCTCAACAAAAAGACACTGAATTTTTTTATCTTGATTTTAAACTTGAAGAAACCAATTGTATGTTAGGATGCTAATTGACCAACTTTAGTACCTACCATAGGTACTAAAGAAGAAAAATGTCATTTTCCACAAGGCAGAGAGAAAAAGCCAAACGGTGCACTTTAGGATGCAATTGACTCATTACTTGATTATATGATGACAGTCATGGCATCTGTCGCCTACCAGGTTAGTACTTCAAGAATGAGTTTGTTCTGTATTATTGAAAAGAATACTGCCGCTGAAATTAACATCATCAGTAAGACAAAAACGAATTTTAAAAATTAAAATGTTTACCCAAGAATTATGATGAATTATGAACATGTTAGAGGGAAAGTGGAAAGGTGGGTGGGTGAGTGCAAAGAGATCAACCAAAGAACATGTATGCATATATGCATAACCCATGGACACAGACAATAGGGTTGTGAAGGCCTGAGGGGGAGAGGGGGTACTCAGGGGTTGGCTAGAAGAGGTCAATGGGGAGAAAGGGGTGACATGGGTAATACTTTCAATCAAAAAAGAACATGTATTTTTGATATCTGAAATGTCTTTCAAGGATCCTGCCCACCCTCCTCTACATTTTATGAACAAAAGAGAACTTTTCATCTAAATAAGATGTAAAGAAATTGGTATTTGAAGAATTCTTTCCCAAAAACTGAAAGTGAATTTTCGTAATCACTTCTATCATAAACATTAGTAACAGAATTAAAATTTGAGATTTAAAAGAATCTCCAAAACTATTCCTACCAACATATATATATGTGAATCTCCAATCTTAAATAACTTACTACTAATAAATTTAAAACACTTGAATTTATACAAATTACTACTGAATACCTTTTAAACTCCTCTATGGGAGAATTTATCTTTAAATGTCATTTTCTATTATCATTGCTATTAGATATAAGAATTGCAACTAAAGTTTCTTTCCATCCTTAAATACAGTTCAGTTTCTATTTAAACATGTAAACATGTGTAAGATTCGAGAGATAATGTGCTAGGTCCTAGGAACAAAAATAAATTCTTGCCTGGCCTATGTGGCTTAGTGGTTGAGTGTTGACCTATGAACCAGGAGATCAAGGTTCAAATCTGGGTCAGGGTGCAAGCCAGGGTTGCAGGCTAGATACCCAGTGGGGGATGTGCCAGAGGCAGCCAATCAATGATTGATGTTTCTATCTCTCTCCCTCTCCCTTCCTCCCTGAAAATCAATAAAAATATTTTTAAAAAGTAAGAAATTCTTGATGAACCCAATCTAGTCAGAAGAACAAATGATAAAGTAACAAAGACATGTGATTTAGCACTATAATATAGTTACAAGGTACTGAAGAGTTTTTATCTAATTTTCAATTAAACCAAAACATAAACCTACTCCCATAGGCTGTTTGCTGGCAATTATGGGGATATAAGAATAAAATGAATACACTTCAGTGATATTTACACTATTATTACCATCCCAACTTTCCTCTAACTTTATTCTAAGTTCTAGGCCAGTGGTTGGCAAACTCATTCGTCAACAGAGCCTAATATCAACAGTAGGATTGAAATTTCCTTTGAGAGCCAAATTTTTTTAACTTAAACTTCTTCTAACGCCACTTCTTCAAAATAGACTCGCCCAGGCCGTGGTATTTTGTGGAAGAGCCACACTCAAGGGGCCAAAGAGCCGAATGCGGCTCGCAAGCCGCAGTTTGCCGACCACGGTTCTAGGCAAACATACATAGGATGCTCTGGTTTTAAGAGAATCCATCATTTTATCAAGTTAATCAAAATATTTACATGCTGTACAAAAGCACCTAGGTTACGTATTAGTGAATATACAATATAGCTACCTGTTTTAGAAATCAAACCTTAACCCTTAATAGACATAATCAGAAAAATGCTAATAAAAAAGTATTAAAATAGCCCTAGACTTGGGGGGAAAAAAACAACAACACAGGAATGTAAAGAAATGCTGAAAAGCAAGCATGCCACAGACTTCTGGGGGGTGTCACCTCACTGGATGAAATGGTTTGTCTGCTGCGTGGGCGTGGCACACCAGGCGCGTGGGCGTGGCATTGGTGGGCGTGGCGTGCCTGCCGTGTGGGCGTGGCATCGGCCAGCGAGGCCTGCCCCTGCAGGCGCTAAGTTCCTGCTGTGCAGCAACCACATCCCAGGCCAGAAGTGGATTATGAAGCTGCGGCGGCTGTGTACCATACGAAGCAGAACATGGCTCAGCACTGAGCAGGAATACGGCATGGCCACACCAGCCACCTGCCAGTCCCTCCCTTTCCCCACCCCACACAGATTACTTGTCAACCAGCTCAGCCACCTCAATGTCACCAAGTGGTAATAATCAGGAGACGGTGCCCTCTGGTCCGGAAACGGAAAACTGACCTCTAGAAAAATGTGAGCCGCTGGACCAGAGTCTTACGAAACAGACAACAAAAGTAAGCATACCGCTCTGCATACACAATATCCGGGCTTCAAGCTCTACTACTCTGTATTCTGTTTCTTTTTCTTTAGCCTGATAGGATGATACCACGAATTTCCTGGGTCACGGATGGTGTAAAATTTTGGATTACAGCTGCATAAATGCTACAAACTATGGTTTGAGGGGGGGAAAGCATGCTGCAGGCAGACACAGAGCAATAACAACAAAAAAACTGCAGCAGAAAGTCATACCATGGCCGGGGGGGGGGGGGGGGGCGGGGGCGGGCTCAGTGGCTGAGGTTGACCTATAAACCAGGAGGTCAGTGTTCAATTCCTGGTCAGGGCACATACCCGGGTTGCAGGCTGACCCCCAGTAGGGGACATGCAGGAGGCAGCCGATTAATCTCCCTTCCTGGTAAGCTGATAAGCCTGTATCATGGTGACCAGCCAGGGCTGCTACAGTCAAGTGTGTGGCTGTACAGTCCTTTCACTACACAAGGAACTGAGCAAAGCAAGTGGTGTAAATATCCAGCCAATATTCCACTAACCACCCGTGTGCCCAAGAGGAAGGGTACCCTTTGGCCTAAGGGTGGCCTCACAAACATGGGTACCCAGATAGCCATTTAGACAAACCAGAAACCGGGGAGTCACCCAGGACACATTTGTCCTCCTATGGCTCCCCACATCCAATCTATCATCAAATCACATTGATTTTATCTAATCAATTTTTCTGCACCATCCACTCTGTCTGTAGCCACAACTGCCACACTACATCGAATCACTGTTACCTCTCACTGGATGGTCGTCTTCCCCCACCATCTCCAGCCCCCTCCAATCTATGCATATAGTGTAATTAGAGTAACTGCTCCCCATTATTCTTGGGGTACAGACCAAGCTCTCCCGGTGCACCACTGAGCTTCCAGGCAGGAAGACCCTAGTTCACACTTACCTTCCTCAGATAAGTCAGTCTTTTCCAATCTAAGTCTAATGCCTCTTACCCACACCATACCACCTCATTTCCTCTTTTAAAAATAATTGTCACAGTTGTACTTTTATATGTTTTTGTGATTATTTGATTTATACCCATCTCTCTCACCAGCCTTGAGCACCTGGTATAGTTTTGCTTACCTCTAACACTCAGCATGGTGCCCAGCCCACAGATACCCATAATTACTCTTTTGGATCAATAAAGAAACATGAAACAACTAATTTTATAGCCAATACCTTAGGAGGAGGTGAGATAAAATATATGATCAAGGACATGAGCACTGAGGAAACTCAAGGGAGAAATTCTTCTGACTGAGTTTAATATGTTAAAGGTGGGGGAGGGACAGGAGAAAAGGCTCTGACTGGGCACAGTTCGGAGCAGGGCATGGCAGGAGTGGTGCGTGGAGCTGAGCCATGCTGGAGAGGAGAGGAAGAACTGGGACAGAGGGGCTTGGAAGAGTTAGTGAAATTTTTACAGTGTAGGTCCAAGAGCTGAGACATGCTCGAATCAAGATTAATTTGGCAGAATGAAGTAAGATACAGGAAGAGGTGGGAGTCATGAACTGTTTCAAAGATGAGGCAGAACAATAACATACCAGGCTTAATAACTGGCCAAATGTAGGCAGGAGAGCAGTTTGGAAAATAAATTTCTGAAGAAGTTGTCCAAGATGGCACCAGAAAGGTAGAACTGTTGGTGGAACAGCCCTTCCGGGTGAGTGGAACAGTATGACATTCATTTACACTTGAAGACAGGAACATAATATTAATTTTATTATGCAGCTAAACAAAATGAGAGCTGAAGCAGTGGTTCTAGTTACTGAAGCATCATGAATGTCTTTCTCCTTGGGAGGACTGGGGGGAAAGGGATGACGAAACTGTACTTCAATTTCCAGAGTTTTAACCAAACAGGATTTTAAGAACTTATCCTAAAACAGCTTCGAAGATCTAAGTACTATAAGAGAGGAAATGAGAGCATAAATAGCCTTCTGTTGCTTTGTTTACTTCTTCTGTTTCCTACACATAACCCTACCTTGTGTGTCTCTACACAATGAGAGAAAAGAAAGCAATGAAATTCTAACATTCTCCCTTAATCTTTTCATTTCAGCACGATCACCAGTCAACTGGCCAAAGGCACTGTATAGAGTTAAGGTAGATGCACATTCACTGTGGAAGACTGGCTCACACCAACCTTAAGTAGTACCCACCACACACACTCCCTAGCTATGTGCACAGGTAGCTGATATTCACGAGGAGAATCCATTTATAGGCATTTAAGCATACAAGCTGACTCCTTGTTGCTTTTATGTTCCACTCACCAGCAACTAAAACGTTTTGATAGGGAAAGGACTGGTATAAGAGATTTTGTTTTAAGCTTACAACTAAAACCACAGTCTCTACCTTCTCACAAGCTTGTTGCTAAGAGGTCTTAATATTAAAATCTTTATTTAGTTAGGAGACTAAATAGATTCCAGTTGTTCTATAAAGTTGGAATGCACAGTTAAGTTGACGAGAAAACCAAAATAAGAACTACAAGAAGCAAGGTGTGATGTGTATACAACCACTATATTTACCTATGTACAAATGATACCAGGAGGGATACCTCCTCTTTAAAAAAAAAAAAAAATGTAATATTGCCCTGGCCATTGTGACTCAGTTGGCTGGGCATCGTGCAATGCACTGAAAGGTTACCAGTCCAATTCCCGATCAGGGCATATGCCAGGGTTTTGGACTTGGTCCCCAATTGGGGGAGGTGAGAGGGGGACATGCAGGAGACAGCAGGTCGATGTTTCTCTCTCTCCCTCTCCCTCTAAAAATCAATTTAAAATCCTTTTTTAAAGTGTACTGTTTAAAATAAGAAAATCCTATATTTTCCAGATTATATAGCCACATTCAGAAAATTAAGTATCAAAGTGGGGGGCGGAGAGGGAGTAACAGTGTACGTGCCTATTATGGACAGAGCACTGTGCTAGGTGCTTTACATACTAAACACACACACACACAAAATCCTCACAACTACCCCTGAAGTAGTTTCTGCCCATATTTTTTAGATGAGGAAAATGAAATCAAAGAAATTAATTCTCCAAATCAAAACACTATTGAATGGAGAAGCTGGGTGTGTGTTCGTTAATTTTGTCCTGCCTCCAAAACCAACATTGCAGGAGAGAAAGCATGGGTCTTCACTCCCCATCTACTTTCTGCAGAGCCCTGCACCAAGGGCTAAGATTTGATAAGGGGCAGAAAAACCACCCTACCGCAAGGTAAACTTCCTCTACAAAGAAATCCACAGTGGTGATGGGTTCCTCCCTCCAAAGGGAGTGGGGGAGAAGCTTTTAAAAACAGACACCACAGATCATTGGAACAGAACAGAGAGCCCAGAAATAAAGCCATGCCTTTGTGGTCAATTAATATTTGACAAAGGAGGCAAGTACAGACAATGGGGTAAAGATGGTCTAGTCAATAAATGGTATTGGGAAAATTGGACAGATACGTGCAAAATTTTATAAAACTAGACCACCTCCTTACACCATACACAAGAATAAACTCAAAATGGGTTAAAGACTTAAATGTTAGACTAGAAACCAAAATAATCCTAGAAGAAAACAGGCAGTAAAATCTCAGACATCTGATATATTGCCTTGGGCCAGGGAAACAAAAGAAAAAATAAACAAATGGGACTACATCAAACTAAAAAGTTTTTGCACAACAAAGGGAACTATCAAAAAGTGAAAAGACAACTGACTGAATGGGAAAACATATTCACCCATAATAAGGGGTCATTAACCAAAATCTATAAAGAACTTATAAAACTGAACACCAAAAAACAAACAATCCTATGTAATAAAGAGCTAATATGCTAATTAGATCAAACAGCAAAACGACCTTCCAGATGACCTTCTGGACAACCATTCCGACGACCTTCTGAACGAAGCCGGGGCTGCGAGGGCCAAGGCAGCCGGGGCTGCGAGGGCCAAGCCCCTTGCATGAATTTTGTGCATTGGGCCTCTAGTCCAATTAATAAATAGGCAAAAAATGAACAGACACATCTCCAAAGAGTACATAAAATGGCCAGTAGACATGAAAAGATGCTCAATGTCACTAATCATCAGAGAAATACAAATTAAAAGCACAAGGAGATAAATACGAATTATATCCACAAGGAGATATCCATCACCTCACACCTGTCAGATTGGCTATCATCAATAAATCAACAAGTGTTGGCAAGGCTGTGGAGAAAAAGGAACCCTTGGTTACTTACAATAGCCAAGATTTGGAAGCAGCCCAAGCGCCCATCGGTACATGAGTGGATGAAAGAGCTGTGGTGCATTTACACAATGGAATACTACTCAGCCGTAAAAGATATATATATAAGGAAATCATACCTTTTGCAACTGCACAAGTGGACCTGGAGAGTGAAATAAGCCAGTCATAGAAAGACAAATACCATATGATTTCACTTAAATGTGGAATCTAATGAACAAAAAAAAAACTAACAAGCAAAACAGAAACAGCCTCATAGATACAGAGAACAGGCTGACAGCATCAGAGGGGAGGGGAGGGAGATTGTGAGGCTGGGTGAAGGGATTAAGCAAAAACAAAAACAAACAAACAAACAAAAAACACCTCACAGATACAGACAACAGTATGGTGATTACCAGAGGGAAATGGGGTGGGGAAGAGGGTAAAGGAGTGATGGAAGGAGACCTGATTTGGGGTGGCAAACACACAATATACAGGTGGTGTATTACAGAATTGTACACCTGAAACCTATATAATTTTATTAACCAATGTCACCCTAATAAATTCAATAAAAAACTTTAAAAATCCCCAGGAAGGTGAAAAATATCTGACAAGTTCACAAGGAACTGTTGCTAAACCAAATGCCTTTCAAATGAGCAGGGTTTTTTTTCTCACCCAAACCCACCTTTCCAAATAAAATACACTCTTTAAAAATTGTAATTGCCTGAGAAATGTTGTTCCAAGAGAAAATCATACTAAGAAATATTCCCATTACATAGAAAGCTACACAAAAGAATAGTGATACAATGAAGTAGTCCCTGCTATAATTACTGTATATGCGGAACAGCCACAATATAATCTCTTGGTAAGAAACACCCTCGCCACTATAACTAGTAAATCCCATCCTTTCCCAAACAAATGCCCAAGTATAACTATGTCGAAAAATAGAAGGAGGAAAATACTTACTTCACCGTAAGGGACTTACACTTACTTGGGGAAATAAAAGGAGCAGTCCTCAAATAAAGATACTAAGAATATAAGACTTTCTACAGGTTAATGGGTGTCTGAAAAGCTGACCCTCTGAGCTGTGGTCTTTTCTATCATGACTACATTCACCAGGACTTTAGTGAGTACTCAGGACTGTACTCCCTCACGGGCATTTTACATGCGCTGGCTATCTCACACACATAAGAACTCAAACATGGCTGCTGCTTATGAAGATACATTAACTGCAGCTATTTTATTTTATCTAAAGTCTGCTGGTCAAGCTGCAGCTATAGATCTATTGCTATCACATAAGATATTCTGAATTACCTCAAGTTTATGTCTGCATGCATATGTGTGCTCACTTTCCATCAGCCTATTTTCCGGCCCAAATATACATTATTCACGAACTTCACTCTGCTCAAAATTCAAACGAACATATTGTTCTAATCTGTGAAGCCAGCCCTCCATTTCTGGAAACGATCGCCTTCTCAGGCAATGACAGACTTGCGGAAACTGCAAACCCATCGTCCTCCTTATCATCCCAGCTGTCCGCTCAGAGTGCGTGCGCCAGGCACTGGTGTCTCTTCCGAAACTGAGCCTGGAGAACTTGAGTAGCTTTCCTCAGATCACGTGGTCTGGTGAGCGTCTGAGAATGAGGTTCTAACTCCAGAACCCACACTCTTAACTGTTAGGTTATACTGCCTCCAATGGTTATCGACAGCAGAGCTAGCATTTGACAACTTTCATATTTATAGACCGTCTGATCCGTTTACACAGGCACCTCACCAGCATCAAGGCTGGCAAAGTTTTTAAGTTTCTAAAACTATTCGGTCACCTGATATGACAGCATCTCATTGTGGTGGGCCCACACAATCTCCTAATTCTGTGGTCCCGACTCCTCTGGGTTTGATGCTGTCTTCATCTAGTTCCAGTTGAGACATATATGGGACCTTGGTTTTCGTCAGGTCAATACGTTGTCTCGCCCTAGCTGGTTTGGCTTAGTGGAGAGAGCGTCAGCCTGCAGACCCAAAGGTCCCAGGTTTGATCCCAGCCAAGGGCATGTACCTCGGTTGAAGGCTTGATCCCTGGCCCTGGTCCAGGGCCAGTATGGGAGTCAACCAATCCATGTGTCTCTCACACATTGATGTTTCTTTCTCTCTGTCTCTCCCCCTTAATTCCATTCTCTCTAAAAATTGATGGAAAAATATCCTCGGGTGAGGATTAACAAAATAAATCAGGCTCCACGGCCTCATAAAATATATATATGAGGCGTGGCTCAGTGGATAGAGCATCAGCCTGCGGACTGAAGGGTCCAGGGTTCGATTTCAGCCAAGGGCACATGCCTGGGTTGCGGGCTCGATCCCCAGTGGGGGGCATGCAGGAGGCAGCCGACCACTGATTCTCTCACATCACTGATGTTTTTCTCTCTCTCTCTCCTTCTCCCTTCCACCCTGAAATCAATAAAAAAAATATTTAGAAATATATATATATATATATATACACCGTACTTTCCGGCGTATAAGACGACTGGGCGTATAAGATTTCCCTGGGTTAAAAAGTCGTTTTACACGCCGGAAAATACAGTAGTCCAATATATCTAACCCATTATATCTAACCCCATCAATATAGTCCAATATACTGTATTTTCCGGCGTATAAACTTTTTAACCCAGGAAAATCTTATACGCCCAGTCGTCTTATACGCCGGAAAGTACGGTATGTGTATGTGTATACACACACACACACACACACACACACACACACACACACACAAACACACACACAGAGTCTCAGCAGAGCATCAAATGAAAAGTCCCATGACCTGTCAGCCAGCACATGCCTACTACAGAACATCCACTGGCTGGTACCATAAGATGGACACTTCTAGAAATGTCCTAGACACAATGTGTGAAGGTGTAAAACTGCCAACGTGGTTGGAAAGAGGCTAAAGCAAGCAATCACCAAGTATCAATTCAGTCTTTAGCTTCCCCCCTAACCTCTAGCTATGAAACACAAACAAGTCAGAAAAGAAGCCCACTTCACCCTTCACCTAACCCATGACGTGGCTGAGAGCAGAATGTGAGAGAGGATCCTAGAAGTCAGTGCAGCATGGGGTTGGAGAGGAAATGAAAGTTAACTCGGCTGTCAGCTCCTTAAAGTCCTGCCCTATTTCTTATTCTCGTTTTCTATGACCTCCCCACCCCACCCAACAGTAGAGAGAAGGCTCTTAGGAAGCAAACAGAGGAGTTGGGACATATTCCATAGCAATGGGGAAGAGGAGACGCTGGTTACAGCACAAAAGACTATCCTAGCCCTTGGGGAGGGGGCGGGGGTAATAAAACAGGACCTATCACATTGTCCTGGCTCACCCCGGTGACTAAAAACAGTTAAAATATCAATATTTGGCAATTTTGAAATCACCTCAGTTCTTCTTGATGGTCATGTAATTTATTGATGAAATTATAATATTTGGTTATACCGCCTAAGACATAGGAATCTATGTGATAAATCAGAGGTTTTGTTACATGCTACATTTCGTTATAACCTAAATCCACACTGTCATGTGGCAACCACTCCTTATTTAACCACATGACACAAGGGGAAATCCAGAAAACCCTGACCAAGATACCACGAGCAAAATGTTCTACAGGTAGTTGCCATAATCACACTTTCCATCTTTTCTTTTCAAGATGTTAATAACTAATTGCTCACAAGTTGCAGCTGTGATGCCAAGAAAGGCGTTATCTACCATCTTTATTTGAAACCTCCAGTCATACTAACAGACACCAAGGCTCTCAAATCTTTACACCTCTCACTTTCATATTCTCTTTACTAAGATACAAATAAATACCCTGGCCGGTTTGGCTCAGTGGATAGAGCATCAACCTGCAGACTCAAGGGTCCCTGGTTCGATTCCAGTCAAGGGCATATGCCCCGGTTGCAGGCTCTGTCCCCAGTGGGGGGCGTGCAGGAGGCAGCCGATCAATGATTCCCTCTCATCACTGATGTTTCTATCTCTCTCTTCCTTTCCCTTCCTCTCTGAAATCAATAAAAATGTATTTTAAAAGCAAAAGATACAAAGCAAGCCATGACAATATTAACTGCTCTTTTTAAAAATTTTTGATTGATTTGAGAGAAAAGGAGTGAGAGGGAGGGAGGAGGAAGAGGGTGAGAGGGTGGGGGTGAGGGAGAGAGGGGGGAAGGAAGGGAGGGAGAGAGGGGGGAGGGAGGGGGGAGGGGGGAGGGAGGGAGGGAGAGAGAGAGAGAGAGAGAGAGAGAGAGAGAGAGAGAGAAACATCGATTTGTTGTCCCACGTATTTATGCATTCATTGGTTGATTCTCATATATGCCCTGACCAGGAACCGAACCTGCAACCTAGGCGTATCGGGATAACACTCTAACCAACTGAGTCACCCAGCCAGGGCAATAACTGGTCATTTTAATGAATGACTGATATGTGCCAGACAATGAAGGAGGTACTATTATTAACCCCCATTTTGTAACAATTATGTTACCAATTGAGGCACGAAGATTAACTTGCCCACGGCCCCCAAAGCAGTTGGAACTAAGTGTTGGAACTAAGCTTTTAACCCAGGCTGTCTGACTCCAGAGCTCTTGGCTTTAGCCTCTATGCCAGGCTATCTTTCGGCTCTGTGATTATGCACTTAAGGAATCTTCATACTGCTATCACTTTATCTGAAGTTTTTCTTTCTTTGTGGTTGGTGGAGGAGGAATCTTGGACATCACTATAAAAGGGCTACATTTGTGTCTGGAGAAGTCTGCCTACCCTGTATTCTTTCCATACTGGCCTCACACTGTCTCATGCAAATTCCTCTCAAAGTATCCTAGATACAAAAAATTAAAGGCAACCCTTCCTTGCTTTATATCACTGAGTAATAAGACTTTAAAACTTCTTATAAACAAGAACCACTGATTTTACTACTTTTGCACATGTACAATATAGGCGCTAGCTCATATTAAGCTCAGAATCTATACTCAAATACTTGATTGTTGGTTAAATCAGGCTTTTAGTGCTTAGCAGTACATTTCTTGTTTCACTGTGAGTTTTATAGATTCTGGCATCACTCTGGTGGAACAGTCTTGGTGACACTGCTTTATGGTACCCAATGTGTTGACAGCAGTCTGGCAGATTAACACTATAAAACGTCACCCACTGTCTGCTTATATTAGGCCCAGTAGCCAAGCAGAGTCATGTTGAAATACCTGATTCATGAGTCCATCAATGCTGAACTCACAACGTAGGAGCAAGGTGTATCAGAGGTGGCACCAGGTGTGATTAAAGTAACATATGGCTGCAAAAGCTTTCTGCTATAGATTAGAGGGTTAGATTCCAATTTCAGATGCATTCAGGTTATTCTCCTTTTTGAAACAAAACTGAAAAATACAAATGACTGCAACTGAAGTTGGTTTGCTTTTTTTCTTTTTAAGCTGATTTTTAGGGGGGGGGGAGGGAAGGAGGAAAAGAGACATCAATTTGTTGTTCCACTTATTTATGCATTCATTGGTTGATTCCTGTATGTCCCCTGACCAGGGATCAAACCTAAAGGTTTTTGTTGTTATTTTTTTACTCACTACTATATTTCATTGATTCTAAGTCATACTTTTGATACATTTCAATATATCAGAAATAAGGCCTATCTTACAATTGGTACCATCTGAGATTTGACTAAGTACAATAACAAAATGTATTTGCATATATTCGGGATTCTATGGTTTTCAAGTTTTATGTTACCATCAACCCATTTATTCATAATTAACTGGAAACAATGTTAACAACTTGTCTGTTTTTCCTTTTCTTAGCCTCCTGTTTGCTACAGAAGATGTAATAAAGAATGTCTGAGGTAAATGAAAGGTAGCATCATTTCCAGGAGACAAAGCTTTGAAGCTCTCTTACTGTAAGTGCAAAGCTGCTACCCTCCTGTGAAGAAAATGTAGCTTGAGCTTTCTGCAGCCTGTGTGCAGCCCAAATGCGTTTCTTCTATGAGAAAGACACCATTGCCAGGTGAAAGGGTTCCAGATGCTGAAGTCTTCCTCCCAGCTTACATCAACTGACTCCAAGACACACTAAGCCTTTTAACTCAAGCTGGAAAGTCTCAAGGGTTTTCTCCTCCAACTCCCAAATATCAAAATCATGCTCACATATTTAAACAATTAGGTGAGATGTACAGAAGCTAGCACTAAATATGTCTGAAATTTGAGTGCCAAATGTGCAGTCAATATTAACCAAATTCAGATTTTATCTATAGAAAATTTTAAAAACATGACTGTGTTCTTTGACTTCTTTTAAAAAAAGAGGGGGGCTTTTAAATCAAGAAAATAAAATTTTGGGGATAGAAAAAAATAAGCCAAATACTGCTTACGTTATATACCAAAAAAAAAAAAAAAGGAAAAAAATCCTACGAAGAAAAGTTGGGAGTATGTTTCAGAAATATAACTAATTAAAATTGCTTTTTTTAAAATGTACCTGTCTCAACCACAAAATACTGAAAAATTGTCAAGAGTCCTTCCATCCATATATGGTACCAGATGGCATCTTGGACTGGCTGCTGCAGTTTTTCCAGATAACAAAAGGCCAGGTGAAAGGGTTCCAATTTTTTTGCCTCTCAGTTTAAAATTTTTTTAATTATTAGAAAATAAAGATTAAAATAAAAGCCACCTGCAATTCAAATAAATAACATGTACTGAATGCTGCCATGCAACAACCCTGTGTGAAGAAGTACTTTAGATGCACTGTTGCACTAATCCAAACAAGCTTAGGAGATAAGTATTGTTATCACCCCAGTTACAGCTGAAGAAACTGAGTCTTAGATAAGTTTAAAAACCTGCTGATCATCATAGAGCTAATAAGTCACTTGTCCAGTCACACAGCTAGTAAGGGGTTGGGAAGGGATTCAAACCAGGCCTGTTTAACTCTGGGATCAAAGCTTTTAACTAAGTGAAATTGCCATTCCCTGAAACTGCTCATTTTAAAAATGTTCAGGGTGAGGCAAAAGTAGGTTCACAGTTGTTTGTACAGGAAATAATACAATAACTAATAAATAATAATGCAAGAATAAACTCTGTTCCTCATACAACTATAAACCTACTTTTGCCCACCCCTGTGTTTTTCCTATGCTCTTCCTATGCTTATGATTTAATATTTATAAAATTGGAACCAGTTAATATATTATTTTGTGCTTACTCTTTGTTTTCCAAAAACATGGTTTGTGATGCCTCATGATAGTCTAACGTGCGAGTACAGCACAAATTTAACCATTCCCAGTTTCTCACTGCCAGAAAAAAAGGTCGTGATTTCTTATTCATAACAGTTGAGTGGATTTCAGGGGTTTTCTTAAGATAGATCACTGATATAACTGAATAGCCATTTAAAAAGGTCTCAATACATATATTCCCTAATTTATTTCCAAAATATTTGTACTTACTGAACTCTGGACAGCAGAGAGCATGCAAGTCTCATTATATTCTGGAAGCAACAAAATTATTTTTAAATCTTCACTAATTTGATTAGAAAATTATCTCGCTTTAATTTGCCTTTCTCTTCTTACTCCATAATTTGGAAATTTTCGTGTTTATTGGCAATTAATTTTTTCTATACATTACTTATTTATAACCTTTACTGGTTTTCTACTGGGCTGCAACTGTTTCTCTACTGCATTCTCAGAGAATATGTTGATGTGCCTTCTTAATAGACCCATACCCACACATTACAGCAGATGATGTATGAAACATGAGACAGTTCTTCGTAATGTTGGAATTCACACATTCACAAGAAAGTTGAACTAGAATAAACTGATCAACTTCAATTTGTAGTAACTATATTTATGTAGCCTTCTTACATGCTCCTAACCAAATCATCATTGTAATGTTTTTACTCTGAAAGAGTAATATTAGTATCATACAGAATTCTGTCTTATTATTCTGTGTCCATGTTGTAAAAACATTTACAAAAGTAAAGTCAAATTGCATGTGAAAATAGTCCCAAAATCATTTTTTGTAAGATCCTGGTTTATATATTTTTTCTTATTTTTTAATAAATCTTTATTGTTCAGATTATTACAATTGTTCCTCTTTATTCCCCCCATAGCTCCCCTCCATCTGGTTCCCACCCCACCCTCTGCCCTTACCCCCCCACCACTGTCCTCATCCACAGGTGTACAATTTTTGTCCAGTCTCTTCCCGCACCCCCCACATCCCTTTCCTGCTGAGTATTGCCAGTCCACTCCCTTTCTATGCCCCTGATTCTATTATATTCACCAGTTTATTCTGTTCATCAGATTTTTTATTCACTAGATTTTTAGATTCACTTGTTGATAGATATTCATTTGTTGTTCATAATTTTTATCTTTATCTTTTTCTTCTTCTTCCTCTTCTTAAAGGATACCTTTCAGCATTTCATATAATACTGGTTTGGCGGTGATGAACTCCTTTAGCTTTTTCTTATCTGTGAAGCTCTTTATCTGACCTTCAATTCTGAATGATAGCTTTGCTGGGTAATCTTGGTTGTAGGTTCTTGCTATTCATCACTTTGAATATTTCTTGCCACTCCCGTCTGGCCCACATAGTTTCTGTTGAGAAATCAGCTGACAGTTGTATGGGTGCTCCCTTGTAGGTAACTAACTGTTTTTCTCTTGCTGCTTTTAATATTCTCTCTTTGTCTTTTGCCCTTGGCATTTTAATTATGATGTGTCTTGGTGTGGTCCTCTTTGGATTCCTTTTGTTTGGGGTTCTCTGCGCTTCCTGGACTTGTAAGTCTATTTCTTTTACCAGGTGGGGGAAGTTTTCGGTCATCATTTCTTCAAATAGGTTTCCAGTATCTTGCTCTCTCTCTTCTTCTGGCACCCCCATAATTCGGATGTTGGTACGCTTGAAGTTGTCCCAGAGGCTCCTTACACTATCTTCATATTTTTGGATTCTTTTTTCTTTTTGCTTTTCCGGTTGGGTGTTTTTTGCTTCTTTGTATTTCAAATCTTTGACTTGATTCTTGCAATCCTCTAATCTGCTTTTGGATCTCTGTATATTATTTTTTATTTCAGTCAGTGTATGCTTAATTTCTAGTTGGTCCTTTTTCATATCCTCGAGGGTCTCGCTAAATTTATTGGCCTTTTCTAGAAAATTCTTGAAAAACATTATAACCGTGGTTTTGAACTCTATATCCAGTCGTTTGCTTTCCTCCATTTCTTTCATTTGTGACCCGTTTCTTTGTCTCCGCATTTTGGCTGCTTCCCTGAGTTGATAGAGTGGCTTTGTGTGCTAGGTGTCCAATAGGGCCCAGTGGCTCAGCCTCCCCAGTTACCTGAGGTGGACACTCTTGGTGCACCCCTTTGTGGGCTGTGTGCACAGTCTTGTTGTAGTTAAGCCTTGATTGTTGTTGGTATCACTGGGAGGAATTGACCTCCAGGCTAATTGGCTGTGAGGATCAACTGTGTCTACTATGGGAGAATTTCTGTGCTGGAGACACCCTTATGAGACAAGACTTGCTTCAGTGGGGCTTTGGTGCTCACTGAGTCTGCCCCGAGTGTATCCCTTATGGATCTGAGGAGTTGTAATCTGGATGGTCCCACTCTGATCCCTGGGTACACTGGCTCTTGGATCTCCAAGGAGGTGCTAATTTAGCCTCTGCCTGAGGCCACCCAGCAGGAGCTACTGAGAGATCTGCAGATTCCTCTTCTTTGTTTGGGTTTTGGAGGTGCCCAGATGAGGCCCAGCTGTGAAGCAATGCAAGCTGCTGCAGAGCCTTGGGCCTTCTTTTGGTTGTTCTGGGTCTCACCGACTCAGCTGCAGTTTGTTAGGTAAGTTTAAAATTCAAAGGACCAGGTCATCCATATGCAAAAGCCTCTGCGCTCAGCTTGGACACGGCGGAGTCTCATGGCAGAGCAAACAGCTACGGCTTCGTGGGGCGGGATCACAGGTTGGGGCAAACAGCGATGGCTTCCCGTCAGCCCTGCCCTAAGAAGCCCCTGGTTCTCAGTGTCCCGCAGTAATCGCTGCAAGCACCTCTGAGAGAAAGCCGCCCTCGAGTTTCGCCCGCTGCCAGACAGTCCAGTTTCTCCCCGTATGAGTCTGGGTCCCCAAAGTCTCGCCCGGAACTGGAGTTCAGAGGAGTCGGGAGCTTTTGTCTCCCTGCTGATTGAGAAAGCCAGCCGCGCACTCAGTTGCCCGCCCTCTCCATGCGTGCGCTCCTCCGCCTCCGTACCTCTGCCTTCCACAGCTCATGAAAGTCTGAGTGTGCTTTTCTCTTTCCTTCTAGTTGTAGAATTTCCACTCAGCAGCCTTCCTGTGGTTCTGGATGATGTCCATTTTGTCTTTTAGTTGTAGTTTTGAAATTATTTTGCAAGGCAGCAGTTTAGGTGTTTACCTATGCCGCCATCTTGGTTTCTCTGTTTATATATTTTTTAAAAGGTTTAATACTTTGCTATTTCTTGATTCACAAACTGTACAACTTCATATGAAATAGCTTTATTATGGAACCCTTCTAATTGATTTTTTTTAACCTTTTCATACGTCTTACTCTTCTCAAATGTGTTCTGTTTTTTTTAATTCAATCTAAGTTCAAAATATGGAACTTAAGTTCTCTTCAAAGCCATTCTCAGCTCCACGCTGGAGCCCTTGAAAGGATAGGCTACTCATCCCACCCACCCCGTGCCTCTCCTCTCCTCTTCAAATCTCCCTGCCATCGTCAGAGCTCCTCTGCCTGTTGGCTGGGCTATTTCGACAGCCTCTGACATTTTGCCTCTAGTCCCTCTTCAAGTGCAATCCAACACATGTTGCCAAACTAACCTTTCAACTCCATTTCCATCACGTAATGTAAGTCGGGATCTTACTCTGTCTAAACTTCCAATTTCGCCACAGCCCACCCTCGCCCGGGCCCTCTCCTCCTGGCTAACTCTGATCCTCCCTGAGCCGGCCGTCCCAGGAGGCTGAAAGGAGGAGGGGGCGGAGTGTCCCTCTGCAGCTCCCACTCTCCCTAGGAGGACACTGGGGCGAAGGTCCCTTCCCTGACCCCTGCAGGTTGCTCTGAGCTGTTTCCTGCCAGAACCGTTGGCTCACAGTATCGCCATGATTTTGTTCATATTATTTTTCAGTTCCTCCACCCTATCAAAAGAGAGTGCAAGTCATACTTCCTAATTTATTTCTCCACTGCCAAGCCCTGCACTAGCCGCGCCCCGTCCCTACTACTGTGCCAGCATCACACCTTTTAGCACTTCACACTGTGCCACTCTGTTCCACACCCTCACCTGTGTGTTAATGCTCTTAGCATATCCCACAGAATCTCAGCAGTTATCATTTTACATAAGCACCCCCTTCACAAACATTAAAGTCATATCAAAACGATAGCAAGAATATTCTAAAGGTCTGTACACTCATAATTCTTTTTTCTCCATCTTTGAGAAGAGTTAATAAAATAACTTTCACCAGGTACATACATGTTTCTAAAAACAGAAACAAAACAAAAAATTATTATGAGCCTTACTCAAAAATTGCCATTTACTCCTCAAAGGCGTAAATCCAAAAACATTATTGAACTTTTTCCTTGTCATTACTAGCCACATCTTTGCATTCGTTAAAGCCCTCCCTAGAACTGGCCTGCATCAGAGCCCACTCCAACATGAATCTGGATAGGTCCGTTCTTCCCTAACCCCTTCGTGAACGCCTGCCGTCCCACCAGGTGTGTGCCGGACTCGTGTCACTGAATGGTCGGTCCCTCAGTGCTAACACGACCCAATCCAGTACAGCTCACTTCAGCAAGAGATTCCCTCCCAAAACCATTCCAGTTGCTAGTTTAAGTTTTCTCTCCAGCACAATATTATAACACGGACATTATTGCACACTGACCTACAAAAGTAGCAGATTAACCCACAGTGCACTCAGAGTAACTAATCAAAACAATGCTCCGATGGGGAAATGCTCCAATCGCTGCCAGGAACATGGTGATGGGGTCTGAGAAGGCCAGACTAACTCGCACCTCTTCTTCCACCCACGTTCTGAAGCAGCTGGGAGACAGCCAGGCAGGGGGTGGTACCTGTCACTGCAGAGGCAGGGAGGGGACAGGCCTCAGGTGCAGGGCAACCTCACACCACCTGAGCCACAGCTGCAACACTGAACCCAGGCGGTCCTGCCGCACGCAGAGGGCTCTCCCATGGCGGCCCACAACCTGGCCCACAAGGAGCAGAGCCGGGATAGGCCCCTCTCTGCAGGCAGCCGTGCCCCAGAGGAGGGCTGAGGGGCAGGAGCCCCAGCAAGCTCATAGTCAGAGTGGTGAGGCACCAGCTGCGAAAGAGAGGGAATCTCGTCACTGCCCTGCTCTGCACTGCAAATAACAATTGTCACTGCCACACTGGTCACTGCCCTGCTCTCCACTGCAAATAACAACGACAGCAGTGGCCTTGCAGGCCTGGGACTGCGCCCCAGCAGCCAAGCAGGTGTCAGGGAGGGTACAATGCGCCAGAAGGAACAAGGATGCCAGGGCACAAGGACACTTCTCCCACTGAAGAGAAGGAGCGTGCAGTGCAGTGAGGGCCAGGATGCAGGAAGCCGGGGACAGAGGACATCAGGCTTGAGATGGGGAGCTGAGGTTCAAGAAAAGCGCTGTGCTTGGCGTTACGGGCTTTCGTTACGCTTTCAAGAAAGAAGGTGGTGTTAGGAAGACTTCAGATTTTAGACAAGGTGGGAACATTCAGGACAGACGTTTGGGGGAGATACTGAAAATAAAAATACAGATTTAGGAGTTAATCACATGGAGCTGAAGCTGTGGGCCTGAGGTAGCCCCCAGACAAGGCCAAGGTGAAAACCCTGAGTGCAGGCTGTGTTTAGGAAGAGGAGGAATAAGGAGCTGAGAGCGCGTGGGAGGGAAGGCCCAGGACCCCGATGGTGCCTCTGTGCCGAGGCCTGGGAGATAAGTGTCAAAGAGGATGGGGTGGTTTGTGAGGAACAAACCCGAAAGGAAGGGAGAAGCAGAGCTGAGAAAAGAGCCCCGTGTGTGGACTTCCTCCCACCTTCCACCTGACATCCTGTCTGTTAGGTAGGATTATGCTACCAAGTCCTCAAAAACGGCAGTAACCCACTCACCAAACTACCTTTAGATGATTCTCATTTCAAACATGTCACATGCCCTTGGAAATAATACTGGCTTGAAATGGGTTGCCCCAAAAGTGTTGCTGATGCATATTAAATCAATTTGCTTTTCGTACCACATAAACTAGAACTACACAGAAAACAAGTTTTTGATTATTCTGTGGCAGTAATGAAATCTGTAACAAATAAATGCAAAACATGCTGTTCTCCATCACTGTTATCACCGCCTTTAAAGTGGACTATGCTTTCAAGCCCTTGACCTTTTGTCCATCTTTACCTTTTATATTAATTGGTATTTCACTCATTTATGTGTAAAAAGAGTAACATTACTTGCAAATATTTCAGAAGAAATATTCTAAGAATATATGAGTTACCACTTTGCTAAGTGTTTGTTTTCTATTTCCACAGTATGTTCATTGTGTAACTAACATATTGGCCTCAACATGTGGCTTTTTAAGCTTCAGAAAACATCAGAAGCACCTAGATAAAAGTTCAGCTTCTAGATAGCCCACAGAGATTTTAATGCAGTAAAACTGGTGTGGGGGTGAGGAATCTGCATTGTTAACAAGTATTCCAGATGACTGTGTTGATTCTAAGGCCTGATAAATCTCTATTTTATTAGTCATTCTCTCTCTCTCTTTTTTTTTTATTCTCACCTGAGGATATTTTTTCCATTGACTTTTTTTAGAGTAGAGGGGAAGGAGGAAAGGGGGAAGAGATACATCGATTGGTTGCCTCCAGTTCGAGCCTGCAACTGAGGTATGGTGCCCTTGACCAGGAATCGAACCTGCGACCCTTTCGTCTGCGGGCCGATGCTCTAACCACTGAGAAAACTGGCCAGGCCTATCAGTAATTCTCTTATTACCAGATGAACTTCTTAAATAATTACATAAAATCCTCAAAATCATCTGTTAGACCCATTGTGTAGGTCCCTTGAAGAAAACAGATGGAAAAGCTAGCTGAGTCCAGCTCAGCTTTCTACTTAAACACCAATGGATGCATTATATCTGCAAAGCAACCTCGTACCTCCGAGTCCTGGGAGGGGGAGGGAGGGGAGATGAGAACACGGTTGAAAAGCTGCAGGATCAACGCAGCAGGCCAGGCTTAGGGCAGCCTGTTCCCTCCTCCCGGCAACGACAAGGAGCAACTACTCCGTTAGCTTTCTGTCCAAGAACCCACGGACAAGCATTTTCTGTGCAAATGTCTCCAAACAGTGAAAAAAGGGAAAGCTGGGGTTCCTTTCACAAAACGGAATATTGGAGGAGTAAGAGCTACACAAGAAGATTTCACAGGGATATAAATGAACACTGAATGCTTTGAATCAACAAGGCTTGTGTGGGTGGAACAAATCAGAGCGCTTACAGTTCAAGAGCTAGCCCAAGCGGTCTGTCTTAGAGGAAGAAAGGTAGTCGAGAGTCGTTTTCAGTCTACCGAGCGAGTAGTAGTAGTAGTAGCAGTAGTAGTAGTAGTAGTAGTAGTAGTAATAGTAGTATTGCAACGATCCACAACGGATAATGCCAACGGTGTGGGCATTTCCCTACATTCCAAAAAGCCTGAGCATAGAGAATGCTAGTCGGGCCTCAATATCAACCATGTGTGAGCCACAGCCTCGGCTTCTGGGCAGGACCTAACAGGACACTGCCTTTTGTTCACCACACCCAGGCAGGGCCACGAGGACGCCCATACTCCAGCGGCAGCACGACGGCCCTGCCTGCCGGCCAGCAACGCAGTCCCAGCAGCCGCACCACCCGTGGGCTCAACCGCGCGGGGAAATTACCTACATCGCTGCCACCGCCGTGTTGTGTCCTCATTTGACAGCACACAGACAGAGTCTCCTTATCCTGTGAACCCGAGCGACGAAACGGAACTAGCCACAGGTTCCTTATAAACTCAAAGTTTGTTTCAGACACCAGCCCAGATTTTTTTTTTTTTAACGAGAGGGAAAACAGAAAACTTAAAATGCTAATTCTGGTGATGAACTTGGCTCTGAAACTTTATACATCAAGACAAAAATTAAGACCCTACCCAGGTAGCTCAGTTGGTTAGGGCATCGTCCCGATTCGCCATGGTTGCGGGTTCAATCCCAGTTCAGGGCACATAAAAAAAAAAAATCAACCAATGAATGCATAAATAACTAGAACAACAAATCAATGTTTCTCTTTCTCAATGTCTCTCTCTCTCCCTTTCCCTCCCTCCCTCCCCCTCTCTCTAGAAATCCATTTTAAAAAAAAAGACAAAAATTAAAATTTTAAGTGCACCAAAAATAGCAAAATTTAAGTTATAACTAGAAGCTCACTGTACTCAAGCTAATTGACATCTTGTTCAATTGTGAAGGGGGAAAAAAAATATAAACCTGTACAAAATCTAGAAATATATCACCAAAGAATATGAAGCTAAGTAGTATTCAGATTTGGGATTTTATCTCTTTTTAAAAGACAGAAGCTCCTGATTTCTATATTTTGGAGTTCCACCCCTATTTAAGCCACGTATTACGACTACAGCCTATCCTGATTTGAGTCCCAACTCCACCACCAATAGCTGTGCTCTCAGGCACATTTATTAAACAATTTCTAAAACGCCATTTCCTCACCGATAAAGTGGCGATTACTGTTCCAACCTCACCATTTTGATGAGTCCTATTTGGATACTTCGTGAAAACCAGCATGTAAATAGTTTCAGCAAAACGCAAACTCACATAAAGACCATGCTCCGCAAGTGTCAGCTATGGAGATCAAGTCCTACAGTCACTGTCATTTTGATTTTAATAACAACTTTTCAAATTTGTAATATGGAAGGATAGCACAGAAACTCCCATATGCCCATAGTCATCAACTGTTGATACTCTGCCCCCGTTTTCATTTCTCCCTGAGAATCCCCTGTAATTGACAATGAAACAGAATAGCATGAAATGAACGCTGTCCGCGCCCCATCGCTGCCACGTTCATGCCAATGGGGACAGCAGAGGAGTTCCGAGGGAGCCGCCCAGCCTCGCTGCCCTTCCGGAAGAACCTCCCCTCACCCTCTAGTTGCGACTCAAATCTGAGATCCCAACCCCAAAGCTACTCTCACTGGAGATCCCATCTTCTCTCTTTCTTCAGCAACAAACAAAATGTGGAGGGGAATGGACTGGATCAAGTGTTCTTTGAGAACTCTTTGTACCGCTCTGGTCTACGCCGGAAAGGTCAAACTTTCCAGAAGGATTGAATACGCCCTACCCGATTGTCTAGGACAGCGTCACCCTTTTTTTTTTTAATATATTTTATTGATTTTTTACAGAGAGGAAGAGAGAGGGATAGAGAGTCAGAAACATCGATGAGAGAGAAACATTGATCAGCTGCCCCCTGCACACCCCCCACTGGGGATGTGCCCGCAACCAAGGTACATGCCCTTGACCGGAATCGAACCGGGGACCCTTGAGTCCGCAGGCCGACGCTCTATCCACTGAGCCAAACCGGCTTCGGCAGCGTCACCCATTTTTAAAGAACTGCAGGTTTGGGGGGAAAGAGGAATGATTGGTTCATTCGAAAGACACTCATAATCCAGTTAGGAGACGAGCATCTTCGTAGCTAGAGAACTGCTCCCGAAAATGTGTAAGTGTTTAGTACCTGGGTTGTCTGAATCACCTCGGAGTGACTAAGAGGATCAGGAAACAACGCCTAGTGCCACCCCAGAACAAAGACACGTGCAGATATTCACTGACGTCTGCTCCTGAGAAAACGTGATGCAGCCAATCACCACTGTAGGCCACTCATTCTTCCCTAGCCATAATCTGAGGTTAGGGGGCCTTTCTAAATTAATAACAAAATCAAGATACGTGGTTTGTTAAGTTCCATGATTAAGAGTGAGCTAGTAATTACTCAGCAAATATGCCAGACGCTATACCAAGTACTTCAGGTCGAGTACCTCCTTTAATCTTCCACCGTCATTCCGGGCGACTGATAATATTATTTCCATTTTTATGATTCACTTGCCGATCTGTCTGATGTCACAACTCAAGGTCTCAGCCACCACAGAATAAAACTTCCACAAGAACAACTGTTCTCCTCATGGAAGAAGGAAATTAAGGTTGACAGGCATGGAACTTGGTCATCTCAGGCGCCAAGCACCCCAAGACATATGGCTACACAAATACAGTGGGCACAGAGGAGGAGCGGACAGAAATAACGTGGGCTGATAGGATATAGCAATAGGATATGAGATGGGATTACAGGGTGTTGAAGGTACTTTGAATGGGCCTTTCCCTATTAAGGCACTAATGATGCAAGCCTCAGAGCTGATCTAAACAGCCGGGTGGCACAATGGTTGCACACACAGATTCTGGAGAATGACCAACCTGCATTCAAATTCCTCCCCCACTGCTTGCTGGGGTTGGGTGACGCTGGGCAGTTTAACCTGTCAGCCCAAGCATCCTCATCTGTAAAATAGGATAATCATTCTACCTATTTCCTAGAGTTGTTCTGATGAGCAACTACAACAATCCATGAAAACACTTAGCATAATAATGCCTATCTCACTCAATGCTCAGTGACTGTTACTCGTTAGGGGTGTGACTGTTATTTTTATTGTTGTTGTGTTATTTCTGTACTATTTTAGTTGACTGCCCCAACACACACCTTAATAGAGAAAATAAACACTGTTTAATTTAATCGAGACTTTTAAATTCTCAAGATGAGTCTGCATGACTTTTATGACACAATCAACATGCCTACAATTGGCCGAAGCAGAATTTCAAGTACAAGCAAGGTCATGTATACAAGAATATAAAATATTGCAAGAGAGATTTTTTTTTTAAAGTTGACCTTGAGGATCTGGGCTTAACAGTTTCAATATCCTGTTAGTCTCATATTTACATAAAGTAATTTCCAGACACATACACTTTAAAATACATCACCAACTAAGGCATATTTTTTATCATGCATCTGTGCTCAAATTGATTTTATTATTCACTTATTGCAATGGAAGCTCTGCCTTGGAAACTAAAGGCATGCGTCCTGCAAGGGACTTCTCACTATTTGCCTGCTTAGTATCATGTTAAAGGCGATAGTTTTTAGGTGTATTTAAATAATATGCACATTTGATAACTATGTTTTAAATATCAACAGAAGAGATTCTAAAAATGTTATATTTCTTTCAGAAGGATAAAGAGAGAACAGACTCTTTAGTCAAAGAAGTCCCCCAGCTTGCCACAGAACTAGGGGGAACAAGAACTATAGAGATACCACGTCCCTTTATCAGATACAATGCAAATAAAATATAGTGTGGAAACCTCTGACTTTTAAGTGGACGATATCAGGGAGAGTAAGTAACATGTCAAAACTAACACACGTGTCTAATTCCCTGCCTTTCCCTACACAAAGGCTCAGTGACAGTGGCTCTTTGCCCACCCCCTGCCCTCCCACCCCCGTGTTGATGAGACACATGGTGGAAAACCAATCTGCTGCCTCTGGGCCACTGCTGAAGGGTGGGGGTGGGAGAGAGAGAGAGAGCCCCAAAT
The DNA here is from genome assembly GCF_951640355.1 of Cnephaeus nilssonii. Classification (NCBI taxonomy): domain Eukaryota; kingdom Metazoa; phylum Chordata; class Mammalia; order Chiroptera; family Vespertilionidae; genus Cnephaeus; species Cnephaeus nilssonii. The sequence continues at coordinate 32,701,038 of NC_137089.1, read as the reverse complement.
AAACATCCTCTTTATTCTTCCACTAAAACCCACATCACAGGAACCTGCATACAGCTTTCCATTTAGTATTTACACCTTTGAAAAGGCAATGATTTCTTAGACCATAAGAATACACTGTTGATTAGGACCAAACAACAGAATATATTTTTCAAGAATTTTGAAAAATTTAAAACTAGCAAGTTGAAGAAAATGCATTAGAAGTAAATTGCTACAGAGTAGTTGGCACAAGCCCATCTGAAGCCAAGTCAACACACCCAGATTTTCTTTGATTCCACCATATGGGAATATTACTACCCCTACACTTACCCAAATAGCCCTCAAAACCACCGACGGTGAAAGTAAAACCTGCCGATGAAGCATGTCCCTACAACCTAAGTCCCTAAATTAACCTGTAAAGCCACACGATCTTGACAACCCTGAAGGAGACAGAAAGGACCCTGGTGGACTTGGCCAATTCATACTGGCCACCAGAAAGGCCAATGAGGAACAATATCAATAAAAGCACTTTTGAAATAGACCCCCAGCCAAAGACAATGAGTCCCAAGTCCCTGGAAGGATATGTATGCAAACCAAGGTCAAAGTCTGACACACCACAAAAATAAATGGATGGCAGTGTCACCTATACAAACTGGCAAAAAACTAAAATGCAAACACGTTCCTCAATAAATTGTTTCAAGATAAATGTTCAGGGTTCCCATAACTTATTTCACAGAATATTAAAGTCAGCAACTTAGAAGCTTTTCAGGATCTATCAGTTAGCATCTCTCATTTACTACCAACCATGTCATATAATCCCCTTTTTATAATAAATGAACGAAGAGGCTTTTAAGATCATTCACACATAAAAACAGTTTACATATATACTAAAGATCAGGTAAGTATTCCGACCAAGGATGGTATTTTTTCCCACAATATTTAAGTAATACATTCATTCCTACCACACCCATGTATGACTGCAACCAGCTCCTAAAACACAACTCCCTTGGGCTCCACTGCTGGGAGCTCAAGGACCTTGTCCCCAATATGTAACTAGCAATAGAAAGCAGTTTCCAGAATGTGGAGACACAGAAGAACAAAATGTAGCAAAGTCTGCTTACCATAGGATTCTAGTCATAGTCTATGATGAGCAAGCTCCTACAAAGTGCTACACATTAGGCAAGGAACAAATGGAAGTGTCACCCCTTACACAAGTAACAAAGGTTCCCTCCCCTCCCCCATTTCACTGATCCCACCAGCAATCCTTGGTGGGCTCACCAGGCACCAACATCTTGGGGGGAAGCTAGCATGTTATCTTGCAAAGTTTAGGAATGCTACCAGCAATGGCACCATGGTCCATTAAGTGGGTACGTCAGTCATTTGCTACAAGAATTCATGAACTTCCTCCTCAAATCTATACTCTCCAGGAGCTCCCTGCCTCAGGGAATGAACAGCATCACCAGCCAGCCAAGCAGGGAACACACTGGAAACCTACATTCCCTGATACCTTCCTCTCCCTGAGAATAAATCCATCCTCAAGTCCTATTCACTGAACCTCTTAAATATTTCTCAAATCTGTCCATTTCCCTCCATCCCTATGGCCACCATTCTAGTCCAACCCATTATTTCCCCATCCCCTGGACCACCATAACAGGCACGGTACTGTTCTCCACCCGTCCTCCCTCCTCTGCCCACCCACCAATTCAGTCTTCAAATCTGCTCATGTCCAGCTCTGCTTAACACTCATCAGTGGCTCTGCTGCTTTTTCAAAAATCCCAAATTCCTTCCCAAGCTGGCCTCTACCTGCCTCTTGAGTTCCATCTAGCTGCTCTCCTTTGACCTCAAACACACTGCCTCTCCCTCGGGCTGGTTAGTGCTGCCTCCTTCCTTCTTCTACCATCATTTGGATGACAGTGCTAAAGCCACTTCCCAAGAGGTAATGCCCCACATGGATGAATCCCCACATCGCCCTCACTCCTCCTGGTTTCCGCGACCAATGATACTGCAGCAGCTCTATTTACTGTGTGTGTGGGCCTGCCAGGTCTTCTCATGGCATCACTGTATGCAACTCATACACACCCAGCACTGTTCAGGTAGCAGGTACCCAATAAATACTTGCATCAATGAGCAAGAAAACAGATGGAACAGGAAAACTGACTGCAATCCAGAGTCACTTGCCACCAGAGCCAAGCTGACTCCTACAGCAGTAGCGTGAAGCTAAAATGGCCAACAAATTGCTGATTCCACATGGGCCTAAGCAAGCAAGCAAGCCAGCCCAAGGACCAATCAGCCCTTTACTATCACCAAGCTCTGCTTCTTCGCTACTATTCTACATTATGTTTATTTTTTTAAAGACAGTCTTTAACTTTCCAAGTAAAAACAAAACAGAGCCCTCCAAAAATACTTCTCTGAGGCAACTATCATGTTTGCAGTCACCTAACATTAGTTAAAAGGTACAGGAATCAAGTTATGGTAATGAATACATGCTTCTAAAATGAAAACAGTAATCAAATCCTGGAATAATTATCTCTGCATTTTTTCAGATGGATAATCAACACCACCACCACCACCACCACCCCTCTCAAAAAAACCCTTCCAAACCTTTCCGCAGTAGAGGCAAATAAATTACTGTTGGCTTAAGAATACCTTTAGGGGCTATGTTAGCAGATGTTGTAGGATTCTTAACGCAAAAGGTACTTCGAGTCAGAACATAAGAGGGAGAGAACTGGACTCTGCCAGCACCAGCTCAGTGACCCTGCAGAGACAAACCCCGGGCCGGCCCTGCATGGCCCTGCACGGGCACTGAGCTAGGCACGGGAAGACAGCTGCAACGGAGACAGCTCCGCAATAACTGGGTGACCAGCCAGAGGCAACTCATTTAACTAATCTCCCTGGGCTTTAGTTTCTTACTCTGTAAAATGAGAAAGTTAGACCAGCTCTCTAAGGTCCCGCACACTCTAAATATCCAAAGATTCATTAATGATTGTAAGATAAGTTCCTATGTGACGATATCGTTATGATTTCCTATTACTGTTATTTTTATCCTACAGGTGAAATTTCCTCTAAGGTTTTTAATATATTGATACAAGTAAAATAATAAAAGGGCAGTAGTAGTGTTTTTAATTACTTTCCCAGCTCTTAACCACCGCCACCGTCAGCTATGGACTTCTGCCATAATTGCAACCTGACCTGAGGAACACCCAAATTAAAACAAATCATCACATCTTCAGGTTTTTGTAGGAAAATTAAGTGACCATTTACTCACAATTTATATTTTATATTATCCATCATCTTTAAATATTAGGGATTTTGGTGTTCTGTTTTGTTTTTAGAACTAACACAAAATAATGAAGTTTCCTAGCGGGGGAAAATAATTTCTCTCTCAAACTAACAAAGGTATAATGGCTTTAGAAGTCTGATAAGATACAATATTAAATTGTGATTTTCTAATAGCATAAAAAGAATAGCTTGTTAAAAAAAAAAAAGATACACAAATGTGTCCATGTGAATGAAAAAGACAGAGTCACACAGGGCCAATATGTGTCCGACATCATCTCGGTATCACCCAAAGGCCTTCCTTCTCCATCTTTTTTTAGTGAATTTAGCTATGTGACCTATATCTATTTTAGTGCTTGTCTGTTTACATCTAGAAAGCATTTAAATACTGGAAGTGAAACACTTTATTACAAAGCTAAAGGTTTAAGGGCCTTTTTGTTCTGTAGTCACACACTTTGCTCAGCCCTGACTAAGCATTTTTTATTCTTGCGATGCCTTATTTATAGATGTTTATAAGATGGCCAGGGTGTCTGCTATCAAACCCAAAAGGCCATCTATGGATAATAAAGGACAAAAGGTAACCACTACCTCCAAAGCTAATCTTAAAAGTGAAACGTATTTGGTTACCTATAGAACCCTCTCTCCTACTAGACGGTAAACTCTCTGAGGGAAGGCACTGCCCTTCATTTACACACTGAAAGCTTGCCAGTTGTTGCTGAATCCAAGTAACTACAGGGAGAAGACTGCATGGCAGGCAACCTTTCTTAAGCATGGGGAATAACATGCTATAAACCTAAGTTTGAAATAATGACTCTAAACTTGGCATGTAGACTGTTCTTATGAGTTACACAGCATGTACATAAGAGCACTCAGACTGTATTCGCTCTATGAGGAAAATATTATTTTTCTCTTTGACCTAACTGCTTAAAAACTATACTATAAATATTATATTGACTGCATCTGTAGGAAGAAAAATGGTAACATTTCTTTGATACAGTACTTAAATGTACTCCTCATGTATTCATTTTAACTCAATATAAGTAACACTCTCATGAAAAAAGTTTGGAATTGGTCCTATAAATTGAACTGATTAAAAACTAGATCAAGTGCAGGTGAATCTATGTACTATTTTTAAATTAAGTTACTACAGGAGTTATTTTAAACGTGACTTCTATAGTTTCACCTTTGGGGAGGGGGTATGTTTTTCCTCAAAAGAGGAAAGTAATGTTTGGGTTTTCAGCCATTACCTACCTATACACAACCTGTATCATTTCTCTACCCTGACTTCTGCATTAAGATACTGAAAAGGAAGTAATTTTTAAAATTAATTTAAAAATAAGTCCATTGATTAAACCAATATAACTAGAATTTGGAATTCACATACCAGTTTTTTATTATTATTATTCATTTCTAATCTAGAAACTCATTTTAATCTCAAAAAACCTAGAACAGAATTCATCAAGCTTCAATTTACTGGCTTGCACTGAGTGGGAAAATGAAAAATATCAAGAAAATATAAATAATAAAGTCCACAGTGCTAGAAAACAATTCTTGAGTGGCATGGTGAGGAAATTCACCTGTTAAAGCCCCCAAAGATCCATTATCTCCCTTTATCAGGTTACTAAAAAGGGGGTGGGGGGGAGATGCCCTATTTCAACTATGCGGCAAAATAAGAAAATTTAATTCCTAAAACTTGCTACAAGCCCCTTTCCACTTCCAAATTGTTTGCTTAGTAACTTTTTTCTACATTACAGATTTTTTTTCAGGGAAAATAAACTTTTCCTGAGCAAATCTGGAAGACATAAAATGTCTCCTACTTATTATCACCTAGAAAGGCAAACCACGTGCCCCAAGCATCTAGCTTTCAGCCTCTTTATTATCATTGTCAATGAATGGGCCCCAGTCAAATGAAAGCTGCCATTTTAGGGTAAAGACTGTAGGGCTCTGTTGTGCAACAGCAAGACAAAAACACTCCGCGACAGATGTACTCTGGGGGCTGGGAGACGATTCAACTTCATGAAATCACTGCTCAAGTTATTTCTGAAATAAGAATGACCCAGTACTTACACATTACTACAATCTAAATGGAATATAACTGGGATAAAGCAGGTTCCCAAGCTGCTAAGGTCACAGTCACTAAGATTTTTGTTTTGTCATCGTTAGAATAGATCTGTGAGGAAATAAAGACAAGTTTTTTTTTCTACTTGATTATTACGTATAGTGAGTACTCCCCCTCCCCTTATTAGGAGAGGATTGAGAGAAAATACACTCAACCTCTGTGAAAGGTATTGCCCATTGCAAAAACGGCTTAAATTAATATGTTTTAAAAAATAAAAATCAGGGCCTTCTCCTACATAATCCTTTAAAAATAAATTAAAATATGTAATACATCCCAGAAATCAAGCCCAGAAGATGAGCATATTTCAAGATAAGTTCTTCAAACCGGTTGTTAGATAATATACAATGGGAAACTAAAAAGTATACTTAGCAAGTGGAGAGCTGGATAGTGTATCTAATTCTAGCAATTCAAAAGGAAACTCTCCATGTGGGTTGCTACTTTTCTTTTGTCCATTGTCTGTTCAGAAGAGGGGGGAAAAACTAGTTTAAAATCGAGGCGTGAACAATCTCCAAAAGTGACCTCCAGGAAAACCGTTCGACCCACAGCAGGAGCACTCCCCGCGCTGCCCGCTCTAGTGGGGCGCTCACAAAGCGGGCGGCCGGCCGGGAGTTTGGGGTGCGCTCCCACGGCGCTGGGCTCCTCGAGGCAGAGCCATTCGGAGAAAGGCGGCTCGGTAATGATGGCTGCTCGGGGCCGGCGGCTCTTTCCCCGGAGCCTCCCGACCCCCCCCCCCCTTCCCGCCCCGGGTCAGCCGCCCTCCTCCCCCCCCCCCCGCCCCCGCCCCCGTGCCGTGCTGGCCCCGAGCGGACGCAGAGCCGGGCACCGCAGCCCACGGGGTGCCCGCGCCCCCCGCACCCCCAGCGAGCTCAGTCCCCGGTGCGAACCAAACAAACAACGCGTCCCCTGCCGCCCTCCTTCCTCTCCCCGCTGACCGCTTGGCCTCCGGCCACCTCCGCCGTTCACGCTCCGAACCGGGGATTTCTGCGGGGGCAGGGCGCACCCCGGCCACCTCGGGGGCCACCTGGTGACCCCCACCTCGGCGGGCTCGGGGGTGGGGGAGCCGAGTTGCTTTCGGGGGGTTAGAGTCGCTATTATGCAGCCGCCGCCGCCGCCGTTGGCCCGGCCAGCTCAGCAAGGTGGGGTCCCCTCCTCTCCTCGTCGCTCCTCGCCGCGCCGCGCCGCGCTCTCCCTGGCCCCGCTCCCTTTCTTCTCCTCGGGTACTTGGGAGCCGCCGGGGAGCCCCGGGAGCCCCAGGCCCCGGGTTCGCAACTCCGCGCCCGCAGCCGGCAAAGGCTGAGGCTGGGGCTGAGGCTGGGGCCGGGGCTGGGGCTGGGACCGGGACGCCCCCAGCACCGCGTGTTCACGCTGCCCCCGCCCCACGCGGCACCCCGCGCACTTTCCCCGCCGTCGACCCACCTCGCCCGGTGGCCGTCCCCGCGCGGGCGGCGCCGCCTCGCCAGGAGGGACGCACTTTGTTCGCGCCGGTGCGGCCGCCGCTCCAGGCGAGCGCGGCGTGGTCGGTCCGGAGCGGGGGGCGGGGGCGGGAGGCGGGGGTCGCCGCCGTCCCCGAGCCGCCGCCGCCGCCGCCGCTCAGCCGCCCCGCGCCCGCGCGCCCATCGCCCACTCGCACTGGAGTTGGAGCCCAACTTTTCCTCCTTCCTTTTTCTTTCGAATGGAGCCGGCAACTCGTGCTCGGCGCCGGCGGGAGGAAACGCTCTCGCTCCCCCGCGCGCAGACACGCTCCCTCCTGTCCCCCGTCCCCCCCCCCCCCCCCCCCCAAGCCGGCAGCACAACAAAAAGCCATTTACATGCGAGGAAGTGACCCTCGGCCGGACCGCGCGCCCCCGCCCCGCGGACGCAGGCAAAAGTTGGGGCGCCGGGCGGCGCTCGGGGCGCGGGTTCGGGCCCCGCGGACGGCGACGCCAGCGACACGGCACCGGCGGCGCTGCGCTCCAGCGCTGGCCCCGGCCCCCGGCCCCCGCCCTCGCCCCTCGCCCCTCGCCCCTCGCCCCTCGCCCCGCACACGCCCAACTCCTCGCTCCCAACTCCTCGCGCGGCCCCGGCCCCGGCCCAGAGCGATTTCCTGCCGCCGCCGCCCCTCCCGCAGGCGCCCGGCGAACTCTCGTGCTCACCGGCTCGGTCGGTCGGGCGGGCTCCTCCGCTGCCCGGTGCCGAGGGAGAAACAAAACGCAGAGCAGGCTCAGGAGTTGGCTGGGCGGCCGCGGCCGGGGGGCTGGATCCACGGGCGCGGAGTTGGCCGGGAGCGAACGGGGCTCTGGCGAGTTTCAGGGTCTCTGGGTCCCCGGGCCGCCTCCTCAGCGGCGCTCCTTTGTGTAATTTCACTCGATTCAAGTTTAATCCGATAGTTCCCGAGCACGAGCGCGTCCGCACTACCACGGCTCAACCCCCGCGCCGCCGCCGCCGCCGCCGCCGCCGCCGCCGCCGCTACCGCCGCCGCCGCCGCCGCGGCCCCAGCACGCCAGCGCCTGCGCGCCCCCGCCACGCCGCGCGCGCCCGCCGCCGGCTCCTCCGCGCCGCGCCCGCGCCCGCGCCCGCGCGCCGCCACCTGACGTCAGGCGCGCCTGGCATAATTTATGCAAGAATTCGGCCGGGGTGGCGGAGGCCGAGGGAGAGGCCGAGAAAAAGGGGGCGGCGCGGGGCTGCCGGGCCGCGGGGCCGCGGGGCCGCGGGCGGCGGAGGGCGGGCCGGGCGCCACTTCCCGTCCGCGGGCGGGCGCCGGCTCTGCGGGCGGATCTTCCCGCCGGCCGGTGCGCGGCCGCCCGCACGGCCGGGCTGGCCGGGCTCGTCCGAGCGCTCGGCTGCCGCTCGGCTGCGCCCCGGGCGCGGGCTGGAGAGGGTGCCACGTTTCCCCCGCGCGGCACCTTCCCCGAGTCCGGGTGCGCCGCCCCGGGGCAGGAAGCGGCGGCTGGGAGCCCGCGGTGGTTCTCCGGCCACAGCGAGGGTTTCCAAGGCTACGCGGACGGCCGCGGCTCGAGGGGTTTGGAGGTCTCCCTGTAATTATCCTTCAACTTGAAATTATTTTCCCACATGAAATTATTTAGAATGGACACATTCCATTTCAAATACATTTATCCTGCCTCGCCACATTGCTTTTCTTGCCTCCTAGTTGACAGAACTTCGCGTCCATGACCAAATCAAAAAGTTTAACTAGATGGAGCCGATTTTGTTGAATTTGTTGCCACGCCAAAAAAAAAAGGGAGAGACAGCGCAATGGTTATGAAACAAAGAAATAGGTTGTGTGCCCATTATTAAACGTGTCGGGACTGGAATGTTTTAATCATTCTTTGGCAAAATAGCACTTTTATATGATCTCCTAGCCTTAAATAATCAAGCCTCATTCTGTTTCTCCTCCCGGTGCAAAATAAATAATGAATTTGTCTTTTACTAATTTTCCTTTTAGGAGATAGATCTACAGATATTTATCAAGCACCTTGTAGTGCAAAATACCGTGCACTACTTATAATTCTTTTAAGCTGTCAACGATTGTACACTTTAAGATGATTTTATTAAGTTAAAGATGATATTTATTTTTAAATCAAGAAAGGAGGTTATATCAACCAAAGATAGGTTTATAATAGATAACCAGAGTAAAGCGACTTTGCATTATTGGACTCTAGAATATACAGAAAAATTACAAAACTATGCAAAATATAGTTTCTCTTCATTCACCACCTGTTGTGCTGAGACTTTAGTAATCACAGTATTTCTATTTGGACAAAAGGGTGATCAAACGTATTTTGGTAATTACTACAATTATTCAATAACTAAGTTTGAGTGTCCTAGACTTAATCACTAAAATATTTATTTTCCTTACATTAGTAATAATTTTCCAAATATTTTTACATTATACTATCATTTATTGAAATGCACTAGTTTGGGCTTTCATCATACAGGGTGGGCAAAAGTAGGTTTATAGTTGTAATACAAATAAATAATACAATAATTAATAAATAATTACATAAAAATAAACATTTCATGTAGTACATGAAACCTTTTGCCCACCCCCATCTACTTGAGTGGTGTTTTTGAAAAGGTAAATGATTCACTGAAGGGATTTATAGATAAACAGCAGAGAAAATTGACACCACAGAAAATTCTGGCATTAAAAAATTGGAAAACATTAAAGTCAATTTCTACCTTTTTTATAGCCTCATATCATAAACCAAGAATCAGAATTATGAAGTTAGTTTTACATTTCCAATAAGCTTATATGTCTCAGTGAAAGCATATAGGGGATGCTTTTGGGGGGGGGGGTGTATGTGTGTGTGTGTAAGAGAGGGAGAGGGGGAGAGAGGAGGACCCAATGTCTACAAAGAAACCACTAGTACCTGACTATATTACAGAACATAAAAGTGGCATAAAAGGAATTTTCTTTTACAGTATACCCCAGCTCATTGTCAGATGTGCATTTGTTTCAAGTCAGATTACAAGCTAAAAATATGGCATCTACATACAGTGAAAGTAAATGAGTTAACCTTTAATCCACAAATAATATTAAGTGACCCTGAGGAGATCTGTCTATTTGACTAGAAGGTTAGGACACCTCTCTTTGAAATACAGGGGAAGCGGTAAAAATAGTGCATCCAAAGCTCAACGTGAAAACAAACAGCCCTGCAGCCCTCTCTGATTCAGCCCCTCTCCTCGTTGCCTTCAGCCATGATGAAGTCTCTAAGCTTTTCAAGGCGGTGCTGGCACGGAGCTTGAGGGGCATTGAAAAGCGGAACGCCTCCGGGGCACACTCCTAGGCAGCTCTGGCCTACTTAAATCCCAACTCCCACCCCCCACCACCTTTAGCCTCCAATGTTTCCTCTCCATTTGCTTCACTATTGAGGTTTTCCCAAAGAGAATAATTTGAATTCACAAGCTTTCCTTTTAAGTATGCAAATACCTTAGGGAGAGATAAGGGACTCAGGGTCATTCACAGATGAGTGTAAGTTCAATGGGTTGTTTTCCTCCCCACACTAGCTGAGGCTAACAAATTTAAAGATCTATTGGAGTTTACAGTCTAATGGACTGGTAGTTTGGATTTAGTGGCAAGAGAAAATGGTGATTTTTTTTTAGGGGGGGGGGGGGGTCTGTTTGCTGTAGCCAGAGGGAGTGAAAGGTTCTAGAGACCTGGGAAATAGTGGGGCATTAAAGAATGAGGTGGGTGCAGCTGAGAAAAATACCATTACAAAAAGGCTTTCTAGACCCATGAATGAATGAAAAGTCTCTTCCAAGAACTCAAACTAGTGCTAACTGATCTATATAGTTCAGCCACATTAGTCCTTAGACAAATAAATATTTGTCTTTGTTTGGGAACATAGCCACATGTATCAACCTATAATATTGGGGGGGGGGGGATAATTTGCACAGCCAGAACAACTGAAAATCACCACAACTTTGGAACACCTCCCTATCCGTTCGTCCACATGTTGGGAACTTAAAAATATTACATACGTTACACTAATTCCAGTGTTGACAACAAACTTGGGTGCATTTTTGGAACTCATCTCTGAAACTGTTCAGAACCAGTTCGCGAGTCAAAGAAAATAACTCTCTGTAGAGCCCCTATCTCTTTTTCCCCACTAAACGCTTTCTTATTCATCATTTACCAAATTTGCATCCACATAATTTTGCTGAGCTCCAAACAATACATTGCCTTTAAATGACGAAGCTGTACTGTCATTGAAAACATATAGAAAAATAGAGGCAAAGATGTTTAGAGGCTCTAGTCAGAGTCTAAAGAAAACACGAAATAGACAAGTTAAAAGCATGTCCTGCACCACTGGAATAACGGCATAACTTCCCTCGTTCATAAGGGAAAGAACCTAGTTGGATAGGGAAGCTCACTCTTCATATTCCACCCATCATGGGACCACTTGCTATGAGCTTTTGCCGGCAACTGTCAAGATCCCGAAAGTCAAGATATCAGGTGAAAAGAAAGCCACTAGGACTACCATTAGGCCACCGTGGCCTCCCAAAGACAGCATGTGTAGCTAGGTTTTAGCAAACGTTTTGTTGACTGTCTACTGTGTACCAGATTCTCTGTTAGCCTGGGAGACCATGGTTAGCTCCCATCCGCAAGAAGCATAAAGAGAGGAATGATTCTTGCTGCCTGGGACAGCAGAGAAGGCTGCTCCCACCGGAGGCTTGAGCTGGGTCTTGAGTAGGCACAGAAGTTCATCTGAACAAGAAGGGTGAGACGTACTCCCAAGAGACAATGAAGAGGTGCGGAGGTTGCAAAGCCTGGTGAGTGCGGGCTCCTACAAGTGATTTCATGCAGAGTGAGACATGGAGGGTGAGCCACTCTTCCTCCTCAGCCTTCTCCGATCCCCTCCAGGATGGGCTGGCTGTCCTTCCTTGGTCTTCCATCTCCATCAACACCAGTTTACATTAAATTATAATGAGTTCCTGTCCCATCTCCTCATTGGATTGTGAACTACTCTGGAGCAATGACTGTGTCTTGTCTGTTAGTACCTGTGGCCCCCCCCCCCCGCCCCCCATGGGCACAGAGCCTTCCATATAGAAAGAGCTCAGTAGATACTTCCTTCCTTATACAAATGGTGGGCTTGGGAGGTAGTAGATTAGATCAGAACCAAGGAGAGCTCTAGACTTCACCCCAAAGGTTTTAGAGAGTCATTGAAGAGCTCAGCAGGGGAGTCACAATCAGATCTGTCCTTCTAAGCTCTGCAGTAAGGAGAAGGGTGGGGGCAACCAGACCTGCAGCAGGGGAGAGAGTGAAAAGGACCTCATAAGACAAGAAAAGGGAAGATATAAAAGCAATTACCCTTTCTTTTCAGCCGGAACCGCCATCTCCCAGTAACACTCCGAAATGACTAACACAAAGGGAAAGAGGAGAGGCACCGGCCATATGTTCTCCAGGCCTTTTAGAAAACATGGCGTTGTTCCTTTGGCCACACACATGCGAATCTACAGGAAAGGTGATATTGTAGACATCAAGGGAATGGGCACTGTTCAAAAAGGAATGCCTCACAAATATTACCATGGCAAAACTGGAAGAGTCCACAGTGTTACCCAGCATGCAGTGGGCATTGCTGTAAACCACAGGTGGGGAACCTTTTATCTGCCAAGGGCCATTTGGATATTTATAACATCATTTGCAGGCCATACAAAATTATCAACTTAAGCATTAGCCTGCTATGTTTGGTCAGACGTTTAATTAACTCACCCCTAATGCCTTGGCAGGGCCAGACCAAATGATTTCATGGGCCTCATATGGTCCACAGGCCGGACATTCCCCACCCTGCAACAAACAAGGGCAAGATTCTTGCCAAGAGGATTAATGTACATATTGAGCATATTAAGTGCGCTAAGAGCCGAGACTGCTTCCTGAACCATGTGAGGGAAAACCAGAAAAGAAGGAAGCCAAAGAGAAAGGTACCTGACTTCAACTGAAGCTCCTGCCTGCTCCACCCAGAGAAGCACACTTTGTGAGAACCAATGGAAAGGAGCCTGAGCTGCTGGAACCCACTCCCTATGAATTCATGGCATGACACGTGTGAAAAACACAAAAGACCTCTGTACTGTTAAAAATGTTTCTCTTGCCCAGCCGGCATGGCTCAGTGGTTGAGCATCGACCTATGAACCAGGAGGTCACGGTTCGATTCCCAGTCAGGGCACATGCCCGGGTTGCAGGCTCAAGCTCAGTGTGGGGCGTGCAGGAGGCAGCCGATCAATGATTCTCTCTCATCATTGATGTTTCTCTCTCTCTCTCTCTCTCTCTCTCTCTCTCTCTCTCTCTCTCTCTCTCTCTCTCCCTCCCTCCCTCCTTCCCTCCCTCCCTCTCTCTTCCTCCCTGAAATCAATAAAAATATATTTTTTGTAAATGTTTCTCTTAATTGAGTAGAAGTGTGGTGTCCCTTCCTCAAAAAAAATATTTAAAGAAAAATAAAAAGCAATTACCAACTTCTTTATACTATTCAGACTCAACCTGTTACTAAATGCTTGTCACGCGAGTGCTCATCCCATAGGGAAGACCAGGCAGAACGGAAGAACCACTCTGCCCTGTGGCCGAGGAAGGCAGTGCTGTATCCGGGGAGTGTGGAGGCAGTGGTTCCATCATGGCCCCCGCCCCCAACCTGGAGCGAGCCACTTTGCCTATTTCTCCCTGAGCTACCATCTACAATATTCTGTGACTTATTGTCACTGAACTTATCCCAAGTAACAGTGGACAAGACCTAAAGTATCCCATTGTCGCTACTTCTTTTTTTAAAATATATTTTTATTGATTTCAGAGAGGAAGGGAGATGGGAGAGAGATAGAAACATCCATGATGAAAGAGAATCACTGATCAGCTGCCTCCTGCACGCCCCCTGCTGGGGATCGAGCTGGCAACCCCGGGCATGTGCCCTTAACCAGAATCAAATCTGGGACCCTTCAGTCTACAGGCTGACGCTCTATCCACTGATCCAAACCAGCTAGGGCCCATTGTCTCTACTTCTAAACTAATAAATGGAAATCTATAGTGCTAACTTAGCCAATTATAATAAGATACTTTTACAAAACATTTTTATTGGTTGATTTCAGAGAGAGAAAATAAGAGATAGAGCAAGAAACATATATTTGTTGTTTCACTTGTTTATGCATTCATTGGTTGATTCTTGTATGTTCCCTGACCAGGGATTGAACCCAAAATCTTGGCATATGTTCTAACCAACCAAACTACCCTACCAGGGCTACAAAACATTTAAAGTGGGAAAATATAGCATCTTACTCTTTTGTTTGTTTATTTTGTTTTGTTAATCCTCAGCCAAGGATATTTTTCGATTGATTTTTTAGAGCAAGTAGAAGAGAGAAAGACAGAAAGAAACAACGATGTGAGAGAAACATATCGATTGGCTGTCTCCTGCAAGAGCCCTGAGCAGGGTCCAGGCTGGGGAGGAGCCTGCAACCAAGGTAAGTGCCCTTGACTGGAATTGAACCCGGGACCCTTTGGTCCGTAGGTCATCACTCTATCCACTGAGCTAAACTAGCTAGGGCCTCTTTTTTTAAAAAAAAAAATTATATATTTTTTTGTTTCAGAGAGAAAGGGAGGGAGAGAGAAGTAGAAACATCAATGATGAGAGGCAATCATCAATCAGCTGCCTCCTGCACGCCCCCCACTGGGGATCGATCTTGCAACCCAGGCATATTCCCTGATTGGGAATTGAACTGGTGACCTCTTGGTTCCTGGGTCAATGCTCAACTGCTGAGCCACACCCAGGCGGGCTGTGACCTATTCATTCAATAGTTATTGAGCACCTGCTGTGCATCGCACACTGTGCTGGGAGTTGCAAAAACAAAAATAAAGCAATCCCCTGCCTGGAGGAGCTCTCTGAGTCTATTAGGGGTGACAGACATTTAAGCATGTCACTACAATTAAAATGTGTACCACAGTGGTAACACTGGGTACAGTGATGGCTCCGAAGAAGGGTCGACTAATTTTACTTCCGCCCAGGTAGGCAGCGAAGACTTCACAGAGGATGTGACATTTAAACTGAGTCTTCAAGAACTCGGCAGATAGCAGGGGTGGGGAGGTACACCAGGCAGGAAAACTGTCCGGTGCATCCATGGGGCAGATGGCTAATGTTGGCATTGCGAGGAATTTGGCTCAGAGCACAGCACAGACAGGGGAAGGGCAGGAAATGGGGATGGAGATATAAGTAGTGCCAGATCAGGAAGGGTTTCGGAACATAGTAAGAAAACTTTACCTTACCCCCACAGGGGGTGAGGAACCATGAAAGGGTTGTCAGCAGGAACATGATCAGGGGAAATAGGGGCATGCTGACCGTGTGGACCAGACCTCAAAGCAGAGAGGCAGTGAGCAGACACTGGTGATGGTCAAAGTATGACAGGACGAGTCCCTTGACCAGGACAGCATTTGAGGTGCTGGAAATAAAGGAATAATTGTGAGAGATATTTAGGTGACATATTTAAGATTTGGTGAACGATTGCTGGCAAGTGAATGAAAGGGAGGAATGAAAATTAGCTGCTATATTTCCTCCTTGAGTGACTGATAACTAGTTGCATCATTAGCCAAGATAAAGAATAAGGTGTGGGAGCAGTTTGTGGGAAAAGACTTTGGTGTGGGAATTCAAGGTGATCTGTGGAATAGTCAAGTGGGATGCCCAGTAAGAGATGAGAACTTAGTAGACTGATCTGATCTAGAAATGTGGGTGAAAGAAGTATGGAGTATAAAGGGTACTTAAATTCATTGGAATGGATGACATGGCTTGGAAAACATGCAACTTGAGACAAAAGCAGGCTGACAACAGGAATCTTTATAACACTATGTTAGCCTTGGCTGGTGTGGCTCAGTTGGTTGGGCGTTGTCCCATGCACTGAAAGGTTGCCGGTTCGATTCCCAGTCAGAGCACATGCCTGGGTTGTGGGCAGGAGGCAGCTGATCCATGTTCCACTCTCACATCCATGTTTCTCTCTCTCTCCCTCTCCCTCCTTCTCCCTTTTGTCCAACTTGATCTTTCATCTTAGTCATCCAGATAGCATAGCAATCTCTGAGGAGTATTCCAAGAAGACAGCCCCCAAGAACAAGCACTTACCTGCTGGCTTCATGTTTGCTGATGTTCCTCTGGCCAAAGCAAGTCACATGGTCAAGCCCAGAATCAATGTGAGCAGAAAAGTGCATGCGTGCCCAGAGGAGTGATTCATTGGGGAACATTACTTATCCATATAACACACATGTTAAGACAAAACAATAAAGGGACACATCAAAAGAGAATCCATTGAAGAAAACTCACAAAGATCCATCTGAAAGGAAAAATAAGACGTTAAGGGAAAGGAGTTTCTAGAAGGGGAGGGGCAACCGTGTCAAATGTCACAGAACAAGTAGGGAAGGAATGAGAAGTGTTCGCTAAATTCGGTCTTGTTAACCTTTCCAGTTGTGTTTTCTTAAAAAATATATTTTTATTGATTTCAGAGAGGAAGGGAGAGGGAGAGAGAGAAACATCAATGATGAGAATCATTGATTGGTTGCCTCCTGCATGCCCCCTACTGGGGATCGAGCTCACAACCTGGGCATGTGCCCTTGACCGGAATCGAACCCGGGACCCTTCAGTCCGCAGGCCAACGCTCTATCAACGGAGCCAAACCAGTTAGGGCTAACCTTTTCAGTTTTTGAGTGTTGAGAGTAAAAGCGAGATCATAGGGCTGGAGAAGAAAGTTAATGGGAGTTATGGAAGTGTAGACAGTGGTGCAGACTTCAGACTCTAATTCAGGAGCAGGGAACGTCCAGCCTGCGGGCCGTACAAGGCCCGTGAAATCGTTTGGTCTGACCCTGCCAAGGCAACCGCAGGTGGAACTCCAAATTCAATAAATCACCTTGGCTGGATTGCCTCCATGGATAGAGTGTTGGCCCGCAGACTGAAAGGGTTCCAGGTTGGATTCCAGTCATGGCACATACCTCGGTTGCAGGCTTGATCCCTGGCCCTGGTCCGGGTGCATGTGGAAGACAAGCAATCCATGTGTCTCTCTCACATCAATGTTTCTCTCTCTCTCTCTCTCTCTCTCTCTCTCTCTCTCTCTCTCTCTCCCTCCCCCCCCCCCCCCACTCTCTCTAAAAATCAATGGAAAATATTCTCAGGTGAGGATTAACAAAAAGAAATTCAATAAATCTAGGAGCTTTTTCTCATAGCAACATACATTTATATTAAGTGAACTGTATTAAACGAATGATGTCATAAATATCCAAATGGCTCTTGGCAGAAAAAAGGTCCCCCACCCCAGCTCTGATTAGACATTTGGTTATCAAATAAAGAGAGATGAGTAGAATCTAAAGGAGAACTCACATTAAAGAGGGGATAGTAGTTATCGGGGGGGGGGGGTGCTCATTTATGTTTTTTATAAATGTCAGAGTAATAAGCATTACTTTAGACTAAGAGCCAGGAGCCAGGAGAGAGAGGCTAACTCCATAAAAGAGTCAGTCTAGTGGGGAGGGAGATGTGATCAAGCTCAGGCTTGATGGGAGGAATGACACCTCTTTTTCTGAAACCAAAAATGGCTGGTGGAAGTGGCAATAGGTTTATAGGTTGGGCTAGAGAGCAGGTTAAGGAAATTCATTTATAATAGCTTCTATTGTTCATATTCATTCACGGGTTAACCATCTACTGAGATTGAGATGTTCATGGATAGTCAGGAGACTTGGGGAAAGTGTTCAAGTTTTGCAATAGTTCCCATGGGGAAGAACGAAGCTGCTAAAGAAAGAGCTCTCTTTGAGTCTGAGCCCTGAGATACCTTGGATCCTGAACTGATACTGTGGTGGCACCAAGTTGTTGTACAACTTGCTTAAGCAACGTTCACCCCTGGGAAGAGGAGTAACGATGGTGAATTGCCAGATTCACCCAGGGGGGTCACTGTTTCCTCTGGAGACCCGGAAGGATCCTTGGCCACAAAGCCAGAGCAGGGTCCCGAGGGAGCAGGCAGGATCAGCTTGTGTTGCTACCTGGAGCCATGAAGTAGCCACAATCATGGGTCCTTTGTTTAAATGGAAGACATGAGTTGTATGTGACTATAATATGGCACAGAGAGATTTCTGGCTATCTCAAATATGTTTCTTATTTATTTATTAATGAGAGAGAGAGAGAGAGAGAGATCAATTTGTTGTTCCACTTATTCATGTATTCATTGGTTGATTCCTGTATGTGACCTGACCAGATATCGAACCCACAACTTTGGCGTTATCGGGACGAGACTCCAACCAACTGAGCTAGCTGGCCAGGGCTCAAATCTTTTTCTTTGGAAATAAATATGCTACCAAAAACAAACAAAAAAATAGCTCTTCTTCCCTTTATTCCATTAAGTCCCTTGGTGGCTGGTTGGTTCATTTGGTTGAATTGCAGTGTCAGCAGGCCAAGGCCTTGGGTGCTGTTTTTGTTCTGTGATCTCAGTAATGTCAATGTCATGCAGTGGGGCATAATATCATCATTGCAAGTTCTTGGACAATTCTAGGCTAAACTATGTCAAACTCAGAGTTGTACTTTGACATGTAAAATGAGAACAGGTCAGCATTTGAGGTTGCCTAATTCCATATCTCATGTATCAGGCCTCATGATACTCCTACATTTAACTCTGGTTTAGATATTTGCCAATAACTATTGCTAGCACATAAAACTCCAGTCTTCTTCCTCCTCGGTCAAAAGATTCACAGCAGATAGAATATTAGGTTTGGTTTTTGCAGATCGTGGACATACAACCCACTTTCACAGGTGAGGAATCTGAGGCTTGAGAAGTTGCCCTGCTGTGAACAACAGAAATGCGATTCAAACGCTGGTCTCCTAATGCTTGCCCCAAACAAACCTAAACACTGCCAAAAGGCCACTTGCCTCTCTCATGACCCGGTGTGAACTTACCTCCTTTACATCCAGTTGTTTACCCTTCTCTGCATTAAAGGGGGAAAAGTCACATTGGCAAGACAAGTCTGCACCTTGATTTTCACAAGATCTTGCCTGAGGCGGCAGCTCTGGATAAGGCTGACTTGAGAGTTACGCAACAATTATGATTAACCCCTTTCTCCTGGTTGGGAAACTGATGACTCTACACCTAACTGATCCACGTTGAAGTATGCAGTCACAGGGACCCACAGATTCAGGACAGCAACCTAGTACAGTGCCTGGCACATGACAGAGGCTCATGGAATTAGTGTTGCATTTCATACTCTGGGATGCCTGGATACAGAAAGCCAAAAATAATTTTTTTAAATATATTTTTATTTATTTCAGAGAGGAAGGGAGAAGGAAAGATAGAAACAGTAATGATGACAGAGAATCACTGATTGGCTGCCTCCTGCACACCCCACACTAGGGATCGAGCCGACAACCCGACATGTGCCCTGACCAGGAATTGAACCGTGACCTCTTGGCTCATAAGTCAATGTTCAACCATTGAGCCACACCAGCCAGGCCAAAAATAATTTTTAAAGAAATATTCTGTGTACTTGAATCTGAAAGTAGAACCATTCCTAATTTTATTTTAATTTGTATTTTAATATAGTTAACTTCCACCCAAGTAATTACTTTTTAAAGTATGATTTTTTACTGTTTTTTGGGCTTGTTTTTTTTAGAGAGAGAGAGAGGAAGGGAGGTGGAGAGAGAGAGAAACATCAATGAGAGAGAAACATCAGCATCGATCAGCTGCTTCCTACACACCCCCCACTAGGGATGGAGCCCACAACCCAGGCATGTGCCCAGGCAGGGAATCAAACCGGTGACCTCTTGGTGCATGGGTCTGCGCTCAACCACTGAGCCACACCAGCCAGGCCAAGTAATTACTTTTTAATATATTTATACTGTGTTTATAATATGATTGAGCTGCTCTAATGGGGCCTTTCATTTAGACAGCTAGCAAGAATTCATATTAACCTGTCTCCTAAGCTCCTCTCTGGAGCTTCTCCAGCAGGTAAGGCTGCTGCTCTCTTCAGTTCACAGGGCAGAGCTTCATGGGATCAAAAAGGCAGAAGCTGACCAGATGCGGAACCATGCCCGACCCCACCCCCTCACTCCTGTTCCCATCCTCACAGTGCTATGGCGGGGCCCTTGCCCTGAATCACTCCTAAGTCACCTGGGTCTACAGTCGTTTCAGTGCGATTTCACATGGTTCACTACAGCCTATTCATTTGTTACCCCTCTCAGGGAAAGACAAAAGCAGCCTGTTCATTTGTTACCCCTCTCAGGGAAAGACAAGGCAACATCACCAGACTTGACTTGCGAGGGTAAGGTGGTACCTGTGAGCTCCGAGGTGGCACAGATCAAGGCAGTGAGACAAGAATGACTGCATTGCAGGGGGCAGAGGGGGACCACATTCTACAGCGTATGGGTTACCCTTGCCTCCTGCTCTTTTAAAATATAAAATGCCTTTTTGTAATGAAATATACATACTATAAAATATACCATTTTAACCATTTTTAAGTGTACAAGTCTGTGGCATTAGCACATTCACGGTTGTGCAAGCATCAGCACTATCCATCTCCAGAACTTGTCCGTCATCCCAAACAGAACTCTGTGTCCATTTAATACACACTTTCCATTCTCCCCTCCACCGGGCCCTGGTAACTTCTATTCTACTCTCTGTCTCTATCTACTTGCCTATTCTAGGTACCTAAGTGGAATTATACAATATTTGTTCTTTTGTATTTCACTTAACACAACATTCACCTATGTAGCATCTGTCAGAATTTCCTTCCTTTTTTTTTCTTTTAAAGAATAGCTTATTAGTTTTGAGAGAGAGAGGAAGGGAAAAGAGAGAAACATTGATATGAGAGCATAACATTGATCGGCTGCCTCCTGCATGCCCCCCGACCAGGGATTGAGCCCACAACTCACCATGTGCCCTGACCAGGAATCGAACCAGCAACCCTTTGTACACAGGACAACACCCAAACAACTGAGCCACACTGGCCAGAGTGGAATTTCCTTCCTTTTAAAGACTGAATAATATTCCATTATATATAATATATATATATTATAGAATATATATTCCATATAGGATATATGTAATATATATTCCATGATATATAATATTCTATTATTTATAGCTTCTATTCCATTATATATGCAATATTCAGATAGCTAGATATAGAGATATAGATATATCTTTATTCATTCACCTGGCTTGGACTGTTTCCACCATGTAGCTGTTGTGAATAACACTGCTATGAACATGGGTATAGTGTGATCCTTTTAAAGACTGGGACCCATCCAACAAAAGTCCTGGCACTTTGTAACTCCCCCTTCCCTAAGACCAGCTCAGTTCACCCCGCTCCCCTCGTCCCTTTGCCCACCCCCTGTGAAGGCCTCGCCTCCGGTGAGCAGGACTGAGGCTGGCTTCCTCACGCACTGCTGTGCTCTTTCCTTGGGGCAGTTTGCCTGGTCCTGCAGAGCCCCTGCTCTTGTCCTTAGATACGGGACCTCAACCCCCTCAGCCCTCCTCTTCAGGAGCTCAGTGCCAACCCTTCCTCTTTTTTAAAATACTATATATTTTTATTGATTTCAGAGAGGAAGGGGGAGAGAGAGAAACATCAATGATGAGAGAAAAATCATTGATCAGCTGCCTATTGCATGCCCCCCACTGGGGATCGAGCCTGCAACCCGGGCATGTGCCCTGACCAGGAATCGAACCGTGACCTCCTGGTTCATAGATCCGATGCTCAACCACTGAGCCACGCCAGCCAGGCAAGGCCAAACCTTTCTAAAACATGCTGTAGATAATACGACAGGCATATTATAACATGGAAGTTCCGTGAAAAGCAGATGTGCCTGACTGGATGATGCTAGAAGACTTTTTCAAGTTACTCTTAAAATATTTTTATATAATAGAATTACTTGCTACTCCAATATTTACTGATAACAACGACAATCGGTAATTACTAAGCTTTTCCTATGTGGAGGGTGCTATACTCTGGAATTCTGGGGGAATATATTAAGTGTAGACATATTCCCTCCATTGCTTTCAGAAAGAGTACATTTAATCAGACATATATAGACCATGATGGCATAACTAATCAAATAAAGCACGTTTTATCTTATGATAGAAGCGACACAAAATGAGGTAGATATTTACGTACTGATTGCTACGGTATAGTTGTCAGCCTGTACAGTTGTATGAAAAAAATGTCTAGACGCAGACAAATGTATATGGTATGTTTAGAGTTATGAGAAAAGGATGAAGGATGTATAAGCACACACACGTGTATACGTATTTATGTTTGCTTGTACTTACATGAATATTCATGTGTGCTTGTGAATGCATAGGTATGTCTGGAATGATGCACCAAGAATGAGCAGTAGAGGTAGGCTCTGAGGCAGTTAGGGGCACTTTTACCTGTGCAACCTCTCTCATGCATTTTCTATTGTGTGCACATATTATTTTAAAAATGTGCATAACGCTAACAATAAAAGACAGCGTGTGGGAAGTGGTGTAACGAGTAGTGTACGAACAGCTCTCAGAGGGAGGGAGGCTTGCTCTAGGCTGGGGCAGTCAGGCTGTTTGTGGGGGAGGAGCCCTCAAAGGAACTAGACAGGATGGGTAGGCCTTGAAAGGGCGGGGGGTGTTGGTAGAAGAGGAGGGCAGGACAGCATTCCAATTAAAACTGCACAGAATAAGCAAACTGGGAGTCAGATGAGGTAAATCAATCGACGTTGCCTGGGTGGAAGAATGTGGGAGTATTTTATTTACTTAGTGTATATACCGGCTCGTTCCAAAATGCATATTATAAGATGACTAACAGCACAAATTTTTTAAGGTAGAAATAGAAACTGAAATCAGAACCCAGGGCCAAATATAACATTTCCACAGAAAAGGATTAACCAGCTACTGAGCTTTGGAATTGTATCTCAGCCTCCTGGTGAAAGGAACACTATAAAGGCGGAGCTCTTCCTGCGGAATGAAGGAGGGCGTACCAGCTCTTGGAATACAAGTGCTTTCTGTCAAATTTGGTAAGGAAGCATCACAGGGGAGACAGCGAGCTGTGGCCCTGGCGGGGTCCGCGTAAGCCAGGACCATATTCAAGGGCATCTTGGTTGGAGGTCATCTAGGATGTTCACTGTTCTACCTTGGAAAGTTCTTGGAAGAGTAGATGAATATTGTCCCCTAGAGAAATGTCCCTAAATGTCCCCCTCTCCGCTGAGAGTTCTTTGTGTTGTTGGGTGTTTGTGTGCTTGGCTTTTACTGAGAGCCAGAGAGCAGGTGAGATGAGGGCAGAGCCTGGGTGGCTGGCATTCTCTATTCCTGGTCAATGGACCAGACAAACTGGTAGTAGTGTAAATATCCTATTAGGAAAGTTGAGAAAGCTAGCGAGCAGTGTTTTTCCAGGTGACAGGCAACTTCCCTTCCCCTAGTGTGGGACCCCAGGTGTCCCCTGAGACAAATCCTGGATGGCTCTCAGAGAGAAACTCTGCTTATTCCAGTGCTAAGGTAACTGTTCATTTGCATCTCCAATACTCAACATTGCTCTAAGCATTTTCAACTCTATTGGTTTCTTCACCTATGGGGAAACATCTAAACCCAAGCAAGGTGAACTATGGCGGGGAGGCTGGAAATGTAGGCTAGGACCAGTTTGTGTTGGAAAACTCTTCGTAGTTTAAACTTTATTCCATAAGTAATGGGTACTCATGGATGGATTGTGAGTAGGAAATACATAGTAAGGGTCACGTAATGTATAAATGCTTAATCCAGTGGTAGTGTATGGAGTAAAGCGGAGGAAAAGGAGACCAGAAGGGGAGGGAATTGCTTTTAAATCCCGTACAGGGTAATGGTGTGAGAACCCTCAGGAAAGGATGCTGACACTCTGTAGAGAAATAACTGGCAGGTCTTTGTGACTGAATATGGGAGCTGAGGAAAAGTGAACCATGGCCCAAGTGATTTAAAAGGAGAATAGGAATTCCAGAAATAAGAGAAGATGTCAAAAGGGAAGCTTGTTTGTGGGAAGATAAGTTTGTTTTTTGAGATGGTGGAAGGCTATCTAAGAGGTATGATCTAGAAGTTAGCTGAAGATAAAGGAATGACGCTGAACACAGACTTAGAAGCCACCTAAATAAGTAAGACTCCTGGCCCTGGCCAGGCGGCTTAGTTGGTTAGAGCATCCTCCTGATACACCAAAAGGTGACACCCTGGTCAGGGTACATGCAAGAAACAACCAATACATGCATAAATAGGTGGAACAACAACTCTCTCCCCTCCTTTCTCTCAAATAAATAAATAAATAAATAAATAAATAAATAAATAATAAGATTCCTGATGAAAGTATGTCGTTCACCTATGAAATGTTCTCGCCAAAAATGAATTTGGATCAGATCACACCTCTAGATCTGACTACAATTTACTGGAAATTTGGGTGGGTGAAGGGACAAAGGTGTTAAACAACAACACATGGGAATGGGATCAGCAAAATTCAGAATGTGGGATATTGCATGGGACAAGTTAGCTGGTGTTTTCTACAAATAAATTGCAAGGGATAAAAACAGAGGGAAGCTGACTAGGTAGCTCAATTGGTTAGAGCGTTGTCCCGATACACCAAGGTTGTGGGTTCCATCCCCTGTCAGGGCACACACAAGAAGCAACCAATGAATGCATAAATAAATAGAAAACAAACCAAGTCCCTTTCTTTCTTTTTCTTTCTTTCTTTCTTTCTTTCTTTCTTTCTTTCTTTCTTTCTTTCTTTCTTTCTTTCTTTCTTTCTTTCCTTCCTTCCTTCTTTCTTTCTTTCTTTCTCTTTCTTTCTTTCCTCCTTCCTTCCTTCCTTCCTTCCTTCCTTTCTTTCTTTCTTTCTTTCTTTCTTTCTTTCTTTCTTTCTTTCTTTCTTTCTTTCTTTCTTCCTTTCTTCTTCTCCTCCTCCTCCTCCTCCTCCTTCTTCCTCAAAATCAATAAATAAAAATTTAAATTAAAGCCCTGGACTGTGTGGCTTAGTTGGTTGAGCATCATACCATGCACCAAAGTGTTGGCATTCGATTCCCAGTTGGAACACATGCCCAGGTTTTGGGTTTGATCCCTGATAGGGGACGTGCAGAAGGCAGCCATTCGATGTTTTTCTCTCTCACATGGATGATTCCCTCGCTCTCTCCCCCCCCCCTCTCTCTAAAATCAATAAAAACATATTTTTAAAAAATAAATTTAAAAAAAAAGAGGAAAAGAGAATCTAAATATTAAGCTATTTAAAGAGTCCCATCAATCAAGTGCAATTTGTGGACTTTATTTGGATCCTAATCTGAACCAACTCTTTAAGCAAATTATGACAGAATTAAGGAAATCTGATCTAATTATTTGCTCATATAAAGGGATTCTTCTCTATTTTTAGACATATTAATATTTTGTGGTTAAGGCTTTTGCAAAGTCCTTACGTTATTAAAATATATACTGCAATGTTTCCAGATGAACTGATTGCTGCGATTTGCTTCAAAATAATCTGGTGGAGGTAGAGCACCAAGAATGTTATGGTACATATGAAACAAGAGTGGCCACAAATAGATGGTTTTTGGACTTGGATGCTGGTACCTGGAGGCGGGGGAACATTGCACAATCCTCTCTATCATTGTGTGTTTAAAATGCTCCACAATAAATAGGAAATAAATAAATAAATGTGTTCACCCCATGAAAGTCAAATACTTCCTTGTAAAAGTAAGTGCCTGCAGACAGGTGAGCAGATAGCCCAAAGAAGAATCCTAGGAAAATCTTATTATTTTTTGGTAAATATATTTTTTATTGATTTCAGAGAGGAAGGGAGAGGGAGAGACAGAAACATCAACGATGAGAATCATTGGTTGGCTGCCTCCTGCACGCCCCCTACTGGGGAATCATGCCCTTGACTGGAATGGAACCCTGGACCCTTCAGTCCACAGGCTGACTGAGGCTCTATCCACTGAGCCAAACCAGCGAGGGCGGGAAAATTTAAGGTGAAATCAAATGAATGTGTTCATTAGACTGTTCATAAAAGATAAGAAAAGAACCATAACATGCAGCATGACAGAACTTAAGAGAAAATTTAGATGAAAGGGCAATGACAATGGTGTCATGTTATAATCAAGGAATAACTTGGAGGTCATTGACGATGTCAACACTGTAGTTTCAAAAAGGTACTGCTGAAGGTACCTCCCTGCTTCCCCCGCCCCCCCGCCCGCCCCCACCCCCACCCCCCCATGACAGGAATTCAGTTAGAAGCGGTGGTGAAGCGGTGGATGCTGTGTATTCCTTATTTGGAGATGAAAGAAAGGAAAGGGATAGTGCAGCAAAGACAAGGGTGCCCTTTCTCAAAGTAAGGGGGCCCCTTGCAAGTTTGCAGGACGAGAAGGAGGAGCCTGCTGGAGGGAGCGCTGGAGGATGCTGAGCCAGGAGCAGAGGGTCCTCAGCTGAGGAAGGCAGATGGAGAGCCGGCCGTGTGGTGGGGTCAGAGACTCGGGGAAGCTGGTACAGTGGAGAATAAGGACAGGACAAAGCCACGAGAGGAATCAGGGTTCCTGAGGACACTAGAAGGGATTGTGAAGGAGGAAAAACAATGGAAGGTAAAAAGACCAGATGGGGAAGGAAGAAGCACAGAGAAGTACCGGAATGAGAGTGAAAGAGAGAATAGTTGAGTAAAGGGCTTGACATTTGGGTCAATGGCGGAGGAAGGAAGGATGGCAAGGCTGGTACTAAGCAAGAACAGGTGTGTGGAGTGCAGAGTGGAGTCCCTCACCGGCAGCATCTGCACCCTGTCCTCTTCCAGAGATCGTCGTGTGGCCTTTGATGACACCTCCCCGTGGGAGATTGGAGAAGGGTGTCAACTGACACCCAGTGCTAGACTGTGCGCACAGAGGCGCGTGGTGGAATAGAGACCTCCAGCTTCCCGGGGCGGAACTGCAGGTGCTTGATGGGAGCTATGAGCCCTCCCCAGGGAGAAAACCAGGACAAAGCCAAGCCAGCCGGTGAGACTCAGGGGTCACACCAGAACTGCTACAATGTGAAATCCTCCCTTTGTTACTACTGAGCCCTTCTCTCCACTTACACCCTCCACCTCCACTCCTCCTCGGCCCATCTCCGACATCAGCCTCAGGACAGGATGATAGTACTTGTTTTTAACATTTTTACCTGATCACAGAGGGGAAAAAACCCTGGAAATGTAGGGACTTGCTTGGTGTGAAACTCCTGGGTCTAAAGATCATGATCCTCCGACAAAGGAGATTAGGAGATAGGAAGAGCCCTGCCCACTGTGGCTCTGATGGTTGGAGTGTCGTCCTGTACACCAAAAGGCTGTGGGCTCGATCCCTGGTCAGGCACATACCCAGGTTGGAGTTTGATCCCTGGCTCAGGAGGCAACCAATTGATGCTTTTCTCTCACATCAAGGTCCCTCTGTCTAAAAATCAATAACATTAAAAAGAGAGAGAGAGAGATGAGAAGAATACATTTGAAATCTAGGTTTTTCTGAATTATAATGTTGACAGACAGGAGTCCCCCCTTATCCAAAGTTTTGCTTTTTTAAAAAAATATATATTTTTTTTATTGATTTTTCACAGAGAGGAAGGGAGAGGGATAGAGAGCTAGAAACATCGATGAGAGAGAGACATCGACCAGCTGTACATGCCCTTGACCAGAATCAAACCTGGGACCCTCCAGTCCGCAGACCGACGCTCTATCCACTGAGCCAAACCGGTTTCAGCGCAAAGTTTTGCTTTTTGTGGTTTCAGTTACTTGTGGCCAACTGCAGCCTGAAGTATTAAATGGAAAATTCGAGACATAAACTCTTCATAACTTTTAAAGTGAGAGTGGTTCTGAGTAGCATGATGACGTCTCACACAGTCCCGCTCCCTCCGACCCGTGTCCAGTGTGGCCACACTGTACATACCCCCACCAGGGAGTCCCTGAGCAGCTGTCTTGGCGATCAGAGTGGCTGTCTTGGTATGGCAGGGCTTGTGCTCAAGTCACCCTTATTTTACTTACTAATGGCCCCCAAGTGCAAGGGTAGTGATGTTGGCAACTCGGATATGCCAAAGAGAAGCTTTAACTGTTTCCTTTAAATGAAAAGGCGAAAGTCTCAACTTGATAAGGAAAGGGAAAAAAAAAAAGGCGTATGCTGAAGTTGCTAAGATCTACTGTAAGAGAGAATCTTCTGTGAAATTGTGAGGAAGGAAAAAAGAAATTTGTGCTAGCTTTGCTGTTGCACCTCAAACTGCAAAAGTTAGGGCCACAGTGCGTGATAAATGCTCAGTGAAGATGGAAAAAGGCATTGCCTTTGAGAGTGGAAGACATGAACAAAAAACATGTCCCGATTGACCACCTGTGTTTTGCCAGACAGCATCGAACTTGTAAGAGGGCTTCAGCAAGGGATCCCCTGAAATGAGTAACACCTCGCCACTTACTACAAGTGAGGGATGGTCACACAGACTCAGGAATAGGTTTGGACTAAAAAATACAAAAATCACTGGCGAGCATTGTTATAATTGTTTTAATTTTATCATTACGTGTTCTTAATCTCGTAGTATGCCTAATTTAGAAGTTAAACTTTATCACAGATATGGAGGTTTGAGGAAAACGGTATGGTATCTATAGGGTTCAGGGCTGTGAGTGATTTCAGGCATCCACTGGGGGTCTTGGAACATATCCCCACGGACAAGGGCGGACAACTATATTTACACATCCTGTTAAACTCAGGTATGGCCTGCTTTCCTTTTTAATCTCCCAATATTCACTTCTTCTTTCCTGCCGCACCAATAGAATTTTTAGCTGGGTGCATGGCTGCTCAAAATAAAGACTGTGTACCTCAGCCTCCCTTGCAGCTAAGTGTGATTACGTCAGCTGACAGCATGTAAGCAAAAATGTTGAGGAATTTCCAGAAAGACAGTTGACACGTGCCCTTCACCCTTTCTTTATTCCTTCCTCCACACTGCTGCCTGGAATTCGAGTCCAGCCTTCATCTTGGACCACAAAGACAGTGGCACAGCCCGGGCAGGGGGAGGTGAAGCCAAAGAAAACTGAGCCCTGCAGATTTGGAGTGAGACACCTATCAGCCCAACACTGTCTGTACATGAACTTGTACAGAATTGGGATAAAACCCCTATTCTGTTTATGCTAATGTTATTTGAGAACTTTCTGTTATGTGCAGCCAAACCCAATTCTAATTGAGATATAAGTATTACAATTAACTAGTTATTGGTTTAAAAAAAAAATTATGTAAAAGGTATTTATAAGAATATAATAAAATCACAGAAGTCAAATTGTAAGCCAAATGATCATCGATGAGCCTAAACATACAATGATGTTTTTAAAAGCATATTCAGTGACTTATTCAGTTAACTGTATTGTATCAGGCCCTGTACCAGACTCTAAGGATGCCGTAATGAATAAGCCACCGCCAGCGCCCTCCTGCATCTCACACCTGGGGAAACTGTAACGCAGTTCTGATAGCAGGACTAAGCAGAGGGTGCTAAGGCACACCCTCCTGCAGCTGGGGAAAGGGCCAGCGAATGCCTGCTCAGAGCCGAGGTCCCCCTGAGACCTGAAGAACCAATGGGAGCTTGGCAGACCAAGAAGAAGAAAGAAGCAGATGCTGGGCGGTGGGCTCTGCCGGTGCGGAAACTTGGAACAGAGGGCGCATAGACGTCTGGAGGGCTGCAGGAAAGGCAATTAAAGATGAGGGTTGTTCATGCAGAACTGCGCTGGAACATGACACAACGGCGCTCTATTAGGAGGCATTAGAGAGGCCTACATCGACATGGCATGGGGCTTAAAGAGAGTTCCGTTTTCCAGAGTGGAAAAGGAAGTCCCCACCAGACTTGTAGAAAAGGGCTGGTCAACTTCCCTTTGAACTCAGTTGGGGTTGCAGACAATTAGCCCATGTGCAGCGGCACCGGGGCACACAACTGCGGGCCACCCCCGAGGGCCAGAGTGGGTGCTGGGGGAGAGGCTGAGGGAGTGGGGTCTCTGTGAGACTGAAGAGCAGATGGAATAAAATCGAAGTCACGGGGGAGGATGGAGGCTGTGGGTGTAGGCTACCCATGGGCGCACTTCAGACCTGGGTAGTGCCAGGAGACGCCCCTACTGAACGAGGGGGAGCGAGGCCTGGGGTTGGAATGGCAGCTCCAGACTGGGGGCCGAGGCGCAGAGCAGAGAGTTTTGCTTGAGAAGAGCTGGGGGAAAGCAGCTTCCAGCCCAGGTCCAGGAGTGTGTATGCTGAGGGAGGAAGAGGGGGAATACTTGGAGAAGACTAGGGAGAGGGTCCCTTCCCGCAGGGAGGGGCTGAGGATAAGTCACAGAAAAGTCAGGGCGTGGCATTAGGCATGTTGCACAAACAGGTCTCCAGCCAGGGTCCCACTGTGGGCTTCCAGATTGCTTTGTTTAAAATATTTTTTTGAGATAAAATATACATAATATAAAATGTACCATTTTAATCATTTTTTAAATATCTATTTCTATTGATTTCAGAGGAGAAGGGAGAGGGAGAGAGAGATAGAAACATCAATGATGAGAGAGAATCCTTGATCGGCTGCCTCCTGCATGCCCCCTACTGGGGATCGAGCCCGCAACCCAAAGCAACCCCGGTATGTGCCCTGACCAGAACCGAACCATGACCTTCTGGTTCAAGGTCGATGCTCAACCACTGAGCTATGCTGGCTGGGCTTGTTCCCTTTCTCGGTCTCAACAGGATAAGAACAATCTCTGCTGAGCAGGTAAAAGATTATTTCGGTGTTGGTTAGCTTAGCGTGCCATCTACACTTCTTCCAGGGATATTTAAGTTTTCAGGAACAATTTTAGAACATTAAAAACTTTAGGATTCAAAAGAATAAGACTCTAATGGTGGACTGGCAGAGGGGTGAAGGAGTCAAGGATCATAGATGTGCTTTTGCTGCTTCTTTATCCTTCAGGTTGATCATTGATCAATAATAACAAATAATATTGTCATTGAAGAATATCTTCCTCTCTTAACCTTTGACAGTGGGCACTGAGAAAGATAATACTTTATTAACTATTTCCCTTGTTCTTCCTTATCCATTTTTATTAGTTTGTTTCTCATCTTCTGACACATACAAATATCGCCTTGCTCTTGAATGACACATAGAGCATAACAAACCCCAGAGTGTACGCAAGTCTTCTGTACTTGCTACACGATTCTTTTTTATAGCCAGTGCTCCAGTTGTCTCCAATATCAGCCATTACTCATAAACAAGTGCAAGTGGATAGGACTCCCCTTTAGGGAATCCGAGTTTATGAAAAAGTAACTTATTTCCTTCATATATATAATGATTTCCATGAAAACTAAATGTCTTCAAGTCCAACGCAGAAGGTTTAGGACAATCCTGGTAACTATTTGTGCCCTAGTTTAGTGTTGGTGTTATCCATTATCCTCATTTGATCCTCATGTCAGCACTGTGAGGTGGTCGAGCTGGGAAAGCATTGTACAATTTATAAATGTGGGAACTAAGTCTCAGACATAACTTGCAGAAGGTATGAAACTAAGCTGACTTCGACCTGATCTCTTCATTCCAAATCCCATCCTCTTTCCACTCCACTTCTGCTGGTCGTTACCATCGGCATATCTCTACTGGACCAGCGGTGTATTTTCAATGCCCAATTGGCTTGAAATCACTGCTAAAACCAACAAGTGTAGCAAATGGCAATCTTAAATATGTTTCTTTCAAGCGGTCACCTATTTAGGTTTGATACACTGAAATAAGGCTGAAATGTATTTCATTGTAGATATACTCTTAAGTTAGTTGTTTTTAAAAATGTGTCACTATAAACTTAAAAAAAATTGTTGTTGTTAATCCTCACCGGAGGATATTTTTTCCCCTGGTTTTTAGAGAGACTGGAAGGTAGGAAGGGAGGAAGGGAGGAAGGGATGGGGAGAGAACCATTGATGTGAGAGAGACACATTAATTGGTTGCCTTCTACACACACCCCAACCAGGCCAGGGATGGAACTTGCAACCCACTCGCATGCATACATGCCCTGGCGGGGAACAGAACCCAAGACCCTTCCTTGCATGGGCAGGTGTTCTAAACACTGAGTTAGAACAGGGCAACATTTAAAATTTTTTTTCACCACTCCATAAAGTTTGGAAATAAAATTTTTAAAAATTTATTTGAGAGACAGACAGACAATGATTTGTTGTTCTACTTATTTATGCATTCATTGGTTGGTTCTTGTATGCGCCCTAAATGGGGATCAAACCCACAACCTTGGTGTATATGATGCTCTAACCAACTGAGCTACCTAGCCAGGGCAAGATTTTAAAAAAGGTTTAAAAACGGAAAAACAGTTTGCTAAAATGTAAGTGTATTTACAGGACTTTTGCCAAATCACAGTGTCTAAAATGTTTTCTAAACTGAAAATGATTCTCCAGCATTTACTTTTCCCTTATAATATGTTTATAATAATCATTTGGTGTGTCCTATAGACAGATATGAAACATATTACGAGAATACTTTTCTATAGAAACAGTAAATAATTATAATGTATATTTTTCTGATTTAAATACTTTAAATACATTTCTTGTTTTTACTCATATATAATCCCATGTATGTTTTGCTTATTACACTAAAGAAACAAACTTTCCCTCTCTTCTCTTAAAAAATTTTTTTATTTCTTACTAAATTCTACTTTCTTCCACTAAAACGTAACAAAGTCAACAGAATAGTTGTACAGTAATGAGAAAACCAACAAGGATCTCCTTCAGAGTAAGGCTGAAGGGAAACAATTTGTAGTAGTTAAGATTTATTCCCTTATCCTACCCTCTAAATATTACATCTCTTAACAAAGAATTCTTGTTTCACTTTATTGCAAAGTGTGTAGCAGGGCGGTGTTTAGAAATAGTACAGATCTAAATGCACGTATGTTAGTAGTGCTAGCTGTGAGTGAACCCAAAGAAAACGAGAAATTCAATTTGTGACACTGACGTCTCCTGTAAACAAAAGAAAAATATCAAGAGTGTCAGGATTTTTTTTTAAAAAAAAAGTCAGTATCAGACTGTTCTTAAAAATCAATAATTGCTATCCTAGAAGTTACTAATAAACAAGGAACAGGAACTCTGAGCTTAATAGTCTTTCCTTCCACGCCTTCCCTCAATCATAATGAGGGCATTAGTTTCAGCTCAGTTTTGAAGTTTCAGAGTCTGAGTTTAAAATGAACATTTCTGCCCACTTGCACTGAACAGCCAGGCACTGTTCCAGAATTTCACTTCACAATCCACACACACTATTTTTGCTATTAGACATTTATCGTAATTGTGACAAACACATCATTGGTTTAAGTAAAATTAATTTTATATATATATATGTATATATATGTATATAATTTAAATATGTTAATCTTATAGAATAGCTGAGAGAGGAGGAATTCACTGAAAAATACAGCAGCAATATAAAATGAATCTATTAGTAGATGCCTAGGACCACTAGTTATGTTTGCTTTCCTGTGCCCACCACGGTACATGCTAAAAGGGTTACTGGTCTACGGCCAGTATTGCCAGGACCATCCTGGGAACTGGGAACAATGGCGAGCAGGATGCACCCCCCGCTGCGAAGGCGTGGGGTGTAACTGACACTCGCGCAGGACGGCAGGCGACCGACCGCGGTGTAAGGCTTTGGGTGCTCCGTAGAGGGAGGGGTGCAGTGGCGCCCCCGACCCTCACTTTGGGTAAATAAATAGACGAGGGAAGGGGAGACAGACAGCCACTTCTGAGGGCAGGAGGAGACAGACGGGGCAGTGGGCAGAGCCAGGGAAGAGCGGGTACGTTTGGAGCAGCGAGAGCCTGTCAGGTGAATTTGGAACTCACTCGGGCCGGCGGTGCAGAGCCAGCTGGAGAGGAGACGCAAATGAAAACAAGATTCGGAGGGCCTTATACAGCAAATGTAAGGAGAGAGGGTTTTAACCTGCGGGCCACAGAGATCCCCTAAAAGGTTTAAACGAGAGAAACACCATCTGAGTCCCTTTAAAACAATCTGATTGAAAGATCGAGCTGGGGGGGAGGAGCAAAGCCCCGGACGCGGAGAGGTTACCTGGGTTGAGGAGCTGGTACCTGCAGCAATCCAGTGGGCGACGCTGCTGGCCTGCACGGCAGGAGTGGAGCGGGGCAGGAGCGACCACCGGCGACAGGTTGTACGGAAGTAGGACGGATCCTGGGCTTAATGACTGGAGGATGAAGTGGGGGGGCCGGTGACCAAGGTGTCGTGACGCTAAAACGGGAAACACGGAAAGTTTGGGGGGGAGGTGTGGAGCTCCGCTTAGTACATACACAGGGAGGATGAGCTTTCTGTGGCACCCGAGTTACTAGTCAACACGCCCGGACTGCAGGACAGCGTGGTCTGCGAGTAGGGTCACGCTCTGCGAGTGGCCCAGCGGATCCGGGGGTGCACGGGGGTGGGGGAGGTGGCCGGGACAGCTCCCCAGGGGACCCCACCCGCGGGGCGGGACGGTGCTTGTATGCCACTTTTCTCCAAATACACACCAGATCATCACGCCACATGCTGCGAGGCAGATAGGGGGGTCATTGCTCTAAGGCTGCCGGTGGGAAAAATGAGACCTTGGGGTGAGGGCTTGTTCCTAATCACCTGGAGGTGAACCTTGACGTCCAGTCGGCCAGCCAGCACCGCCTCCACGCCACTCTGCACATGAACGCAATGCACCCGATCGCTGACATCTATTCATTCCTCTCACATGTTAGGTAGAGGAGGTCACAGAGATAGGTTTGTTTTTCTAAAAATGTCTGTGTTCCTTTTCCCCAAACCCCATGAAAAAAAAATTTATGTGATCAACTTTCAATTTTAATAAACATCACTAGAAAGTAAAAATATATAACCACTTTCCTTTAAAACAACCACAGAAAACTCGGACAGAGCTGAATTTTAGAATAATTCTCTACCAGTTCTTCAAGTTCTCTGTGCGGCATAAACAAATCTTGACAGATTCTGGCTGGAAGCTCGTTAGCTCGGCACGTTCATCCCCGGTTTCCCGATCTCCCGGAGGCACCTACTCGGCCGCCCTGCACCGCCCCTCCCGCGCCCCCCTGCGGCGGCACCACCTGCTCCCGGCGCCTCCCCGTTCTCCCGCTCGCCCGCCCGCGCCGGTTCTCACGGCCGCTCCCGCCCCTTGCGCTTGGCAGAGCTTCGGAGTGCTGCCCGCCCATTCCACGCCAGCTCCCCAGCCCCGGCGCACTCCCGCTCTTCGCCGCCGCTGCCCCGCGCGGCGCCCCCCACGAAGTTTTCCCTCCCGCACGGCCCCCCGCGAGGGCTTGGGAGGCGGTCCCTGGCCGGCCGGCGCTGATTGGCTGCCTCCTTGGCGCCCCGCCCCCCGTGCACGCGCAGGAGGCGGGGCGTCCCGGGACGGGCTCGGGCGCGCGCGGCGCGGCTCCGCGGACGGAGCGTCCGTGACCCGCGTGCCGGCCCCGGTGTCCCTGCCCGGGCGTTCGCGAGGTGGGGGCGAGCGGGCGGCGGCGGCGGGGCGCAGCGGGTTGGAGCTGGCGGGGCGCCGAAAGCCCCTCTGGCCCGGGCGGCACTCCGCGGCCACGGCCAGCCGGGCGCCCCGCGGGGACCGGGAGCTACCCGAGGGGCCGTCGCCGTCGCCAGCCCGGTAGCCCGGATGTCTCTGCCCTCCGCGGCGGGGCCGCCGACGCGCTCCCAGGCCCCGGGAGGAGGCTCGTCTTAAAGGGACAGCGCCGCGTTCCGCCGGAGGGGCGGCGCGTCCTGCCCTTGTGCGCGACCCCTGCCCCCAGGGGCCGCCGCGCGCCGCCGCCGCGAGCCCCCTCCTCCCGGTGGGCGCCGTGGGAGCGGCGCGCCCGGCCGGGGGTGGCCGCAGATGGCTGCCCGGAGGCCAGGTTTCCCTGCGGCCGAGCCGTGGCCGGTGGCGCCGTGCGGGGCCGGGAGGCGCCGGCCTGTGATTGGCCGAGGCCGCGCTGAATGCAGGACATTGTCTGTCGGCGGCCGTCTCTGTCCTCGCCCGCCGCCCGCCACAGGCAACATGGGTGCGGGGCCAGGGCGGCCCCGCGGCGGTGGGAACCCCGCAGTGGGAAAACGTAACGTTTTCGAGATTATGGATTTTCAGAATGGCATCGAGGTGCCGTTTCAGAACACAAAATCATTTATCCACAAGGAAATAAAGTCATTGTGCTTGACATAAAGATCTCCTTCCTTTACGATTAAATGTATTGAGGTAGTTGGAAAAGGCCAACTGTTAAGGCTTAGTTTTGTCTTCAAGATTTCTTTAATTAGGATCTATGATAATTCATCTGAATATTCTTTAAGAATTTTAAGCAAATTATATATGTGTGTGTGTGTGTGTGTGTGTATATATATATATATATATATAATATATTTATATGAAATAACCTTGTTCTGGACAGTACAGCCTGTTTGGGTCTTAGTTTCCACATGTGTAAAAAGTCGACCCTAGACTGGTAGCTTTCCAAGTTTGCTCCCTTTGTTAAAATAACTCTGGTTCTGACCCTAGACTTAGAATCCTGATATATCCTATGTAAGGGATCATAGCTCAAGACCTGGGAATAGACGAGACCTGTTCAAGAGCCCTTGAGGACATCATAGTTCTCAGATTGTCTTTGAAAATATGTGGGAGTTACTTAGGCAGAGCTGTAATCTTTCCGTGTGTAATTTTGGAGTAAAGGAAAATGAGAGCAGTAAAGAGATGTGTGGAGATCAATCAGTTCTTAGTCCACGGTTTTCCTTCATCTTAAATAAGTTTTCCAGGTAATGAAATAGTGTAATAAACTATAACCAACTTTCCTATTTTGTTCCTAGTATCAAAGGAGTAGAAAAATGGCAAAAGAGAGAAGACACACATGAAATAAAAGATACACACAAAAAATATAAAAAAAATGTTTGGAGAGTTTTGAGTAAAATTAAGTTGGTATTTGCCTTTAAAAAAATAGAATGGGGAAAATTGTTGTAGAATTAAGAGCAGGCTTGTGTTGCTATAGGTAATATTTTGTAGCTTCAGTTGCATGCCCTCTTCAACATTTAAAAAAAAAAAGTCAGTAATTTCATTTAACTGAGCAATCAACAAGAATTAGAGACTTGGAAATGACAAACAAATGAAAGAAGGAAAGCATCCAGAAAAGAAGATAAGTTTAATGGACATGATTTATCGTAGGAGACATGACCTCATTCCTTATTAGAGGGATAGAGGGATTTCCACTAAACCAGATTTGATGTTAAATAAATTTATTATACAGATGATACTAATTTGATTTGTCCCTCTCTTTTTGGTATTATACGGTGAAGAGATACAAGGAAAACTTTTAAAATAGTGTAGCAGCTTCCTCAGATGAAAATTGTTCCCAGGGTCCTCACCCTCACCCATCATAATAAAGGACTAAAAAAGCAGAATTCAGCGTAAGGAATAGCTCTCTCCAGAAGTGACACAGGTAGCTGTGTGGATGTCTGCAGTAAATTTAGTTTTGATTATTTAAAATTTTAGCATTTAAATGGTTGGTTTTTATAATTTAAAAAATTTTACTTAAAAGTGATTGAATAAGTGATTAAAATTTAAAGATTAAGCTGAAATTAATAATAAACACAAGCAGCAGGTAATATGATACAGTCTATAAGGTCCGAAAAGTCTTGCCAAATAAGTTTGAGACTTCCAGCAAGTCTTTTCCTTAGGAATTTTGCTTTGGTATTTGATATATAACTATAGATTAATCTATATAGAGCGATAATATTTGTGGAACTTGGTATATGCCACACACCGTTCTCAGTTATTAGTCGATGTGAAGAGCAGGGTTTTCTTTCATCTTAAAGAAGTTTTCTAGGTGATGAAATAGTATAATAAAGAATAACCAACTTTCTTCTTTGACCCTCACAAAAATCCTAGGGAGCAGGTACAATTATCCCCATTTTAGAAGCATGGAAACTGAAGCTCCAGACGTTAGCTAGCTTGCCCAAGGTCTGACAGTTGTTGCGTATAGAGCCAGGAATGGGGCCTAAAATCCTTTTTGACTCCACTCAAAACCATGTGGGTATGTGTTCTCGACCACTCACTAAGCAAACTTACTTATTTTTATGGTTACGATTATTAACCCATTTTTGATCAGATCTTTTTGACAGTTGTGCATTTGAATATTTTTGCTATAGCGCTTTCATTCATTTATATTTCAGGTGACCATGTGGCTACAAGATTGCCGTCTGTATTTATTTGGCTACAGAAAGTCAAGCATCCCTATCATTTGTTTTTTTAAAGAAGCACCTCTCTCTTTTTCCACCATCTTGGGCCCTGTGGAGGCCTGCTGGGAACAGGACTTCTCTAAGGACAAATATGTGTGGAAGGCTGTGGTCCAAGGCCATTTTTTCTGGCTATAAGCGGGGTTCTGGAACCAGAGGGAACACACAGCTCTTCTGAAAATTGAAGGTGTTTATGCTCGAGATGAAGCAGAATTCTGTCTAGGCAAGAGATGTGCTTCTGTGCACGGAGCAAAGAACACCACAGTGACTCCTGGTGGCGAACCAAACACACCCAGAGTCGCCTGGGGAAAGGTAACTCGTGCTCATGGAAACAGTGGCGTGGTTCTTGCTAAATTCCGAAGCAACCTTCCCCCTAAGGCCACTGGACACAGAACCCGTGTAATGCTGTGCCCCTCAAGGACTTACACGTACTGAAAATAAAGAAAACGGATTTGTAAAATAAATAAATAAATAAGAAGCACCTCTCAAATTTGCATCTACTGTTCTTTTTGAAACAGGCATGTACATGGACAGAAGCACAAGGCTCAGTCCTCACCCTCTGCTTTTCTGTCTTTTTCCCTTTCCTTCTTTCAGATGTATCACTTCATAGGACCCCAATAATACCTGTTGGCCGTGTTTACTGCATCTAATTGGGGTCAGGCCCAGAAGAGGTGCTGGTGCAGTCAGCCATTCAGTTATTGGCCGAATACTTACAAGTTGCCCAGTCCTTCAGAAGGTGGAGAGGGATGAGGAGTCACGAACACAAGACAGGGATTTTGGGGGTTCAATAGGGCTGTGCCTTTCAGGGGGGAAATATTATATATATATATATAATTTGCCTTTCTTCTTCACTCTGTACCTTTGGCTGAGAAGTGGCACATCTTTAATGACAATCAGGGGTAAAGGGTTGCTGCCCCTCCATTTATTTGGTCTTTTTTGGCATTGGTTCCACAGTCAGTGGCCATGAAGGTGGTCTTCTATAGCTCTGACAGAGGTGGGGGGCCGAGGGTAGTCAGTCTGAAATCAGTCCCCATCATTGCTTGTTCACAGTGCCTGTTAAAAACCAGAAATAAAATTATTCTGAAGGGGATCATATGTGACTCATTAATCCATGTGCTTTCTGATGCTCATTATCACTGAAAATTGAGTTGGCTAAGTCTGTTTAACTTTTGTGATTAAGGATTGGCCTTAGGATTTGATGTGCTGGCGGCCCAGAAGGATAAAAGGATTGCATTCAGCCGTCCTCCCACTCCCACCCGCACAGGAAGCTAGCACTTAGCGCTTTGTCCTTGGCCAGCAAGCAGTTCACCGCCCGTGAAACACTGGCAGGCAAGCCACACAGCTGCATGGAGCACAGGACAACATCAGGCAGGCAAGCCTGACCCACCAAGTCCCACTGCCATCAGGGGGTGACAGGCACGGCTGCATCAAGTCTTAACACCCAGAGAGGCAGGCCCAACTACAGACAGCCTCCAGGCCTCTTATTAGCTAGTGACTGCCTTTTCACTTTATTTTTACAAAATTCCGTAATTAAGCTCTTACCACTTAATAGTTCTCAAATCCACATATTAAAGCATCTTATAAATGTGTAAAAATATTTTCAACCCTGGCCGGCTTGGCTCAGTGGCTGGAGCGTTAGCCTGCCGACTGAAGGGTCCCAGGTTCGATTCCGGCCAAGGGCACAGGCCTGGGTTGCGAGTGTGATCCCCAGTAGGGGGCATGCAGGAGGCAGCCAACCAATGGTTCTTTCTCATCATTGATGTTTCTATCTCTCTCTCCTTCTCCCTTCCTCTCTGAAATCAATAAAGAAATATACTTTAAAAAATATATTTTCAGTCGCATCTTTCTTGTTTGTTTGTTTTCATTTATCTTTGTTCTAGGACTTCTTAGCACTCCACCGGTGGCCACTCTGTCTTCCTGGGCCCCAGCACACAACCGGATTCTGGTCATGCCGTCTTCTCTCTTCAACTCCTCAGCCTCAGCGTGCTGATGGCTTCCCACGGTTGCTGTCATGCCTTACCTTTCACTCTGCCCACACTTCTTAACAGGCTTTTCAAAAGGCCCCGATGAATGTGTCTTTTCTTTCATCTTCTGATCATGTCTGCCCCAGACTCCATCATGACCTGGCGCCTACCCACACCTCGAGTTTAAGCGGTGGCCTTTCCCTTCTTCACCCTTTTTCTCTCACACAGCAAATTCCTCTCCCCTACACGTTGACCCTCGAGTATGCTGTTCTTTCTGTCAGGAATATTCTGTGAGATCGTCCTTGTGCCCCACCCACATGGGCTGTGTCTGTAACTTCATTTACCACATTGTATTTGAAACACTGCTTTGCCTTTTCAAAGCTAGAAGTTCCTTGAGATCAAAGATCAAGTCTTACCCATGAAAGGGCTAATGTAAAAATATTGAAATATGTAACTGTCAAAGAGATCTGATCAAAAATGGATTAATGACCAAATCTATAGAAATAAATAAGTCTGTTTAGTGAGGAATTGAGAACACACAGCCACATGGCTGTGAGCAGAGTCAGACACAACCTTGGTGCTTAGGACAGTGCTGAACACATGGAATAACATCATGAAATAATAGCTAAATATATTTTTTTAATATTACTTTGATTTTTTTTGGCGGGGGAGGGGAGAGAGTAAGGGAGAGGGAGAGATAGAAATGTCAATGATGTGAATCATTGATTGGCTGCCTCTTGCACACCCCCTACTGGGAATCAAGCCCAAAACACGGGCATGTGCCCTGACTGGGAATTGAACCGGCCACCTCCTGGTGCATGGGACAGTGCTCCACCAACTGAGCCGCACGAGCTGGGATAAATAATTTGAAAATGCTTTGTTCCCTCTATTGATTCTTTTTCTAGATCAGCTTTCTAGTTTTTCAAAATGTAATGGATTCAAAATTGAAGTTTCACTTATTTCAATCTTGTCAGTGTTTACATCAATAAAATTATATTCTTTAATTGATATTGAATATTAACATGATAGCATGCTCTTACCAATAAAAGTTGAGTAAATAATTTGCTCAAAAGTTGAGTGAATTAATATTTTTGGTTCAAGTGGTTAAAATCTAAGGTAATTTGATTTATTTTATTAGTGGTGAAGCTGTGTGTGTGTGTGTGTGTGTGTGTGTGTGTGTGTGTGTGTGTGTAGCAAATAGTCATTTGGTTTTTTATTTTTAAAATATTACTTTCCTTACATCAGAGTTGCCTTAGGAAAAGTAGTTCTATGTTGTACTCCACTCCATAACAAGTAGATTTAACTGAGAAGTATCATTTTATGGTCTTCTGCCTGTAAATATAAAAACAAAGACAACAATGTAGCAGGCGTATTTTCTTCAGCAGCTCCTCCGTCTGTGTTTGGGGCGGTCAGGGAAGGGGGAGGACAAGCTCCCTGGCCTCCCTGGTGTTTCTGGAGCTCTAGCAGAGACGTTTTCTGTAATTGGTTTTCCACATTTGCCAAGAGTCTGTTTCCTCTTAACATTCAACATGTTTAACAGAAGTCTTGTAATAGTTCCAAAAATAATAAAACTGGTCCCAAGCATAAAAAATGATACCTACACAGCACATTGGTTTTCCGTCGTGGCTTTGGTTTTGTTAAGTTCTTTTAAATAATTTTTAGTGTCAAATCATGTGATAGAAATAAAACGTTTTTCTTCACAGTAATAAAAGCCACTGAAGAAATGCTGGCGGTGACCTGTGCAGAGGGTGAGAATTACCTGCACAGAGGCCAGCCCAGGACAGGGTAAGTGGGAGGCTGGGCTGACTTCAGTGCTGTATCCTCAGAAGGACAAAAGCTTATTCGGGGTATAGGCTTCTGATATAGTGTCTGTAAGGCTGTTCTTAATCTGATGAAATCCACTTCTCACATTGTCAAACATTAACATGAAAAAGCAACGGGAGCTTATAATCTATCCAACCCTCCCATCACTCCTAAGACGGTGGTTACAGTGTCCCAACAATCAATTTCTCTGCTTTAATAATTAGATGTTTGACAAGTGAAAATACTGAGACTTCCTTTTAAATTATTACTTACTTTAAATATTATTTGTACAGTTGCAATTATTATGATGATGAAAGCATCTCTTTTTTCTTTAAATAATTTTTTATTTTTCAATTACAGTTAATATACAATATTATATTGGCTTTAGGTGTACAGCCCAGCAATAAGTGATCAT
Organism: Cnephaeus nilssonii; assembly: GCF_951640355.1. Classification (NCBI taxonomy): domain Eukaryota; kingdom Metazoa; phylum Chordata; class Mammalia; order Chiroptera; family Vespertilionidae; genus Cnephaeus; species Cnephaeus nilssonii. The sequence goes on along the minus strand of NC_137089.1, from coordinate 32,658,839 downwards.
CCCAATAAATCTAGTACCCACCTGACACCAGGCATAGTTATTACAATAACATTGACTATATTCCCTGTACTGTATTTCACATCCCCATGACTATTCTGTAACTGCCAATTTGTAGTTCTTAATCCCTTCACCTTTTTCACCTATCCCCCCAGCCCCTTGCCATCTTAAAGAAGATCCTTGCCTGGCTGGTGTGGCTCTGTGGTTTAGGATCAAGCTATGAACCAGGAGGTCATGGTTTGATTCCTGGTCAGAGCACATGCCAGATTGTGGGCTCAATCCCCAGTGGGGGGCGTGCAGGAGACAGCCAATCAGTGATTCTCTTTCATCATTGATGTTTCTATCTCTCCCTCTCCCTTTCTCTCTGAAATTAATAAAAATGTGTATTTTTATTTTTTTCAAAAGAAGGCCCTTGAACATTTTTTGGAATACTGGTTTGGTGGTAATGAACTCCTTTAGCTCTTTCTTGTCTGGGAAACTCTTTATCTGTCCTTCCATTCTAAATGATAGCTTTGCTGGGTAGAGCAATCTTGGTTATAGGTCCTTGCTATTCACCACTTTGGATATTTCTTGCCACTCCTGGCCTGCAAAGTTTCTATTGAGAAATCAGCTGACAGTCGTATGGGTGCTCCCTTGTAGGTAACTAACTGCTTTTAAGATTCTCTCTGTGTCTTTAAACTTTGGTATTTTAATTATGATGTGTCCTGGTGTGAGTCTCTTTGGGTTCATCTTGTTTGGGACTTCCTGTGTTTCTTGACTTGCATGTCTATTTTCTTCACTAGGTTAGGAAGTTTTCCATCATTATTTTTTCACATAGATTTTCTTTTTTTTTTTTTAAATTGAATTCATTCATGTGATATTGGTTAATACAATTATATAAATTCCAGGGATACAATTCTATAATACAGTATCTGTATATTGTATTGTGTGTTCACCACCCCATCAAAATAGGTTTTCAATTCTTTGCTCTGTCTCCTCCTTCCAGCACCCCCATAATGCAAATGTCGGAACACTTGAAGTTATCCCAGAGGCTCCTTAAACTATCCTCATTTTTAAAAATTCTTTTTTCTTTTTCCTATTCTGGTTAGGTATTTTCTGCTTTCTTATCTTCCAAATCTTTGATTTGTCTTCTGCTTCATCCACTTCACTGCAGATTCCCTGTAATGTATTCTTCATTTCAGTTCGTGTATTATTCATTTCTGACTGGTTCTTTTTATGCTTCTTATCTCTTTGTTGAAGTTCTAAGTTCAATGAGTATACTTATAACCATTGTTTTGAACTCTGCATCTAGCAGATTATCTTCATTTTGTTTAGTTTTTTTTTCTGGAATTTTGTTCTTTATTTTTAGATATGTTTCTTTGTCTCTTCATTTTGGCTGCCTCCCTGTGTTTGTTTCCAAGTATTAGGTAGAGCTGCTACGTCCCCCAGCTTGGTAGAGCGGCCTTATGTAGTAGGTGCCTGTAGGATCCAGTGACACAGTCTCCCCAATCAGCAGAGCTCAGCATTCCATGTGAGCTGTGCCCCCATGTAACCTGGGTATACTCTCCTGTTGCAGTTGAGCCTTGATTGCTGTTGGCACCTGAATGGGAGGGATTTACCCCCAAGTTGATTGGCTGCACAGACTGGCTGCAACCACTGTGGAGAATCAGCTGTGCAGGGGCTGACCCTATGGAACAAGACTTACTTCATTCAGCAGGGCTCTGATGCCTGCTGGGTCTGCCATTTGGGTGGGTCCCTTGTAGAGGAGATTGGATGGTGCTTCAATGTGGTCTGAACCTGTCCACTGGGTGCACTTCCTGGAGCCAAATGGAATGAGCTACAATGTAATCTGCAGATGACTGTTACTTGTGCTGGGCTTGGAGGTGCCCAGGGGAGGCCAACCTGTGAACCAAGGCTCTCTGCTGCTAGAGCCAGGCCTGGGGTCACTTAGTGAGAGCTACAGGGAACAGCAAGGGCAGATGCTGCTTGTTTGAGGGATTTTAAGAAAATCTGAAGCATGAGCAAAGACAGGCCATTCATATGAAAAAAAACAACAACACTGGAAATAGCTCGGGTGGGCCTGCAAGTTGAGAGGGCCAGAGTCTCGGGGAATTACTAGAGCAGGACAAATAGTGTGAGTCAGGTTGATGGAGACTCAGGTATGGTGCCCACCTACCTGCTCTGTGTGTGTGAAGAGGTCTCAGAAAAGGAACAGTGGCCCCTGCCAGCACTTGTGTCTGGGAGAAATCTGCCCTTCCAGATCTCACCCTGATGCTGGGCAATTTAGTTCCTCCCCGTATGTCCCTGGTGCCTTTGAGCTGCATTCTCAGTGCTGGAGCTAAGAGGGATTGAGTCTGAGTAAGTCCTTTAAGAGGAACTTCCTGGGACTCCAGCAGCCTGTCTCTCTCAGCCTCAATCCACACTGGTTTTTATGGCCAGAAGTTATAGGGACTTCTCTTCCTAGTGCTGGAACCCTGGGCTTGGGAGCCTGGTGTGGGCCTGGGCCCACTCCCTCCTCAGTGGGGACCTCTGCAGCTGAGATATCCCTCCTGATTTTTATCTAGCCCAGTCCACTGCTCCACCCCTCCTGCTAGTCTCAATATGGCTTTTTCTTTATATACCTCATTGTAGGACTTCTGTTCAGCTAGATAGCAGACAGTTCTGAATGATGGTTGTTCTGTAGTTTAGTTGTAATTTTGATGTGATTGTGGGAGGATTCCAGGATGATATTTACCTACACTGCCATCTTGACTGGAACCACTAAAGCACCTTTAAGTGTTCAGGGCATCTGGATTTACGAAGAACTTAAAAACTCCAGAGAGAAATCAGAGTCACTGACAAGCAGGAAACTGTGAGCTGATAACAAAGTCTCTATGATTTCATGCAAAGCATTTTTAACCATTTCTCCATCAGTAAATTGGAATCCAAAAGATAAGTCCTTGGCAATAAAAATAAGTAACCCTGGTGAAGGGATGCTGTGCCCTGCCTGCATCACAGTTGGCGTGGGCATCCCAAACTGGCAGGACTCTCCCCTGACTCACATCCCCATTTGAGAAACCTGCTTCGTCCTTTCCCCAGGTCAGCCCTTGCTGTCTTCGAAAAGGTGCCCACAGCCCGCCTGGGGTGGCTCAGTGGTTGAGCATTGACCCATGCACCAGGAGGACATGGTTCGATTCTGGGTCAAGGCCTGGTTTGTGGGCTCGATCCCCAGTAGGGAATGTGCAGGAGGCAGCAGATCAATGATTCTCTCATCATTGATGTTTCTCTCTCTCTCTCCCTTCCTCTCTGAAATCAATAAAAAAATATATTAAAGCATAAAATAAAAATAAAAGGTGCCCACGGACCTGAATGGGCTGTGAACTAAACGTCTTGCTGCTCCAAGCATGTCTGAGGTCCAGCAGCTTCTTAGAACCGAAGACCTGGTTGGAAATGCAGAAGCCCAGGCTGTCCCCTGAGCTTTCGGAATCCAAATCTGTGCTTAACCAGATCCTTGGGGGCTGTGGCCACATCACGGTGAGAAGCCAGGCCTAGAGCATAACTGAGTGGGGATGAACCCAGAGTGGTCACGGCTGTGGAAGCGTGACCCCCTTTATGTCATGTATGTAATTTTAGCCTGTGTTTCTGGGGAATAGAAAGACTGGGGGCAGGGGGAGTGGATTAAAAGGGAATCCTTATCTCACAAAGCTCGATCAATACATATTGTTCAATTTGTATTATCACCTTCAAGATAAAAAAAAACCCGGTGGTGGGTGAGAGTGCCACTCAGTGGGCCAGTATTACCCTTAAATAGTCATTTCTTAGGGCTGCTGTAATGAAGAAGTCCAGAGTAAGTGACAACAGAAATTTATTCTCTTGTTCTGGAGGCTAGAAGTCAGAATTCAGGTGTAGGCCAGGCTAAGGTCCCTCTGAGACGCATCCTTCCCTCCTCTTCCTGGCTCCTGGGGTTCCTGGCAGTCCCTGGCTGGCAGCTGCCGAGCTCCAGGCTCGGTCCTGGTTGGCACATGGCGCTGTCCCTGGGTGTCTGCCTCCAACACGCTGTTTTCTTCTTCCTTTGGGGAAACCAGTCATATTGGATTAAGTCCCCTCTCCTCCAACTCCAGTATGACCTCACCTGCAACGATGTTACTTCCAAATAAGGTCACATTCTGCTAGACCCCGGGATGCCGGAGGAGGAGGAGGAGGAGGAGGAGGTCGGGGTCAGGGGAGGAGGGCAGGGCTGCAGGAAGGTCTCACAGGGTGTCTTTCCAACCAGACTTCAGGCTACCCTCCCCACTCCCACTTTCATTTACATTCTGTGGCCCTGGAATCTGCGTTTGCAACAAGCCCGACGAGCTCCTGATGCACACACAGCCTCACTTGAAACCCACCTCTGTGGGCATCAGGAGCCCTTGGAAGTCCCCATCCCTCCCAGCCTTCACCCACACCCTGCCTGGACCCCCATGTGCTTGTAGACAGACAATAGGGGGAGTGGGAAAACGAGTCCTGGAGGAAGCAGTTAGAGGAGTTTGTTGTTAGAGTACAGTGACAGGTGATAAGGGCCCTTAAGGATGGCAGGAGACTTTTTTTTAAATTTGTAAAGTTCATACACTAAGCTCAAGCATTTAAAACTAGAGATGCTACGCCCTAGCTGGTTTGGCTCAGTGGATAAAGTGTCAGCCTGCGGGGGTGGGGGGAGGGGGGAGAACTGAAGGGTCCCGGGTTCAATGCCAGTCAAGAGCACATGCTCGGGTTGCAGGCTCAATCCCCACTAGGGGGTGTGCAGGAGGCAGCTGATCAATGATTCTCATCATTGATGCTTCTATCTCTCCCTCTCCCTTCCTCTTTGAAATCAGTAAAAAACAAATCAAAACAAACAAAAAACTAGAGATGCTTCATTCACTCATCAAATACTTGAGTGCCAAGTATATGCAAGACACTGTACTCAGTGCTTTGGGATTTGGGGTATTGCTATAAATAAAAAAGGAAAAAAAGAAAAAAATTTAAATAACGCCAGGAAATTAATATAAGATTGCAATTTAAAACTTATTTTGCCAATTATGGACATTAAAAAAATTGCCATTATAAAAGCAAGGACTTAGATTGTTTAAATATCTATTTATTTTGGATAGGTAATACCAAAAGGTAGGAAGGATGACAGTGAAAAGTAAATGTCCCTCCCACAGAGGCGACCATTATTACTTGAGAAAAGCCATTTAGCACCAAAGAAGTAGGAAGAACATAATCTTAAAATATATATATATATTGCCCTGGCCAGTGTGGCTCAGTTGGTTGGGCATTGTCCCATGCACCAAAAAGTTACTGATTCAATTCCCAGTCAGGGCACATACCCAGGTTGTGGGCTCAATCAGGGCATGCAGGAGGCAGCCAATCAAATGTTTCTCTCTCCTCCCTTCCTCTCGCTCTCAAAAAAATAAAATAAAAATAAAAATAACTTTTAAAAATTATTGATTGCTTTGAGAGAGGAGAAAGGGTGGTGGTGGTGGGGGGGGGAGAGAGAGAGAGAGAGAGAGAGAGAGAGAGAGAGAGAGAGAGAGAGAAAGAGAGAGAGAGAGAGAGAGAGAGAGAGAGGGAGAGAGAGAGAGAGAGAGAGAGTTAGTTTTGTTGTTTCACTTAGTTAGGTGTTCATTGGTTGATTCTTGTATGTGCCCTGACTGGGGATTGAACCTGCAACCTTGGTGTATCAGGACAATGCTCTAACCCAGTAGTCGGCAAACTGCGGCTCGCGAGCCACATGCGACTCTTTGGCCCCTTGAGTGTGGCTCTTCCACAAAATACCACGACCTGGGCGAGTCTATTTTGAAGAAGGGGCGTTAGAAGAAGTTTAAGTTTAAAAAATTTGGCTCTCAAAAGAAATTTCAGTCGTTGTACTGTTGATATTTGGCTCTGTTGACTAATGAGTTTGCCGACCACTGCTCTAACCAACTGAACTACCCGGCCAGGGCCAACCGATAAGACTTTATTTTTAAGAGCAATTTTAGGTTCATAGCAAAACAGGTTGCCATATCCCCATGCCCCCGTATTTGTTTTGTAATGCCATCATTTATGAAAACGTAGTACTTGGGCACTTAGGAAAAGACGCAGCGGAGGGCAGGGTTTGTGGTTGTGTACCACGTTCTTGTACATGCAGCTTCTGTGCAGCAGCAGCTCATGGGGACTGGAATGTGGCTATTTTACTGCAAAAGTAATTGTCAACTAGGAGACTGCCATGGCTTTCTCCCGTGATTCCCTCACCCTCCAGCTAGTCGCCTTCACTCGTGTCCTCATGCTCTGTACTTCCTTAGCAATACTCATAAATGATCATAAATGATTTCAAGCCCAAAACACAACCCCTCATGGTCAGCTTGCCCCACTTTTTAATTGTTCCTACTTTCTTACTTCCACAACAGGAGGACACCCTTCTTAGCATTTGTTACATCTTCACTTTCATTTTCATCATAAGATCACACTTTGTATACATTTGACACGTGCTTCAATTTTAAATGAGTTCTAAAAATCCTATCTTTAATGTCCTATGTGCAGCATCTATTTCTCATGGAATCTCTATATACAAAAATTTCATATTCTGAATGTCATCCTGATGTATAAATTAAATTACTCTGAAGTAGGAAGATGTAAACATAGTATTTCTAGAGATTAATTTCACTTCTCTCAGGATGAGCTAGCTCAAATGTGCTGAGCAGAAAGGCAGTTGTTACCTTTCCTTAAACCCACGGCTTCAACATGACCTTTCACGGAAGGTATAGACAACCTGTAAAAAAATGTCTTCATTCATAGACTAGAAGGGATATAGTCACTTTCTAGGGTGATTGTAACCAAGTGCCACAAACTGGGTGGCTTAAAACAACAGAAACTTATTCTTTCAGTTCTGGAGGCTAGAAGATTGAAGTCAAGATGTCAGCAGGCCTGACTCCCTCTGAAACCTGTAGGGGAAACGTTCCTAGCCTCATCCTCCCTCTGGTGGCTCGCTGGCAATCTTTGGTGTTCCTTGGTTGAGGCTGTCTAATGTCAAACTCTGACCTTGTCGTCACGTGGCCTCCCTGTGTGTCTGTCTTCACATGCTGTCTTCTTAGGACATCAATAGGACTTCATCCTCACTGATCACATCTGCAACCGTCCTATTTCCAAATAAAGACAAATTCTGAGGTCCTGGGGTTAGGACATCAGCATTTTTTTTTTCCATGAAGAGGGAGAGACACAATTCAACCCGTATCAAGGGAGTAAGGTAAACTTCACATATTTACTTTTTTAGATTTTATTGATTTTGAGAGAGAAAAGAAGGGAGAAAAACATCGGTGAGAGAAACATCATTGATCGCCTGCCTCCTGCATGCCCCCTACCTACTGGGGATCAAGCCCAAAACCCAGGCTGGGAATCGAACAGGTGACCTATTGGCTCATGGGTCAACACTCAACCACACTGGCCCGGCCACACACTTAAGTTTTGAGGGCAACTCATAAGGCAGCATTTTTGTTTAATGGAGACAAAATCGTATTTACAAGGAAGTGCATAAAGCACAGGTGCATTTATTATAAAGCAAATACCCATGTAACCCCCACTGCTGCTACCAGAGAAGGCCCGGGTGCCCTTCCTTCATCAACACCCTCCTCCAGATCCACCCAGCTTCCCACATTGCATTGTCAATGCCACCCTGTTTCCTCCAATGTGTGACAGTTCCTCATTCTTTTTTAAATTTACTTGTTGATTTTAGAGAGAGGGAGGTGGGAGAGAGACATCAGTTTGTTGTTCCACTTACTTATGCATCCACTGGTTGATTCTTGCATATGCCCCAGACGGAAATTGAACCTGCAACCTTGGTGTATGGGGACAATGCTCTAATCAACTGAGCTGCTCAGCCAGGGAGTTCCCCATTTATAGCCTTGATATTTTTGATGAGCACTGGCCACTTATTTTGCATGATGTTCAATTTGGGATTGTCTGAGGTTTCCTAATGATTAGTTGAGGCTATATATTTTGGCAAGAATCCCACAGGCCCTGGCCAGGCAGCTCAGTTGGTTGGAGCACCGTGCTGTATACCAAGAGGTTGTGGGCTCTATTCTCAGGGCACATACCTGGATTGCAGGTTTGGTCTTCAGTCAGGGCACCTATGGGGAGGCAACTGATTGATGTTTCTCTCTCCATTCCTCTCTAAAAATCAATAAAAACATGTCTTCCGGTGAAAATATTATTTGGTATTTGTTTTAATTTGCATTCCTCCAAATATGTTTTTTAAAATATATATTTTATAGCTCTTTTTGGTGGACCTATCTTTTTCCTTTTTTTTCTATCAGGTGTTCAGTCCTTTGCCCTTAAATGTTTGAGTTGGCCTCATGATTTTGTAAAGCTAATGAACACTGAATATATACACTGGCACTTTAAAGTTTCCCATCATGACTTCAACCAAGTTAGGTACCATTGTATATATATTATTATCTTGTATATATCCCAATGCAATGCGAGATGCTCTCCTATAAGTTAGGTCCTATTTTCATTTGAACACCCAAGCACATGTAAACTCTAAGGAACACAAGTAGATATGTTCGTTTGTCTCGTTGTATAGTCAATTCTTATGAAACAGGGTTATCTTCTTTCATTATTAAGGTTTTCTGCTTATATTATTTTTTAGCTCATATAGTCAAACCCTATTCTGCCAACTTTACTACTGAGCTCAGATGAAGCTTCACTACCTATGAGAAAAATCAGTACTTAATATGTTCCAAAGCTAGACATAAATTATTTTTTTCTTTTTTTGGAAGTCAGTCAAATGTGGTTGTGTGGAGGTATTTTTTGAATAATTAGACACATTTTGGTATCATTTACACTCCTACCCTATTGACTATTAGAAGATAAAGAGACAATTTTCCAGTTAATAGGGTATATTAAAATTAAGCCGAAACCGGTTTAGCTTGGTGGATAGAGCGTCGGCCTGAGGACTGAAGGGTCCCAGGTTCGATTCCGGTCAAGGGCATGTACCTTGGTTGCAGGCACATCCCCAGTAGGGGGTGTGCCAGAGGCAGCTGATCGATGTTTCTAACTCTCTATCCCTCTTCCTTCCTCTCTGTAAAAAAATCAATAAAATAAAAAATAAAAAAAATTAAAAAAAATTTAAAAAAACCCTCACACACAAACAAAATGTATGAAGATTCACTTTAGTTCCCATACACAAAGTGTGGCAAAAGTAGGTTTACAGTTGTATAGAAAATAACAATAAATAATAATACAGGAATAACCTGTCTTTCCCATACTCACAACTATAAACCTACATTTGCTCCACCTTGTATTGGAGAATTATATGCTACTCTTCCAAAAGTCTGCTCTCCATTCAGTTGTCTTAAATTCAGAAGAGAAACAGTAAAACTACTTTTATGAAGATTGCAATATTGGAAGGTTACATGTTGAGACTTTAAAAGTTGTATTTATCTTTTTAGTGACCGATATAAAAACTAATCCAAGATTAAAGTCTCAATTACAGTATTAAAGATTCAATTACAGGTGCCACTATTACGTTACTTATGATAGAAATGATAAAACGAGCAAAGAAAGCAGACAGTAACATTACTTTGTCAATTGACTAAGTAGATGAGATACAGAGAAAGTGGTAATGAACTAGAGGAGTCCACTCACTACTCACCCCTGCAGTCCAGGCCAGAGGCAGGTTAAGGTTGCTGTGGTAGGAGCTGTATTTGAGGGCTCTATCTTTTCTTAGGGTATTAAAGCACATGTGCTGTTTTTGTTTACTTAACCATTAGTTGCTCTCCTTATACTTGATTTATAAAAAAATTAGGCTAGACAGCATGGAAAAGAAACACATTAAACTTCTGGAAAACCTCATAGCAATTTAAAAATAATATCCAAAGAATCATCCTCTTCTTGGTGTGGAGTGGAACATTTCTAATTGCTTTAACTTTCTACTCATCACTAGAGAAAGTGAATGGTACAATCAATGATTCTGGGTATGACCACTTTCAAGGAAAAATAGTTTGTAATAAAAATACTCAAGATATTCCATTTCTTCTCCCCTTCCCCTGCCCTCCAGGAGCTGGTTAACACAAAACTAAGATAGGTGACATGCCCTAAGAGTAATACTATAGCTTTCACAGGGCATTGCAGAACATTCAGGGAAGACATAGAAAATAGGTGAAATCATGAGCGAACTGAAGGTTAGTTTCATATTTAGAACTAGAAAATAGGTGAAATCATGAGCGAACTGAAGGTTAGTTTCATATTTAGAACTTGTTTATAAAGATTTCTTCTAGTTTAAATGTGCTTTTGTGCTGGTTGAGAAGAAAATATTGCTTACATCATCAATAACCAAAAGAATTTCAATATTGTGAAGTTTTATAACATTTTAGCAAATTTTTTAAAAAGGGCATTAAACATTCTGACCCTTTAAAAAATATGCTTAGATACATGTAAAAGCTGTGGATGAACTAAAAAAATAGATTTTTAAAAACTGATGTGGTCATAATAAAAAAAGAACACTTTTATACATAGGATTTTATTTTGCACTGCTATAACAATTTCATTATAGACTAGGGAAGAAAAGGGGAAAAAAAAAGGATAAAACCATCACACTGAGTAAGTTACTAAAGCTTTTCTACTTTTTAACAGGATCTTCCATCTGGTAGATTTATTGTCATATCCCCTTCAAAACAGACAAGAATTACCATATTTAAAAGATTATAGATTACCAATGAAAGAAAAATTTTACACAGTCACTGTACATCAAGGTTGAAAAACTGTCCTGCATGGAAAATATACTTAGAAATCATGTGAATAAAAGAAAAGTTATTGTGTTTAAGGAAAAATTGAAGTCCTCATAATGTGCCACCTAAATGTGGACATTCATTCTTCTTGGAGTCGCTTAGGTGTATGAAGTTCTTGCTTCTGCCCATTTCACTCATTATACTGTGTTTTTACCCAACAGCATTCGTTAAGGCAAACAAATCCTTTTCTGAGGAGGTCTTAAAGAAATTGTGGACAAACAGCAAACTTTTGGCATTAAAACAGGTTAACACATACATAGCCTTTATAATGTACATTAAGCATATTTTTCTTGGACTAGTGACAAGAGAAGATGAACATGCTTGCTAACAATGTCAAAAAGTTTAAAATTCAGTGTCCAAGCAATTCCTAACAATGCTTTAAGCTCTAAACAGTTTAGAATTTAGGCAAATGCATTAATGAATTCAAGCTTGGCAAATTACACCCAAGCAGGTTATTAAACTATATATACAGAAAGTAACTGATAAATATAGAATTAAAAGAATCCTTCTGTTTTTCCTTGTAGCCTTGAAAGTTGACAAACTTTTTGAGGACAGTTCTATTAATATTAAACATTAGGTAACCACAGGTGTTGGGAAACCTAACTACACAAACTGATTTAAAATACTCAAGATGACTCTGTAGTGTTTAATACAATTCAGTTCGTAGGTAAGGGCACAAGACAACATTTAACAAAAATAATCACATCAATTGACCTAGAAATCAAATGCAAATAGTTATGAATACAATCTCCAAAATCTGTCTTTTTAAGTGAACATTAACCATTTATTCAAAGTTATACAAGAATTTGAAAGAGTAAAGTCTTCTGTGACATAAAGCCATTTCAAATAGTTTCATGTCGCAGCTGAGCAGGAGAGGGTGAAAGGAGCAGTGAGTAGCCCCATCTGGGCAGCGCGACGGTAAAAACAGACTCAACAGCAGCCGCCCCCAGCCTGCTGTCCTCCCTGATTGCCTGCAAGCGTGGCGTTGGTAGCAGCATGCTGAGGGCCAATTTTAATGCCATTTGCCTGAAATAAAAGACAAAGAATAATACATGTAACTGTATCCAATAAAAATCCACTGCATTCTTAATGATACAATTTTACCAAACAACTCAGAAAAATATTAAGGAGATTTTTACAACAATTAAAACAATCTCTCAGGGGCTGTTTCTTCCTTTTAGGAACAATATTGTGGAAATATTTCTGAAAACAATTATTGCAAGTCATCTTTAAAAGATAAAACTATGTAAAGCCTATGCTGCTCTAATACAATGTCAAATCTTCTCTGTAGACAGCATTTCTCTCCATGTTGAATCAGCTGTACAGGCTAGGGGCATAAGAGTGTTCTGTGTCATCAATAATTTCTATGATCCCCAAAGACATGGCAGCTTGCCAAGAACCCACACACAGAGCAGTTCTTTCATTCATCAAACTCACACTTATGTCTTAACCCTCACTCCCTCAAGTGGATTTTACCTAAAAATACAACACTTTGAGAAAAGTAATACAGTAGCTTCAGAAATTAAGCTCTTAAGGAAACTTTACGTCACAGTAAATCTCAGATTTATAGTGCTTGGCAGTTGTTCTGCAACAGTAGTAGCCTTGGGGTTTCTGGCACTAGCTCAGTATTGACAGCAGCTGATGTGGTTTCTTTTCGCTCTTTTGACTCCTCTTTAATAAAAAGCATGCCCTATGGCTCATTGGTTTTGCCCCCTCTGGGCTGGTAGCAACTTCTTGAGGAATCAAGGAGTCAGATTTGGCATTTGGCCAAATAAATCGCATGGCCTGTTGGCTCCTGACAGCACGTTACAATCAAAGCTGCACCAGGCACAGTGCAGCAGTCAGCTACTATATGAAACCAGACAGAAACAATGAACATGCACTTTTACAGAGAGGCTCAATTACTGTTCAATTTATATGGCATTAGTCTCTGAATGGTATCGCCTTTAAATTAACACAAGATCTATTGCCATATAAACCTAGAAGATAGGATTTAGGAACCATAATACTCCAAATTAAAACAAATGAGAAAATCAAGTACTTTTTAGAAAATTTAGGCAAACTGTTTGGTTTCAGCAAAGAATACTGAGGCAAATAATAAAGAGCCTCATTTATGTATAGGCCAAGAGACACATATGCAATGGTTTTCTAATACAGTGCTTTTCTAACTGTAACTGGGTGAGGAGTAAGAGTTTCGCTTTTGGAAGCAAAAGGGCTTACTATAGAATGGCAAATACGTTTATGTAACAGTAAATAATATGCTATAGCCATAAAGTGGGGATTTAGGTCAAAATGAAGACCTTTAGTAAACACTTTGAATTATATGCTTCATAGCTTTACATTTTATCCTAATCATGTTGATCAAAATGGGCTCAAAATAATTTTATAAAAAACAAACACAAAACCCCCAAGAAAAGCAAACCAGTGCCAATGGCCAATTACATATATTAATTTAATTTCCTGAAAATATGCTATGCTATACTAAAAATAATTTTCAAATTAGGTATTTCCCACTTTCATATCAGACAACAGGGAGAGCATCATCTTGCATTAGTGACATAGTACATGCATTTACACAACTAGAAAATTATTCCCCAAAGCAGATGACACCATATGGACATGTGGATGAAAGTGGATTTTCTTCTCTCTTTGGAGGATTATATTATTTTGCATTGCTTACAACAAATGGATAGGGTCACTGGCTTTAATTCATTTGCACAGATATAGAGAGATGCTCTACTAGAACACAAACATTTAACTATTTTACAATATCCAACAATTTTCAGTTATATGATTATAAACTAATGTATTAAAGGACAACACATATCCATTTTAGGAATTAAAGAATATAAAGTCATGAATCCAAGTAGTAATTAAAATTCAGTTTTAAATTAATTAAAGTATATGATTATCTAACCACTATGCTGTACACCTGAAACTAATACAAAGAGTAAATGTAAACTATACTAAAAAAACACAACCACATACAAATAAATATTAGCCAATAATTTTTATATTTATATACCTCATTATTAATGTCAAAGACTCCTTCTTGGATTTTTTCATAAATTTCTTTTGCTGTATTAATAAATGCCTGAAATATAAGGTAGAAAAATTGGTACAAATTATTTAAAACCACATAGAAAAAGGTTATTATATAAAAGCTATATAGAATATCATGAAGTTCAACATAAGAAAATCAACCAATTAGTCATACGTTATAGTAATAGAATAAAGGACAAAAATCACATAATAATGTCAATAGATGCAGAAGAAGCATTTGACAAAATCCAACAATCTTTCATGGTAAAAGCACTCAACAAAGTAGAACTAGGAGAGAAATTACTTAACCTGATAAACAGCATCTAAGAAAAACTGATAACTAACATTGTATCCAGTGGAGAAGACTGAAAGCTTTCTCCCTAAGATCAAGACCAGAGCCAAGAGCCCAGCTAGCATGGCTCAGTGGTTGAGTGTTGACCTATGAACCAGGAGGTCACCGTTCGATTCCTGGTCAGGGCACATGCCCGGGTTGCGGGCTCAATTCCCAGTTAGGGGGCATGCAGGAGACAGCCAATCAATGATTTTCTCATCATTGATGTTTCTATCTCTCTCTCTCCTTCTCCCTTCCTCTCTGAAATCAATAAAAACATATTTTTAAAAAAAGAACAGAGCAAAAATGTATATGAACCTTCATTAGTATTATTAGCAGCAATAGCGAAAAGGTAAAAACACCACAAATGTTTGACTGATGAATGAAGCCCAAAATGTGGTATAGCCATATAATGGAATTTTGTTCAGCCATAAAAAAATGAAGTACTGCTCCATGCTAAATATGGATGAAACTTAAAAACATTATGCCAAGTAAAAGAAGCCAGACATAAAAGACCACATTTAATTTGATTCCATATATATGAAATGTTCAAAGAGGTCAATCTGTAGAGAGAGAAAGTAGATTATTGGTTGTTAGGGGTTAAGAGAAGGGGGGAATGGAGAACAACTGCTAATGAATATGGGGTTCAGGTTAGGGTGATGAAACTGTTCCAAAAATTAGTGGTGATGGTTGCATAACTTTGTGAATATGCTAAAATCCATTGCATTGTACCCTTTAACAGCACACAGGAGAAAAATATGTCAACTATATAAGCTGCATTAACATCCATGTTGAAACTAGCTTACTTCTGGAGGTTACTGTTCCACACAAAGTCCTCTTGGCCAGGACAATGTATCCTATATAATAAAGAGGTAATATGCAAATTGATCATCACTCCAACACATAAGATGGCCGCTCCCATGTTGTCAAAGATGGCCAGCAGGGGAGGGCAGTTGGGAGAAACCAGGCCTGCAGGGGAGGGCAGTTGGGTGGGGGATAAGGCCTGCAGGGGAGGGCAGTTGGGGGTGACCAGGTCTGCAGGGGAGGACAGTTGGGGGTGACCAGGTCTGCAGGGGAGGACAGTTGGGGGTGACCAGGTTGGCAGGGGAGGGCAGTTAGGGGCGACCAGGCTGGCAGGGGAGGACAGTTAGGTGGTGATTAGGCTGGCAGGCAGAAGCGGTTAGGGGCAATCAGGCAGGCAGGCAGGTGAGCGGTTGGGAGCCAGAAGTCCTGGATTGTGAGAGGGATCCCAGACTGGAGAAGGTGCAGGCTGGGTTGAGGGACACCCCTCCCCCCCCTGCATGAATTTTGTGCACCGGGCCTCTAGTTACTTAATATTCAGTTAGGGACAGAAAAATCCAAGAGATGAAAAGGCAGCTCATGCCATGTTGAATAAAGTTTCACCCTTTTTTCATACAGCATACTACTAAATACCAACATTAATCCACAAACATTCTATAGTTATGCAAAATATTAAAACATTTTATGCAAGCATTGCCAATGCTATGTAAGGTGTTTTTAAATTATCAGATTTGAGAGATCACAAAACATAGTATTAAGAAGACAGGTCCTCTTTAGCATTCTATAAAAATTCATAAAGATATCTTTTCTTTACTACCACTGAGACAGACTTAATTCAAAATTTGAAAAGTAAACAGCGTTCATGGAGAGGAACAAATCACACCTTTCGTCTTTTCTACATTGGAAATATCTGACTGCTGAACTTGCCACCAGAGCTTTTGTCTCCTAATTAACAGGACTGATATGTTTTCACCTTTAAAGGCCTTACAGCTCCCCAGAGTAATCAATCTACTGCAGCTCAATTACTGCACCAAGAACACACCAGTCAGGGAAGGAGACATGAATGGCTGCGGCAGGAGCAGAGAGATATGAATATGCATAAACTCTAAATGGCTGATCGAATCATCAGAGAGGGTCATGAGAATTTGCAGCAAAATAATGAGAAGAATTAATCACTGCAGATTCATAAGGCACTTGGGAAGTGAGTGCACCTTTCATGTGTGTGCTTGAGTTAAAGGGAAGAAGAAACGGGCTTTCAGCCAGCTATGAATTGATTTACATTCCTCAAAATTGAAGTTATCCTGATAAATCAGGAAAAATTTAACTTTATTTCCAATAACATGGCAATTATGGTGATGGCCTCAGAAACCAGGCTGACTAAATACTGAAGTCAATAGATTCATAAATTCACAGGGCTGGAATTCCTTACAGGGGCACCCACTGTGTACATTTTACTAGAATGTTACACAGAGCTACACGGTTCTATAAGTGAGTTACAACTTCATATAAACACTTACGTTATAAAAGTCAATATTAAATGTGCAATTTAATAAATTGACTTTTTGCTAAGGAGTTGATAAATCACTTTAAAAACTGCCTTAATAAAAAAAATAAAACCTGCCTTAAGAAAGCTACGCTACATAAAATTTCCTAATCACTACTAATTCTATTGCCTAAATAGTACTTATTATAGAGCAGATACTAGATAAGTGGATTGTTTAACTACATCATAGTGAAAAATATTTAATATTATTAAGTGATTAATTACTGATCAATTTTAATGAGTCCTCAGAGTTTAAAACCCAATGTGACAAATGTACACATTAGTGTACCTGCTTTAAAAATGTGTACCAGACCAGCTATAAACAGAAATTATCCAGTTCCTAAATAGAATGAACATTAAGGCTTATTAGAGCTCAAATGAAACTTTTAAGATAAGAGTCTTGGGTGTCACAGGCAATATCTGTCCACTAAAACGGCAAAGCATCTCAAGAAGTTGGAAAGACAAGAGATACATAATTATTGCAATAATTGGCCAACATTTTCTTTAATTTCTCATTTCACTCTGGTCACTAAAAATCAAGCCCCATACATATTTTTCAAGATAGAAATGTAACATTCTGAAATATCTCTAGAACACGGGGAAAAAATGAGAAAATTAGCAACAAGTTAAATAGATACTACAAAGGCTTTACTTTAAAAGCTCATGCTTTTAACAAGATTGCCTTAACTTAAAATGCCTTCCAATTTTAGAATTTTAACCAGTTTTACCTTTTCTATTTCCCAAGCTGTAAGAAGCAAATTTTGAGGCAGGGGGGAGGAGAAATAAAGAGAACGGGCATGAGGGGTGTGTCTGTGCACCTGTTAAGTGGGGATGAGCATGTGTAGCACTAGGGGGAGGGGTACTGGGGGGACTGCACTCGACAGCAGCTGTGGCAACAACAGACTTGTGCAGACAGTTCCTGACGGCAGAGTACAAGTGTTAATGACGATGGTCCAAGTCATCCCGGAGAGGGAGGTTCAGTATTTCCCGTTTAACATAAGAAATAGAAAATACGTTTTTGAGAACTTTTATCATTATTCTTACAAGTTTGATGTATACAGGGGTAAGATTAAAAATCTATGTGGAACACTTATTTCCTTAATATTAGAAAAATGAGCAAGCTGATGGCATACCTACAGAAAAATTTTAACATTAGTTAACACAATATTTGTGAAACATGACATCTTAAAGATCATGACAGGTTTTGTGACACATAAGTTACAACTGTAAGAATATCATGTTCATATATACTTTACATTTCATATATAGTCAATCCAAATATTAATAGGTTATGGAATAGGAAAAATATTTGCTGAGAAACTCATGTCAAAAGACTGCATTATCAACCCTGTGAAACAAACAATATCTAGGCAGATCCATGGTTATGAAGTATAAACAGATGTCCTTGCAGCCAACTTAATGTGGCGAGCCTCCTGCTCTCCCACGCAGTGCTCCACTTCATATCAGGAGCCCGACTCTCTTCATTTTACCATTAGCTCTCCCCCTTTGCCCTACTTTGATTAATTGCCATGTTCAGTCCTTTACCTTCATTAGCCATTAATTGCCTTCCACCTCATACACTAATCTTTCAACCCTTGGCAGTAGTTATCTGAATGGTCCTGATAATATCTAAACTTAACACATCGCGGGCGGATCACGAGCATTCTCGTGTTTTCATATTACACAGTGTTTTACAAATGTTAAAGGCACGCCTTAAAATTAAATACCCATTGTATTTTGAAGTTAATTATTACATGTTCTTGCAAGCTAATATCTTTTTATTTTTATTTATTTATTTTTTTAAAATATATTTTATTGATTTTTTACAGAGAGGAAGGGAAAGGGATAGAGAGTTAGAAACATCGATGAGAGAGAAACATCGATCAGCTGCCTCCTGCACACCCCCTACTGGGGATGTGCCCTTGACCGGAATTGAACCTGAGACCCTCCAGTCCGCAGGCTGATGCTCTATCCACTGAGCCAAACCAGCTAGGGCGCTAATATCTTTTTAAAGTACGATACTTTGTAAAACGTTTTTTGTACTCGTTCAATAGAAACTTACCTGGCCACTGGGTAAAGCTAACAATAAAACTACTGGTGTTAAGTAAATTTTCAGGGACTTTTACAGCACAAATCAAAGTAAATGTAAGGCAAAACTATAAATGCATTATGATTCAAATACATATTCAGCAAACACTAACATCTACCTTTATCATTTGTCATTTACCCAAGGGCATCTATTATATTGTTACCACAGGTCAACACTTCTCTAGGCACTATGGAAGATACAGGAAGAGGATGTAGTTCCTATTGTTGCTGAAATAAACAATTTAGTTGGGAGAATCTAAGCACAGGGCTGAACTCTGTGAAGATGCAGGAAAAATAAACATTCTGTGCTGAGTGGCATAGGGAGAACATGTGCAGGACTGAGGCAGGTTTGGCTACAGGCCGTGCACAATGTGCTAAGAGGGCCTTCACAGCTGATGAGAGAGAATAGAGGCCAAACTGTATTGTTATTATGGTTTAACAGTTTTAAAGGCAAAACACTGAAAATAAATTCTCTACAACAGAGTAACACAAATTATTTCCTTATGTAACATGCTGCCACCTGGTGGAAAGATAAAAATTACAGTGCCTGTTAGGTAAGAATTAAAAATAAATCGAAGTACCTTAGTTTTATTTAAACATCTTGAACAAATGCTAGAGACAAAGTACCCTGTAAAATAAGCGACTCTTTAGATAACTAAAATGCTGTTTACTTTTCTTCTCAATTGCTAACAATGCTATGGATATTACAGATGTCCATTTGCCGAAGCTAATAATAACCAGTATTTACTAAGTACTTACTATAGGCCAGTCACTATTCTAAATGATTTACATAGGTGTCGATTACTTCTGGTAAAAAAGTCAAGGAATGTATAAAAATAAGGAAATTAATTTTCTTTCATTTGCTTTCAAGAACATCTGGTTGTGCCCTAGCTGATTTGGCTCAGTGGATAGAGCGTGGCCTGCAGACTGAAGGTTCCGGAGTTCAATTCCAGTCAAGGGCACATGCCCAAGTTGTGGGCTGGGTCCTCAGGAAGGGGTGTGCAGGAGGCAGCCAATCAATGATTCTCTCTCATCATTGATGTTTCTATCTGTCTTCCTCTCTCTTCCTTTCTGAAATCAATAAAAATATATTTTAAAAAAATCTGTTTGTGGGATGAAGGTATTTATACCTACTATAAGATTAGCAGAATGGTTAAGGGTGGGGCTCTAGAACCAGACTGTGTAGGTTCAAACCTCATGTGTTGCTTTGGACTCACTGCTTAACCTTTCTGTAAACAGGATAATAATGGTGCCTACTTCATATTAATTGTTGGGAGGATGAATATAACACATTCATGAATATAACACAATGAAAACAGTGCTTGCCATGTAGCACTTGATGCACGCTAGCTTTTCTCATCCAAGTATCTGAGTGTGGTGACACGTGGGGAATGAGAGGAGAAGAGGACACAGGTGCTAGATGTGAATGTGCCCTGAAACACTGTAGACTAAAGGAGAGAAACAGTGATCAACGCTCTTCAGTGAATTGATAGTAGTTCTTGATTAAATAAAGCTAAACACTGAAAAAGTAAATTAGCAACATGTAACGTGAGCCCTAAAGAATAAAATATATTGAGGTCAGACTTAAAGGAGGAAAGTTTTGGGAAAAGAACATTAGACTAGAATTTAAGATTGCGTAGTTTAAATACAAAACTCCTTCAAATTCTGCGACTTTAAAATGTTCTGATTTTATTTGATTTAGCTTCAGTGGGAGAGGACTCATACATACATCATCCAATATATTAGCTTTCAAATTGTATTTCATGGAAATCCTGCAAGGGCCACTCTTGGGGATGAGGTAGGAAGTAGGCAGTGCCCAGTGAAGGGAGACCATTTTCTCATCTCCCCCCATTTCCCACAGCATCCCACCCCCAATTCCAAAGCAAACACAGTCTACTTTTATTTCTTTCATACTGAGTTTCTTGTGTTCCATTAAAAGAAAGAGGACCACTGCTATATTTGGTTTTAAAAGCACACGTCTCACATCCTTTAAAAAGCTTCTAGTTAAAAATTATTTTGGATTTCTAGGATTATTTTGAGAAGTACTTATTATTTCTGATTATTTTCATCCTTTGTGTCCTTCCTTCCCTTTACTAAAACTAACAGCACCAGTAAATATTTATTAATAATGACAGGAGGTGGCCTAAACAAATCTTGACCATTTTACCAGGAAAATAAAGGCGGGAAGGAACTGAAATAATTAGGTTAGAAGGGGTTGGGAGATTATAGTATTTAAGAATTTCCTGTTCCTATTTTCTGTCAGAGACAACACACAGATATGTTTAATTCCTTAGTAATTTATTTCTTCCATTAAACAAGCATTTACTGAGTACTTGATTAGTACCAAGCATGGAGCGTACTCGTAAATTATGAGTATCTTTAACCTCAAGGGTATAGTACAGGATAGATGTAATTCAAAACTGAAACATAGCGTGGAAACTTCCACAATAGGGAAAATGTGGCATGAACAGCTGATGGTAAACACTGTCAAGAGAAAAAACCCTGTGAGTGAAGGCCTAAGCAATAAGCAAGCTCCTATTCATTTATTAGGAAAACTGAGGGGAGGAAAGAGCATTCTGGACAGAGGGGAGGATTTTAAGCTCAGTTCGAAGCTGAGGTCAGACAGACATGTCTAGAAGTGGCCCACTAGACATTAAGGAACGCTGAAAAGGTAGGAAACAGGTGGGATACAATATGAGAGGACAGTTTAGCAGGGGTGGGGAATGTCCAACCCGTGGGCTGTATAAGGCCCTAAAGCATTTGGTCTGGCCCTGCCAAGGCATTAGGAATTAATGAAATGTTTGAACAAATATAGCAGGATAATTAAAAAAAACACACCATTTTAATCGATTTGAGAGGAAGGAAGAGGGAGGGAGAGAGAAACATCAATGATGAGAGAGAATCACTGATGGGCTGCCTCCTACACGTCTCCTACTGGGGATCAAACCCCCAACATGGGCATGTGCCCTTGACCAGAATCGAAACCGGGAACCTTTAGTCCACAGGCCGAGGCTCTATCCACTGAGCCAAACTGGCTAGGGCCTAGCAGGCTAATTTTTAGGTTGATAATTTTGTATGGCCCGTGAACGATGTTATCAATATCCAAATAGCCCTGGATAGAAAAAGGTTCCCCACCCCTGGTTTAAAGGATGAATTATAAGGAGGTAAAATTGGCAAGAGGGAGACCAGTAAGGAGTCACTTAGTATCTACTTTGGAGAAATTAGCAGGACTTCTTAAGTAGGGCAAGAATGGTAAGGTGTTTAAGGAGGACTCCACTTTTAGCTTAAGTGATTAAGATGGAAGGGTATGCCGTGAATTGAGATAAATAAAAAAGGAAGAAAATCAGGTTTCAAGGATGGAATGAAGAGTTATTTTATACATGGAATTCTAATGCTTAGGTCATATACAGGTGGGAAAATCTTGGTAGTTGGTGATTTATATATAAACTGTGAACCTATGAATATATACTACAGATCAATGTGCGAATGTTTAAGTGTGTGATCTGCATACATTAGCATGATTTTCTTCAGTAAAGTTTAGCTATCCTGGTTTAAAAGTACAGAAGATGAATGTAACTTTCTTTAGTGTGCTTTGGATCATCCTTAAAGTTCTCTAGAGTGATGGCTGAATAAGGATAGAGAAGCTGATGCTAGTTAGCAAAATCTTCCAATTTGTGCAAGATAGTAGTAAATATTTATTAAACTAAACTCTCCTCAAGCCTGAGGAGTGGTAGGCAACTAAATAAAGGGTTCCACCCCATATGTTATGCACTCAAATCTGTATAGCATCCAAATATTGTTTGAAAAATCAGAAGTACTGGAAATTGAAAATGTAAAAAGTCAGTTCTGATCTCCTATTACTATGGGAATACCATATAGACAAGAATATTTGGTCAAAATTGGCTTTTTAATTTCATTGACATTTAGGAGATTAACTCTAGGGTGTACTTCTATCACATATATGAGTATACTAGGGGCCCAGTGCACAAAATTCGTGCATGGAGGGGTGGGGGGGAGGGAATCCTCAGCCCAGCCTGCACCCTCTCCAATCTGGGATCCCACTTACAATCCGGGACGACTGGCTCCTAACCACTCGCCTACCTGCCTGCCTGATTGCCCCTAACTACTCTACCTGCCTGCCTGCCTGACTGATCGCCCCTACCTTGCCCACTTGCCAGTCTGATTGCCCCTACCTTGTCCCCCTGCCTGCTTGATCACCCCTAACTGCCTCTGCCTGCCTGCCTGATTGCCCCTAACTGCTCTCCCCTGCCGACCTGATCTCGCCCCCAACTGCCTTCCTGTGCCAGCCTGATCTTGCCCCCAACTGCTCTCCCCTGCCGACCTGATCTCGCCCCCAACTGCCTTCCTGTGCCTGCCTGATCTTGCCCCCAACTGCCCTCCCCTGCAGGCCTGATCTTGCCCCCAACTGCCCTCCCCTGCCGGCCTGATCTCGCCCCCAACTGCCCTCCCCTGCTGGCCTGATCACCCCTAACTGCCTCTGCCTAGGCCCCCACCACCAATGGCTTTGTTCGGAAGGAAGTCGGATGTCTGGTCAACCCGGTCTAATTAGCATATTACCCATTTATTAGTATAGATAGATTATATAGGACTAGAGGCCTGGTGCATGAATTTCATGCACAGGGGTGTGTGTCTCTCAGCCCAGGCTGCACCCTCTCCAATTTGGGATCCCTTTCACAATCCAGGACTGCTGGCTCCCAACTGCTCACCTGCCTGCCTTCCTGTTTGCCCCTAACCACTTCTGCCTGCCAGCCTGATCACCCCCTAACCACTCCTCTGCCAGCCTGATTGATGCCTAATTGCCCTCCCCTGCAGGCTTGGTCACCCCTAACTGCCCTCCCCAGCAGGTCTGGTCCCCCCCAACTGCCCTTCCCTGCAGGCCTGCTCCCCCCCAAATGCTCTCCCCTGCAGGCCTGGGTCCCCCCCAACTGCCCTTCCCTGCAGACCCGGTCTCCCCCAACTTCCCTCCTCTGCAGGCCTGGTCCCTCCCAACTGACCTCCCCTGCAGGCCTGATCACCCCCAACTGCCCTCCCTTGCAGGCCTGGTCCCTCCCATTTACCCTCCCCTGCTGGCCCTCTTGTGGCAGCCATCTTGTGTCCACATGGGGGCAGCTATCTTGTGTTGGAATGATGGTCAATTTGCATATTACTCTTTTATCAGACAGGATAGGATTGCTTAAATGGGGAGGGGAGCCTTTATCAGCAGGAGGAGATGCTCTTGGCAGACAAAAACACATAATCCATATATCTGGACTGATAGACAGCCATATGCACTATACTGCCAAATGGGTGATTAAAAAATTGATTTGCTTTCTTACACCTTACACCAAACAGCTGTTGCCCTTAAAACCCCTCCTCAGCCCTCACCTTAGGTTCTGCCTTCACAGTTCACCCAGAGTAGGTTCTGATTGGTCAGTTTCTATGCTAGTCAGCGTCAAAAGCTCCGCCTCCTAGGCAGCCATTGGCTCCTCGCACTTCACCCAGATTTGGTTCTGATAGGTCAGTTTCTATGCCAGTCAGCGTCACAAGCTCTGCTTCCTAGGCAGCCATTGGCTCCTCGCAATTCACCCAGATTTGATTCTGATTGGTCGGTCACTATGCCAGTCAACACCTCCGGGCCTGATCAGAGAGGTGGGGCTGATCAGCAGCCACCCCAGGCTGCTGGCGAGCAGGCTGAATTGCTGACCTCTGGGAGAGAGAGGGACTTGGCTGCTG
The DNA here is from genome assembly GCF_951640355.1 of Cnephaeus nilssonii. Taxonomy (NCBI): domain Eukaryota; kingdom Metazoa; phylum Chordata; class Mammalia; order Chiroptera; family Vespertilionidae; genus Cnephaeus; species Cnephaeus nilssonii. Next base: position 32,634,562 of record NC_137089.1, on the reverse strand, counting down.
GTGAGGCCCGGAGAGAGAAGCTTTTTGTCATGCTGAGATATCAGCATGAAAAGGTTTTCAGGTCGAAAACCTAAGACATTTTTTTTATGAACAACTTGGTTGAGAACCAAGGTTTGACTGTATTTGTCTTATAGTCTGTAACTTTGCTGAACCCACTTTTCACAGTGTGTGTGTGTGTGTGTTTGAATTCCTTGGGTTTTCCTATAGAGCCAATCATATCATACACAAACAGATACAGTTTTATCTCTTCCTTTCTGAGTTGTGTGCCTTTATTTAGTTGCTTTATTGCACTGGCTAGGACTTCCACCAATATATTAAATGAATGGTGAGAGCACACATTCTAGTCTTGTTCCTGATCTTTAGGCTAAAGCATTCAGCCTTTCGCCATTAAGTATAATGTCAGCTGTAGATGCTCTTTAAGAAGCTGAGAAAGTCCTTTTCAATCCCCCCACCCCCTTTTTGAAAATTTTAAAACATATGTGAGTGTTTAATTTTGTCAAATGCTTTTTCAGCATTGACTGCTTATAATGTGGTTTTCCTATTAAAATGGTGGATTATACAGACTGGCTTTTGAATACTGAACGAGCCTTGCACATCTGGCACAAATTTCATTTGGCCGTGATGTACATATTTTATGTACCAGTATATTATTTCATATATTGTTGAAATTCTATTTGCTTATATTTTGCTGAGAATTTTTGTTTATATATTAATAAAAGCTATCAGTCTGTACTTTCTGTTTTTTGTACTTTCTTTGGTTTTGGTATCTGGGTAATATTAGCTTCATAAAATGAATTAGTAAATGTTCTATCTCTTCTACTTTCTGGAAAAGTTAGTGTAGAATTGCTGCAATTTTTCTTTAAATGTTTGGTAAACCCCAGTGAAACAATTGGGGCCTAGAGATTTCTTTTGGTGAAATATTAAAATTATTAATTCAATTTCCTTAATAGTTATAGGGCTATTCCAAATAATCTGTTTCACACTAGGCGAGTTGTGATAGTTCATGGGGTTTTTTGGTCTATTTCATCTAATTTATCATATTAATGTATTATTCCTTTGATGTCTGCAGGGTCGGTAGCGGTATCTTGTTTTCTTCATGATAGTGGTAATATGTGCCTTCTTTCTTTGCCTCTGTCAGTTTTGTCAAAAATCTGTCAATTTTACTGGCCTTTAAAATCTAGCTTCTGCCCTAGCTGGTTTGGCTAAGTGAATAGCGTGTTGGCCTGCAGACTGAAGGGTCCCTGGTTCAATTCTGATCAAGGGCACATGCCCAGGGTTCAGGGCTTGATCCCCAGAGTAAGGGGCTTGCAAGAGGAAGCCAATCAATGATTCTCTCTCACCACTGATGTTTCTATCTCTCTCTCTCTCTCCCTCTCCCTTCCTCTTTAAAATCAACGAAAATATATTAAGAACAAAACAAATAAAACCTAGCTTTTTTTCTTGTTTATTTTCCCTATTGCTTTCCTGTTTTCAATTTTGCCGATTTCTGCTCTTATCTTTATTATTTCCTGCCTTGTATTTGCTTTGGGTTCTTGACTTAGGAGCTAAGATTATTCATTGGAGACTTTTCTTCTTTCTAATGTATGCATTTAATGCTATAAATTTCCCTCTCTGAATTTTGTGTTTTCCACAAATTCTGATACATTGTATTTTCATTTTCATAAAGTTCAATGTTTTTAAAATTATATTTGAGACTTCCCTTTCACACCTATATTATTTAGAAGTGTACTGTCTAGTTTCTAAGTCTCTGGAAACTTTTCCAATTATCTGTTATTAATAACTGGAACCAAGAAAGCTGAAAGGAGAAATAGACAAAATCATAATCATCATTAGAACTGTCTTTGATTTCTAGTTTAATTCCACTGTCTAGATTAATTCCATTGGTTCTATTGGTTCTTGCTTCACATATCTTTCAGCTCTTTTGTTTGGTGTATACAAATATAAGACTGCTAGATATAAGAATAAATATAAGAATCCTGATGAATTCTTCTTTTATTATATGTCTTACTGTCTCTGGCAATTTTCTTTGCTCTTAAGTCTACTTTATATTATAGTACTAGAGCCACTCCTGCTTTCCTTTGATTTTTGTGTGATATGTCTTTTCCCATCATTTTATTTTCAACTTGCCTATATTGTTTATATTTGAAGTGAGTTTCTTGCAGACACCATGTTTTTTAATCCTCCTTGCCAATCTCTGTCTTTTGATTGTTATAGTTCTATCATTTACATGTCATGTAATTATTAGGGCTTATATCTGCCATTTTATTTTTATTTGCTATTTTTTGGTTTTCCTCCCTGCCTTTCTGAGGAATAACTGAACATTTTTTAGAATTCTATATTGATTTATCTATTGTTTTTTAGTGTATCTCACTGAATATTTTAAGTTGCTCCAGGTATTAAATTGTATACATAAAACTTATCACAATCATTATTTCTTTGAGTTCTTTCTCAGAAACATCTTCTTTCTCTCCTCTTTCTAGATTTCTGATAACACAATGTTAGAGCTTTTGTTACTGTGTTACGGGTCTCTGGGGTACTGTAAATTTTTCCATCTATTTTCTCTCTGTAGTTGGACTGAGTTGTTTCTATCATCCAGTTCACTCTTTCCTCTGTTTCTTTCTTTAAAAAAAAAATAATGTTTTTATTGATTTCAGAGAGGAAGGAAGAGGGAGAGAGAGATAAATAGATCAATGATGAGAGAGAATCACTGATCAGCTGCCTCTTGCGTGCCCCTTACTGGGGATTGAGCCTGCAATCCAGGCACGTGCCCTTGACCAGAATTGAACCCAGGACCCTTCATTCTGCAGGCCGATGCTCTATCTACTGAGCCAAACCAACTAGGGCTGTACCTGTCATTTTGCTGATCTCATCCATCGAGTTTTTAATTTCAATTATTATATTTTTCAGTTTTAAAATTTCTATCTGGTTCTTCTTTCTAACTTGTAATTTTTTTTCATGTGTTTCAAGCAAGCTTCTTTTTAAAAAAAATATATTTTTATTGATTGCAGAGAGAAAGGGAGAGGGAGAGAGAGATAGAAACATCCATGATGAGAGAGAATCATGGATCGGCTGCCTCCTGCAGGCCCCCAATGGGGATCAAGTCCGCAACCCTTGCATGTGCTCTTGACTAGAATCGAACCCGGGACCCTTCAGTCCGCAGGCTGACGCTCTATCCACTGAGCCAAACCGGCTAGCTCAAGCAAGCTTCTAATTGTTTGTTGAGACACTGTTATAATGGTTGTCTAAAAACAAAATCTTTATCAGATAATTCTAACATCTGTCATCTTCCTGTTGGCATCTGTTTATCTTTTTTTTCTTTTTCATTTAGTTTGAGATCTTCCTGATTCTAGATGGGAAGAGTGACTTTTATTGAAAACTTGACATTTGGAGTACTGTTTCATTAGCCTCTGGGTATTTTTAAATCTATACTTTCTATGGCTTCCTCTGACACTGCTCCCACGGGGAAATGATGAGCATGGAAGAACATCATTACAGTCAGTTGATAGTGAAAGCAGCACTCATTTTTTTCCTGTTTGGCTGTAGAACGATATTCCTGCCTCCTGCACGCCCCCTATTGGGGATCCTGGGCATGTGCCTGGTCCGGAATCAAACCTTGACCTCTTGGCTCATAGGACGACACTCAACCACTGAGCCAGCCAGCTGGGCAGTAGACTGCTTTTCTAAAAGCTTTCTGTCTTGCTAGGCAGTGCCTTTCCTGGTCCTTTGGCTACAGAGTAAGCTTTCCGCTCCCCTGCACCTGTTAGCCTTCCTAGATCATCAGATTCTCTGGCACCCAATCTGAGACATATGAGGCAAGAAGAAAACCAAGGGAAATCACTGCTGTCTCATTTCTCAAGTCCCAAGATCTCTAACTGGTCACCTTTCTTCCCTCCACCTTTCAAAGTCTTCTTATAATTGTTTTGTATATAATGCTTAAAGTCTTAGTTGTACTTAGCAGGAGAAACAGGTGAAAGTAAGTCTACTCCATCTTTCCAGATGCAGAAGTCTCTGGTTACTATTTTCAAGTTCAATCAGTTCCTAAATTGTGTAAGGAGATTCAGGTTTGTTTTCACCCTTTTGTATAGTACATACAATGCCCACCATCTTAACACTTTATCATAAAATATTTTCAGCTTTTAGGTAAAATTTCAGGGATGACTTCATTATGTAATGCTTGTCTATGATTCCTTTAAAAATAGATTTATAAAGATTATTTCTGCCCAACTGGCGTGGCTCAGTGGTTGAGCGTTGACCTATGAACCAGGAGGTCATGGTTTGATTTCCGGTCAGGGCACATACCTGGGTTGTGGGCTCCATCCCCAGTGGGGGGCGTGCAGGAGGCAGCCGATCGATGATTCTCTCTCATCATTGATGTTTCTCTCTCTCCCCCTCTCCCTTCCTCTCTGAAATCAATAAAAATATACTAAAGAAAAAAATTAAAAAGATTATTTCTTAAATTCTTAGCTTTGAGGCAAATTAATTTACATGAATAAATAAAATGCTGTTCTCTCATGAGTATGAGGAATTCCTGCCCAGATCAAATTTAACCTTTTGCACTCGGATGTCGAGTGTGACTCGACATGGCTAGTATTAGAATAAAGGAATCGAGAAAAAAGCAAGTGAGTGCAAAGGGTTAAACAATTATTTTTATTATTAACCATAGATACGGAATGTTTGTAACAAGTGCTGCCAAAACATTAATGGAATAAGCAGGTTTCCACAACTAACTGAAGTACAGTGTTCCTATGAAACCTTTCCTAAGCTGAAATGGCACAAAGTGAAGAGTATCATCCTCTACTTCCTTGAAAGTTCACATTATGACACTTTGCTTTCACCAAAGACTTACATTAGTACAATAAAGCAAAGTGGTGTATTGGGAACTTTTGAAAGTGGAGGAGATACCTGTATTTCATTTAAATGACAACAGTAATTTGCTACTTATAAATAAACACCACCTATTACTTGTTAAGAGTAAGAGAAATGAACACAAAGGCATTAGATATAGAACTAGAAACCTAGGATTACTTTCCAACTAGAGGCCCGGTGCATGAGATCTGTGCACTCAGGGGGGGCGGTCCCCTCTCAGCCCGGCCTGCACCCTCTCACAGTCTGGGAGACCCCGCCCACCTGCTGTAGTGCCTGGGCCTCCCTCTGTGAGGCAATCATGGGGCGATGGCCGGCCCCCCACCAATCGCATCGCACCTGCCTTGGCTGGCCTGGTGCCAGTGGGTGTCATAGTGTGGTCGTCCGGCCAGCCGTTCTGCTGTTTGATTTGCATATTACGCTTTATTATAGATTGTTGACATCTTGTTATCTGACTCCATAGTATGGTACCATATTAAAATGCACACAATTTTCTGTGTGGTTTGCAAAATCAACAAGAAAACCCATTGTTAATAATCAATAAGGACATGTTTCATATTTCTTTAAACTCCCATAACATGTTGGCCCTATGATTTCAAATACAACACCTGTAATAAAGGAGTCCCTTTCTGAAGCAGGTAGGTTTACATGTTTATTATAAGTTAACAAAGTGATGGAACAGATTTCTCTCTGGATTTGCTGTATGAAGTGAGACATTGCTCTTGTATGTTATCAAGCTGAAATTATTGGCAATAACAGGTAAAGCATTAGTTGGTGCCTACGGGAAATGCAATAAGGACAATCAAGAGCATTTCATCAAGTATAGATAAGTATAATATCTTACCTAAGAAAGAATTCTTCAGTGAATACCAATGCTGTTCAATTACTATAGTCAATTTCTGGGATCAAGGGTTAATTAGAAGAACTCCAAGTATCATTCTTAATAAATATTTACTCACTGTTTACTATGTCCAAGGCACAGTGCTAAGTGCTGCCTATGACCTCATCCTCTACTATCCTTAGAACAATGAGATTCTTTAATCATTTGTTTTCTAGAATCCCTTCTGGCAGTTGCTTTTAACACATTGGGGACGGATCACGAGAATTCTCGTGTTTTCTGTTCTAAGGCTTGTGGCCAATCATACCTTAAAAAGATATTAGCTTGTAAGAACATGTAATAAATAACTTCAAAATGCAATGGGTATTTGATTTTAAAGTATGCCTTTAACATTTATGTAAAACATTTTTTGTACTCGTTCAATAGAAACTTATCTGGCCACTGGGTAAAACTAGCAATAAAACTACTGGTTCGCAATGTGTTAAGAGTCTTACCCAAAAAGTAGAACTACAGCATTATTCTAGGCAAACTACTTATTTTTAGCCTCATTCCGACTTTTTCTAAAATAGAATGTAACAAAACATATATACCTTAGAGAGGATCAACTGTCTACTCATCTATGTACACTATATTAACACCATATTCAGACCTATACAGCATAAAGGAACATAATGTGTTCAGATAACTTCCAAAAGTTCAAGATGATTAATGGAAATAATTGACATACTGCAAATTTTATCTATTAAAGATGGCAGAATTCCCATGCTTTGTATAATATTATACAGCAGTAATACTTTACCCATTTAATCTAAAGTGGCTATAAATCAGCTACAAATGTTCAGCATCTTGAAACATTTCCAAACTTCATTAGTGTCCCTTTTCCTCCCTCTCATGCAACATAAAAACAATTTTAGGGAAAATGTATATACAAAGATGTGTTAAAGTATTTTGGCTTTAAGAGAAGGCTCAGAATATAAGTCAAGAGTCTGATCTAAGATGAATGTTACAAGGCATTTCAAAGCAAAGAAATTTTCCCACTTTATGATATTCAAAGACTATCAGTGATTAAAAGCTTATGGAAGATACACTAATAAATATTAAAGTATATAAAACAAGTGTATTAAGTAAAAAGATAATAAACATTTAAAAGGACCTCTTTTTTACCTCTTCTACATTGGAAGCAGTCTTAGCAGAAGTTTCCATGAAGATAAGTCCATGTTCTCGTGCAAAAGCTTCACCTTCTTCTTTTTTTACTTCTCTTCTAGATTCTAAATCACTAAACACAGGAAAGAAAGCGCCATGTTATTAATGAACACAGGACAAATAGAGGCATCTGTAGAAAATGTACCAAGTGTTTCAAAGTTGTACTGACCATTCTTTCAATTAATTTTTATTTTTTAAAAATATATTTTATTGATTTTTTACAGAGAGGAAGGGAGAGAGATAGTTAGAAACATCGATGAGAGAGAAACATCGATCAGCCATCTCCTGCACCCCCCCCCCCCCCACTGGGGATGTGCCCCCAACCAAGGTACGTGCCCTTCACTGGAATCGAACCTGGGACCTTTCAGTCCACAGGCTGACGCTCTATCCCGAGCCAAACCGGTTTCGGCTCTTTCAATTAATTTTTAATACATAATAAGCAACTGAATTATGCTGGGTATTATGAGGGTCAAAGTGTTTAGAAACACTGATTAGTTTCAAAGAACTAATGATCAAACAGAAGATTCTGAATTACAGCCTATAATGCCAAAACTAAGAGAAACCTCAAGGGAACATCTAGCCCAACACCCTGCCTTTGAGTATAGTGGATTCCCAAAAAGAAGGAACCATTTTACTCAAGTAATAATTTGAGAGAACAGAACTACACTAGTTTCTTCATCCTTCAGCCAGACTGACTTTCTATGAATGTGATTAAAAATAAGTCACACAATTCTCAAAAGCTAAAGGAAATTGCTTAATAAAATTCAAAGTACTAAGAAAATATATTAATTAGATTATTAATCCAAGTTGGCCTAATTACCAGTAAAGCTGTTAATAGAAAAAGAGAAACAAAAGTCTAAGCTAGAAATCTGGGACAAAAGTATGGTATTCATTTTTATCATCCTGGAACTATATTAGTAAAGCAGAGAGGGAAAGTAACAGTCTACTTCAAGTGTGTTCTACTGTAAAAAATTTAAAACTTCACTATTATAAAGTATTTTAAGCACAAAGAATAGTATAGAGAATAATATAATATCCATTTAGCCTTGACACAGTATTTTGATGGATTTATATCAGTTTTTCTGTTGAGAAATAAAATCAGTAGTTATACAGCTCAACTGCCTCCCCGTGTGCCTGTCTGTTCCTGATCTTATTCTCTTCTCTCTTACCTCAAAGGTAACCAGCACTCTATATTTGGCATTTTCAATCTCAGGGTACTTTTATATTTATACTCATGTAAAGAAGGATTTTTTGTTTGTTTTTACATATTTTTTAAAAATTTAGATGTAGCTATCATTCTACAACTTATTAATTTTGGTCAATATTATGTTTTTCAGATTTATATACATAATGTATATAGGTCTAGTTTCTTAATTTTTTACTGTTGTATTATATTCTATTGAATGAATGCAACAATTCATTTTTAATTCTCCATTGACATAGTTATTTAAAATTTCATTTAATTCACCTGATGATCAGGGGACTGGGGCACAAAGGGGTTAAGAAAACATCCAAGCTCACACTCTAGGAGAAGCTGGTAGAGTGATTCCATCCAGATCACTGTGCTATACTTATACTGCATCATTAAAACATTTTTTAATGATTACCTTTTCTGATAACCAATTATATTGAAGAACTTTTGTCAAATAAGGAAAAATACGAAGAAAAAAATTAGCCATAATTTACTTTCCCCAAGTAATTAACATCTTGGTGAATATAACTGATTTTGTTTTTCCCTACTGGAATATATTCGTATTCACTATTCATTGTAATTGCTTTTTTTTCCCATTGACTACATCGTGGATCATTTTCCCATGTCATTTTTGCAGTCTTTTACAATGTTATTTTTACTTAGTACACAGTAAAGATTGGCAGTATATTTTATGCAAATCTACACTGCACAAATTAGGAATAATACAAACAAAACAAAGATGTTAAAGTCTCATTCACCTAATGTTAAGCAATGTCAGTGTTTCAACTTTACAAAATTCAGCAGGAACTTCATAACCTCAAAGCTGGCTGACTGGGTAGGCTGTCAATTATGTTTACAAAGTTGCCATATCAGTCACCTCCTTTCTGTGATTGAAACTTCTGTGGGTGATTCTGGTGACTATTTTGTAACCTTCGCAAGCTGTTACACTTTAGAAATATTTCATGATTTATTAAATGCCATCTAAGCATTCATTCAGTTTAACAAGTGCTGACAAAACACTCCTAAAAATCAGAAATGGAAGAAGACAATGTGTTGATGGAAGCAGAGAGGGAAGTGATGCAGCTCTAAGCAGAGGAATGTAGGCAGCCCTTAGTAGCTGAGACAACAAATGAATTTCCCGCTAGTCTCCAGAGAGAAACAGCTTTTCTGACACCTTGATTTTAGCCCCATAAAATTCATTTCAGACTTCTGACCTCCACAACTGTCAGATTATAAACTTGTGTTAAGTCACACACACACACACACCACCTGAAATGTTGGAAGGTGTGATATAAGATACTATAAAGGTAACAGCAAGTATAAAAGTGTGACCGTACTATAAAATATTAATGGCAAGATGAGAACTTAAAAACAGGCAAACTAAGTTTGCAAATATTATAGCATTAAGTTGGCAAGGATAATTTATCCAACTATAATCTGAGGGCCTCCTTTAAGTCAAGACTCTTCCTGGATCCCAGAACAAATTACTCAACAAAATAGACAAAAATCCAACTCCCCCTGGACTCATGGAGCTTACACTCTAGTACAGTGGTTGCCAACCTTTCGGACCTTTCGGACCACCAGTTGGCGACCACTGCTCTAGTAGGAATGAAAAATTTGGGGGTGGAGAAGAAGTGACAGGGGATGGGGATACATGCTTCTGAATTCAGCTCATTTATCTGACAATCATTCTTAAGGGAAAATTAGCTTTGAATTACACAAAACCTTCCCTTACTACCCCATTCCCCATTTTATGCATATGCTATGTTTTACTGAAACAATCTCTTACAATGGGAATATTTAGTTATTCCCAGTTTCCCACTATCAGTATCTGATTATGTTTGCCTTTTGAAATGTTATTTTAGCAAAGAGGGTTAAGAACCTAGATGTTTGAAGAATTGTTCAAAGAGGAAGCAACACTTAGCTATTCATGGTCTTCTTCTGTGTTATCATCCTACTTTGGTCAATTCCTCAGTTTTCCAGGCATAAAATCATATTGTTGTCTTTGACTTTTCATCCCCATTAGTCCCATTTAAGTTGCTTTTCATTACTTAAATCTTTCTTTCCTAAATCATTCTCTTACTATATCCACTTTCTGTTTAAGGTTTGTATGCTAATCCTTTAGCTATTAAAAACGTTCATCTTTGTAGATTTTACTTTCTATTTCTTGTATAACCAATTTAAAATGCCACAGTAAGAAAAATCAGTGTTATCTGTCACTATGACTAGGTCACTGCCCTTCTCAAATCTCTTCATTGGCTCCCTAGTGCTTAATGCATCTAATTCAAAAATTGCTTATTCCCTGTTTCCATGTCTACCCCAATTCATCTCATCTAATAATAATCACCTCATTTATCTCTGCTCACTCCCATTCACTCTTTGCATGTCATACATTCTTTTTTCCTTTCTTCTAGCTTCTTCCTTAAAATGACTTTCCATAGCTACGATATCCCTAATTGTATGGGCCACCCATCCATAGTCATTAGAAACACCTCTTGTATATACTATAAGCTCATCATGGGCAGCAACCAAACTTAAGCCACCCATCATGTTTCAGACACAGGAAAACACTGGAGATAAATATATAAAAATTCCCTTTCTTCTCCAAATATTCTCCTCTTATTATTTCACACATCACCACTGAATGACAGTATAAATACTTCCATATTACAAAGACTAAAACTTCCTTCCAACAATCTTAATCTTAAATGGTTTAGTGAGGTGACTTAAATGAGTAAAGGATAAGCAAGAAAGCCCTTGAGTGAAAGCCAAGATAATACATACATCTAGTTACAAAATAAAAAATTAGCCTTTTACAATGGAAGTATTGCTTAAGTAAATATTTTCTTTTAACAGCAAACCTAGATTTCTATTAAAACAATACTTTCTATAATCAAATCTATACAGTATACTGTTATTTGTTATCTTTCTTTTTAACAGCATAATTGACATAAAGGAAACTGTACCTTTAATATAGTTTGACATATGTATACCTGTGAAGCCATCAGCTTCCCCAATGTTTCCTCATACCCCACTATAATATTATCCTCTCTTCCACCTGTACCCTAAGCAACTAATGATCTGCTTTCTGCCACTATAGATTAGTCTGCATTTTCTAGAATTTATATAAATAGGATCACACACTAGGTCTTCTTTTTTGTCTGTGTTTTTCACTCAGCATAATCATCTACTTCGTTGTACATACCAATAGCTCATTCTTCATCACTATGTGGTATTCATTGTATGGCTTTATTCATTCACCAGTTAATTAAAATGTGGGTTGTTTCCAGTTTTGGTTACAAATAAAGCTGCTATGAAAACTTGAGTATAATTTTTTGTGTGGACACATGAAATGTGTATATTGGGTAAAAACTTAGGAGTGAAATGGCTAGGTCAGTGGACGGCAAACTCATTAGTCAACAGAGCCAAATATCAACAGTACAACAATTGAAATTTCTTTTGAGAGCCAAGTTTTTTTAAACTTAAACTTCTTCTAACGCCACTTCTTCAAAATAGACTCGCCCAGGCCGTGGTATTTTGTGGACGAGCCACACTCAAGGGGCCAAAGAGCCGCATGTGGCTCGCGAGCCGCAGTGTGCCGACCACGGGGATAGGTGCTATAGCAGATGCATGTTTACTTTGTAAGGGAACTATCCAATTGTTTAAAAAGTTATATCACTTTATACTCCCACCAGCTGTATGAGTTTCAGTGCCTTTACATCTTTGCTAACACTTACTATTGTCAATCTTTTTAATTTTAGCCATTTCAGTGAGTGTGCAATAGCATATCACTGAGGTTTTCATCTGCATTTCCCTCACGATTAGTAGTGTTAAGTATTTTTCATGTGCTTACTTGCCATCATCTGTATGTCTTCTTTGGTGAAGTGCTAGTTCAGATCTTTTTAAAAACTGGGTTGTCTTTTCATTAACGAATTATAAGAATTCTACATTTATTCTAGATTCAAATCTTTTGTCAGATATATGTTCCACATGTATTTTATCCTAGCTGGTAGCTTGCCTTTTCATTTTTGTAACTATCTTTGAAGAGAAATTTTAAATTTTGTTGAAGAATAATTTATTTTCCCCCCTCTTATGCCTTTTTTCTGTCCTATTTAAAAAACGTTTCACAATACTGGAGACACTAAAATTTTGTTTTCTTCTAGAATTTTTTATACTTTTAGCTCTTACATTTAGGTCTATGACTTAATTTTTATATATGGTGTGAGGTAAGGGTCCAGTGTTCATTTTTGGCACATAGCTATTCAACTGTTACACCACCATTTGATGAAAAGATTAATTATCCTTTCCCCCACTGAAATGCCTTAGCACCTTAGTAAAAAAGTTATTTGACCATATATGTATGGATCTATATCTGGACCTCTCCCTCTGTTCCACTGATTTGTCTATGTATGCCATTATCACACTAAACTGATTATAGTAGCATAATAAATCTTGAAATCAGTATTAGAGAAACCAGTGAATCCTCCAAATTTTATTTTCATATAAATTTTAAAACCAGTTTGGCTCAGTGGATAGCGCATTGGCACATGGATTGAAGGGTCCTGGGTCAATTCCGGTCAAGGGCACTTATCTCAGTTGCAGGCTCGTTCCCCGACACTAGTGGGGCATGTGCCAGAGGCAACCAATTGATGTGTGTCCCTCACATCAATGCTTCTCTCTCTCTGTCTCTCCCTCTCCCTTCCACTCTTTCTAAAAATCAATGGAAAAATATCCTCAGGTGAGGAATAACAAAAAATAAAATGAAAATCAGCTTGTCTATTTCTACCTCCTAAAAAAAAGTCTGATGAATCTTGGGATTACAATGAGTCTTTAAATCAATCTTAAAAATATTTTTAGTTTTCTATCCACGAACACAGTCTCTCTCTCCATTTATTTATTTTTATTTTTTTAAGAACTCTAAAGATGCAGTCATCTAATATAGGAATTTTAGGAAGACTAAAGTAATTATAGCTTTAAATTGAGGAACCAAATAACTATGAAGAAAATAGTTTTTAAATAATTATTTAGGAATCACTTACTTTTGGTTGGGATATAACTGACACATAATCCATGTAAGTTTAAGTTGTACGATCTTATTGATTTGATACATTTACATAACAATATGATTACCAACATAACATTAACTAACACCTCCACCATGTCACACAATTATTTCATGCTGTGTTAAGAACATTTAAGATCTAGTCTCTTAGGATCTTTGAAGAATGTAATTGGTAACCACAATCACAATGCTGTGCATTACATCTCCAGAACTCATTCATTTTCTAATTATAGGTTTGTACCCTTTGACCATCTCCCCAATCTGTTGATTTTGTTTACAATTTTCTCTTATTATCCCTATAATATCTGAAGTATCTGTAGTGATATCTGTAGAAGATAAGCAGTTCCTGATATTGGTAATGTGTCTTTTTCATGATCAATATTATTTTATTTATCTTCTCAAGAACTAACTTTTGGTTTCATTGGTTTTCTTATTACCCCCTTTTTTTTTCTTACCTTGGGTTTTATTTTCTCTTATCGTTTTAGTTTTTAGTCTTAAAGTGAAAGTTTATGTTATTGATTTGAAACATTTTCCTAATGTAAGTATTTAGTTACTAGAAGCCCGGTGCACGAAATTCGTGCATGGCGGAGGTTTGTCCCTCAACCCAGCCTGTACCCTCTCCAATCTGGGACTCCTGGAGGGATGTCCGACTGCCCGTTTAGGCCCGATCCTGGTGGGATCGGGCCTAAACGGGCAGTCGGACATCCCTCTCACAATCCAGGACTGCTGGCTCCCAACTGCTTGCCTGCCTGCCTTCCTGATTGCCCCTAACCGCTTCTGCCTGCCAGCCTGATCACCCCCTAACCACTCCGCTGCCAGCCTGGTTGATGCTTAACTGCTCCCCTGCCAGCCTGTTTGCCCCCAACTTCCCTCCTCTGCCAGCCTGGTCACCCCTAACTGCCCTCTCCTGCAGGGTTGATCACCTCCAGCTGCCCTCCTCTGCCGGGCTGGTCACCCCTAACTGCCCTCTCCTGCAGGGTTGATCACCTCCAACTGCCCTCCCTTGCAAGCCTGGTCCCTCTCAACTGCCCTCCCTTGCAGGCCGGGTGCCTCCCAACTGCCCTCCCCTGCTGGCCATCTTGTAGTGGCCATCTTATGTCCACATGGGGGCAGGATCTTTGACCACATGGGGGCAGCTATATTGTGTGTTGCAGTGATGATCAATCTGCATATTACTCTTTTATTAGATAGGATAGAGGCCTGGTGCATGGGTGGGGGCCAGCTGGTTTGCCCTGAAGGGTGTCCCGGATCAGGGTAGGGTTCCCTTGGGGCGTGGGGCGGCCTGAGCGAGGGGCCTGTGGTGGTTTGCAGGCCGTCCACACCCCCTGGCAACCCAAGCAGAGGCCCTGGTATCTCGGATTTATTTTCCTTCTACAATTGAAACTTTGTAGCCTGGAGCGGAGCCAAGCCTGCTGTTCCCTCCGGGGCGGCAGCCATTTCTGTGGGCAGTTAATTCACCTTCTACAATTGAAACTTTGTAGCCTTAAGCGGGTGGGCCCAGCCAGGGTGTGCGGAAAGCTTTGCTTCCCCTGTTGCCGCCGGCAACCCTGGCCTGCTCTCTCAAGCTCCATTCTGTCGCCATTTGTTTGAATTTGTTTACCTTCTATAATTGAAACTTTGTAGTTTGAGTGGAGGCTTAGGCCTGCAACGGCTATGGAAAGCTTGGCTTGCTCTGTTACCTGGGAAACCTTGCTCTCTGTGGCTGTAGCCATCTTGGTTTGGGTTGATTTGCATACTTGCTCTGATTGGCTGGTGGGCGTGGCTTGGCTGGTGGGCGTGACTTATGTAGCAGAGTGATGGTTAATTTGCATATTTTATTAGAGAAGATAATCTCCCTTTAAGCACTGCTTTTACTGCATCCCACAAATTCTCAAAGATTGCAAAAAATAGAAAATAACTTCTGTAAAGCAGATAATATTGCAAATAATGTGGTTCGGAGAAATGCAGACTGAGCCTCTTGAAATATAATTATCATCCTATGGATATTGTTCAGTTTTTTATCCATCTGTAAATTCATGTAGGCATTCCTTATTTGATTATAAATATGGTACTGTGTTCTCTTTTAAATAAACTTTAATATCTTACTGGTTCCCTTTTAATCAATGAGATAAATAAAAGCTTTGATGTGTTCATTATCATTTGAGAATCATGATTTTACCTTTCTAAAAACATTATCTTTTAACATTATTTTATAAACCTAAAGAATGAATGAACTATGTCTAGCATTTCAGAAATACTAATTTCATTTTCTACTAAAATTAGTGGTAACTTTCCCACACTCTTGCAAATTTACAGAAACTACGGGAAAGAACATTTTCCCATGTACTATCTTTTTAAATGTAAAGCACAAGGACATTTGTTGCAGATAATGCTCCCTAGAAATATAAAGTTTGGAAGAAAAAAAGATTAATATGACACCAATATAAAGCCTTAGAGGTAAGTTTAAAAGTACTAAAGTAATATCTACTAAACAATTTTAAAAGTGTTTTGGGATTTTAAGAACAAAAGACTACTTGAAATAGTAATTTCCAACCAAGTTTATTTTCTGTATTTTAAAAACCAAATTATTTCACTCATATGTGGAATATAAAACTGAAATTCATACACACAGACAACAGATGGTGGTTGCCAGAGGGAAGGGAGTGGGGATGGGGTAGTAAAGAGTAAAGGGGGCCAAATATATGGTGACGAAAGATGATGACATTGGGTGGTGGGCACACAATGCAATATCCAGATCATGTATCATAAAAACGTACACTTGAAACTTATATACTATTAAACAATGTCACCTCATTTTAATAAAAAAAAATCTTAGGCTTTTCAAAATTTTATAATTTCAGAAACCACTAACTTACATTTGGACAAATGTACAAGATAAGCACTTCAACAGTGATCACACAAACAACTATCCACAGTCTTCATAATTAATAAAAAAAAAGCTTTAAATTATTCCCTTTACCTTTTATTTCCAATAAGCATAATGACCATGTTGGAATTGGAATGCTGGCGGGCATCTTCTAACCAGGTTGTCAAGTGGTTGAATGTATCTCTCCTAAACATAAATGATAATTTTATTACTATTGTCAAAGGATTTCCCCTTGCAGTGTACAATGAACACTTATTAAAGATAACTATTTTTAGCCACATCCACTTATGTAATGACAACAGGTTTCAAGTATATATTTGGACTTAAAATCCAGTGATTACAGTTCAGTTTAGAAATTAAATGTAGTAGCACTTTATTAAATTTCAATATATAAATAATATTACCAAATTGATCAACCTGGGGGTAGTTTTTCATATAAGAAAATAATTTAGTTACAAATTTCTGTAGTAAATTTATATTTCTTTTAAGACATACAAGTTTAAAGGCAAATAGCCAGAGCATAAAGGCAAAGCTATACTTTTATTACTGGTAACATTTATTTAGAAAAATTCTTTTCATTGACCACTGAACTGAAAAATTTCTAAGTTCTCACCTTGTAATGTCATATACTAGTAAAGCCCCCGCTGCACCTCTGTAATATGACCTTGTGATGGAACGAAAGGACTCTTGCCCTGCCTGTGAGGAAAGAAAAGGTTGAGAATTTCCTTTAATAAATTGTCCTCTTCATTTCCTTATTATTCATATGTAGAATATGGGCAGGTAGGGAATGAGTGCATAAAGGAAAAGAAGGAACCCTAACTTTACCAATCTTAGGAAAAAGTCACATACTACTACTATTGCTCAAGTCAACCAGACAACCAGATGCACATGCAACCTCCCTACCCCCAAGACCTCTAAACCTCTTTTGGCAATCCCTGACAACCCAATTTACTGAATGGCTTCACAATACATGAATCATTATTAGAGCACAGAATGGACTCCTAGCAACTAAGCTCTGAAGACAAATTTGAAAGGAAGCAAATAACCCAGAGCCTCACATTTGAATTCAATAACCCACTCCCTGGGGCAGCTGTTGACACTAGAATAAATAAAGTCCATTGTAAATAAATGATGAATGACATCTTTACGCCCACCATCTGCTGGTATAAAGGTTGTTGGAAGGCCAAGGATGCAGATTTTATCAGTTATATCACAAACTGCAGTGAGCTTTCAACAGTCATCAGATGGAATTCTTTGAGCAATCATTTTATTATGAAAAACAGAAAATGGTTCTGAATTTAATTTATATAATTTTTCTCCACACTTAATCAATTTTCTCTGTTTTTGATATATAATGCTGTCAAAAGGCAACAGGATGTAAAAGTCATCTTTATATCCACTTGTGAAAACAGACTTCAGAGATTATGCAAAATTAGTTAATTTCTCTTTTACTGGTGGCACTAATGTTCTGATTTTCAAGAAAGAATGGTGAAGGATATGCCTATTTCCTTTAAGATTAAAATTGATACAGTTCTTATAAAATATTTTTTCATTTTTAATCACTTCTTTTCTACCTTTGAGAAAAAATATGTAAATTAAGTAAACATAAAGCCAGTTTTCACAATTTTTTTGTATTCAAAACCTACTAATTTCTTGAAACATATTTATGTTTGCATGTTCTGAATTCTGATCTTCTAATGCAAATATCAAGCCCCTCTTACTCTCAGTAAGCACACAGAGAGCTCAAGTTCTGCCTTGTTCTAACCCTCAATACTTTATAATTCCTTGTTCTTCTTGGCCCTCCCACCACACTCCCTCCTTCCCATGCCCCCACACCCAGTGCCCAGCCCGGATCTGGCACACAATGTTCAGACAAAGCCTGTTGAGTGAAAGAATGAATCCTGGTGTCATAGTGCATCCCACCTAAATAAGTATACATGCCAGTAAATCATAACATGCTAAGATTCAGTAAAATAACTTCTATGTGGAAACTAAAGATTAGATCCTCTCTTGGTAACTCAATTCTGGCACTTAGAATAATGTCACGCTAAATTAGATACTGAGAAAGCCACATATAAAAGGGCTGTAAAAATAGCCAACTCAATTCACATAGATTGAGGTAAAAACATTAGATGTTACGAGTTGGAAGCATGAAATTAATTACAATTATGTTAATATAATTTATTGGGATATATCTTTCAAAGAAGACCTTTCCAATTCAAGTTCAAAATTGCAAGCATTATGGGAATTTCTCCTTTAACTGTTTAGCATGGAAAAACTAAGGCCTAAATTTTTAAGAGATTCATTTCACCGTGAATTATATATATATATACCAAGTCTGTGGTAAATAACACAAAAAAGATAAATATTTTATTAGTTTAAAATAAAAATCAATTTTAGAGCTCTTGTATCTGTCACACCTAAACACTGAGTAAGGTGAAAGTCCTTTAAAACAATCTTGCTGGAACATTCTGTGGGATGAGTTAAAATAAATACGCTACTAGAGGAACACCACTACAGACCTAAAACTTCCGTGTTTACAGCCCAGATAAGAAATAGTAAAAGGGAAAATAGTTTAGGAAAAGGAGAAAAGCACACATCTACATACCATTCCCTTTCCTCTCTAATTATTTTACCAAAAACAAACATGTTGCAATACGGAAATAACATATACACACCTTATACTGAATCCACTGAATCTGGACTTTGCCCACCATTATAAAAATCAAACAAAATGCAATTAAAACCCCACACACATTCCAAGTGAGGACTATGAATGTCGACTGTATCTTAAAAATCTCTAATTACATAATAAGCAAAGACCAGTATTCAGGATAGTTTTCAAATTCTTGAGAGCTGACTTGTAGGAAAACACCCTACACTCTGGCCTAGTTAATGGCACTAGTAGCCGAAAAAGATTTTGCTCAAATAAGTGTTTTACTATGGCTTATCCTATATAATAAAACTCTAATATGCAAATCGACCAAACAGCAGAATGACTGGTCACTATGACGCACACTGACCAACGGGGGGGGGGGGGGGGGGGGGGGGGAGCGCGCAGATATTCAACGCAGGAGCTGCCCCCTGGTGGTCAGTGCGCTCCCACAGGGGGAGCGCCGCTCAGCCAGAAGCCAGGCTCACGGCTGGTGAGCGCAGTAGTGGTGGCGGGAGCCTCTCCCACCTCTGCTGCAGGTGGGCGGTAAGAAGCAAGGGGTCCCGGACTGCGAGAGGGTGCAGGCCGGGCTGAGAGACCCTACCCCGAGTGCATGAATTTCGTGCACCGGTTCTGTAGTCCAACTATAAACAAACAACAGCTAACTGCATAAAGCTAGCCAATAGTTAAGTCAGCAATGGCGAACCTATGACACGCGTGTCAGCACTGACACGCGTAGCCATTTCTGATGACACGCGGCCGCATGCCGAGGATGAAACATTTGCTGGTCCTGAGGATGAAACATTTGCGAAATAATGTTTTTTCCTCAAAGTGACACACTACCCGAGTTATGCTCAGTATTTTGGCGAAGTTTGACACACCAAGCTCAAAAGGTTGCCCATCACTGAGTTAAGTAATCTAGTTTTTAAAAAAGCACTTACATAAACTTGTCCAAACTGTAATTGACATATAGTATTTTAAATGAAAAAGAATGCCCACTTAGGAAATAGAGATTTTTTTCCCTCTGCCTCAGATGTATTTGCACAATAAATGTACACAGGAGGACAACAGCTCCATGCAGACAGCAGCCCAGGAGTCACACCAATCCTGTCCTCACATTGACAGACAGAGGCCTCTACTGTGGAGCCTTTGTGGGGGCCTGGGTACCTTTAGGAGTCTGAGCTGGAGCCTCTGCTGCAGCAGCAGCCTGGCGCTTGGTTTGAGCCTTGTCTTTGGACTTTGGGTGGCAGAGCCTGAGACCCTTGGCAACGCGGGCACGGGCACATTTTCCAAGCTTACGGTGAGCAATATACGTAAGCTGGCTGAGCTTGCAGCTGCTGGGATCCTGGGTTTGACCTCCTTGGGCTTGATAACCTTGGCAAGTGCACTCATGGCGTTGGTGTTGTTGGCCTGCATCTTCTTCAGGCCCTTCTTATTGTACTTGTTCCTTAGGAACTTGGGGTCTACACTCATAAGAGATTATCTTTGTGGTCAGGGTTTCTTGATACCATTTCTGTGCCATTTTCTTTCGGATCTGGTTGTGCATGGTGTGGTTCTTGGACTTGGTCATATTGACACTGAAGCCCACTAGAGATGTTATTTTTTTAAAATATTTTTATTGATTTCAGAGAGGAAGGGAGAGGAAGAGAGAGATAGAAACATCAATGATGAGAGAGAATCATTGATCGTCTGCCTCCTGCACGCCCCTACTGGGGACCAAGCCTGCAACTTGGGGATGTGCCCTTGACCAGAACCGAACCCAGGACCCTTTGGTCCGCACGCACACCAGCTAGGGCGTGATGTTATTTTTCGATCCCCTTCACAATAAAGTGTTGGGTTAAAGAGATTTTAGAAGCTTGAAACAGAACAGGATATAGAATTCTCTGTAGTAAGGGATTCCTAATATAAGTTAAGGATGTAGAGAAAAATGTATATATAAGTTAAGGATGTAGAGAAAAATGTATTTAATGAGATGAGGATGACTAAGTAAGTGAATTGCATCAGAAAAACCTGGTGGTCAGAGTGGACAATACAGCTGTTGATTTCTGTAAAACATCAGCGAAGATACCCAGATTTCCACAAAGTATAATAGAGTAAATCGGCTTTGAGAGATAATGGGTAAGTTCCAGTTTTAGTAATGCTTAGGATTAAAATCAGAGTCATAAAACATTTGTGAAAAAGAAGCCTTATAGACCTTCATTTTTTTCATGTGAGGATTGCTAAGTCAAATAAACTTGATTAGTTTCCCCATACCTTTAAAATTTACTTCCACTGCCACATAAAGATTCCCCCAAACTGGATTCCCCATGTGTCTGAGTCTTTCTGTTGATAACTTTTATAGTAACCAGGTTGGCAATTTAACTCTTCTTCCTCTCCTATTACCTCTATAACATACAACTTTACTCTCATTAAGCTACTGCTTAAAACTTTCTAAATACCCTGAAGCTCTTAGGAGTTGATCTCTATTTGTTTCTTCAAAATTTTGTCCTGAGGATATTTTTTCCACGGATTTTTAGAGAGAGTAAAAGGGAGAGA
The DNA here is from genome assembly GCF_951640355.1 of Cnephaeus nilssonii. Taxonomy (NCBI): domain Eukaryota; kingdom Metazoa; phylum Chordata; class Mammalia; order Chiroptera; family Vespertilionidae; genus Cnephaeus; species Cnephaeus nilssonii. The sequence continues at coordinate 32,613,350 of NC_137089.1, read as the reverse complement.
AAGAGACACAGAGATAGAAACATCGGTACATCGATGTGAGAGAAACACATCAATTGCTGCCTTTGCCTTTGCACATGCCCCAACTAGAACTGGGGATCCAACCTGGATTCAAGGTACATGCCCTTGAATGGAATCAAACCCAGGACTCTTCAGTCCGCAGGCTGATGCTCTTTCCACTGAGCAAATTGGGTAGAATCTTACCTTCTTAGTCAATAAAAGGCTTGCTTACACAGCTATTTTTTTTGTCTGATATTTGATCTATATTCTGATTTTTTTTTGCTTTTGTATGTTTATTTTTTTGACTAAAAAATCACCTACTCAATTTCTACAACCTTTGATAACCAATTCAAGCCCCATTCTCTCACAAAGCTATCAAGCTCGTCTTCCACAGCCCATAGTTATCCTTTTCTCCTCACAAATCCAAAAGCACTTTCATGTAATCATTTAGTTCTAATACTACCAAATGGATAAAACTAACACACTGCTCAAATGCTTATCTGTTTTCCTCTTTGGTTCTTGAGGGATATCCTAACAGAATAGTAAAGTATATTTATAGTAGGCACTAAAATGTTATCTTGATTGATCCCAAAGAGCAAATAAGTTAGAAAATTAAGATCTGTGAGAATCAGTATTACAGTATTAACTTTTACTTTCAGTTAGTCACTCATCTAACAATTCCAGTTATCAAACCCTAGCCAAGAACCAAAAAGAAGAAAAAAAAAAAGGATTTCTAAACAGCCAAGTAAGTTGTCTAGTGCACAAGCATGAAATCTCAGGTACTTCACTAAACAGACTCAACTTAAAAATCTAGACCAGTGATCAAGGAACTGCTATCATCGAGGAAATTGAGAATTTCATGCATTGAGATCTACATGCAGGAACAAGACTTCTGTTTTGGACAACAGTGACATTCGTAAGAATCAAAGTGACTTTTAGGCTGCCTCAGTGTCCACAGCAAGGATGTTTGAGAAAGTCAACCAGGACTATAATTTTAGGCCCTTTAAGAGACTTTCCTATAGAAAGTCAAGTAGATCCTAAGAGAAACAGGGCTGTAAATAAGACTTAGAGGATGTGATTATCAACTTCTGATTCTTTTAATGCAGCCGTTTAAGAGAAAATAGAGACCATAGGTGGGAAGTAAACAGCAGAGTAGACTGAAATGTCTAATATAGGGTCCCTGCGGTTGTTCAAGAAGAGTGGATGAACAGCTGCAGAAGGAGGCCAAATAGTTGGGCCTCCCAAAGCCTCTCAACTCTGGGAGTTGGGGGGATGGGAGCAGACAGGAGTGACAGAGGCAGGATTGTTCCCAGTGCTTGGTTCCAGGCCCCGCCCCTATCCCCACCGAATTCTGGTCATCCATTCTTACTGCTTCATTGATACACAAAAATATTCATTTTTCAGGTGAGGCGCTGGGTATAAACGGACATATTTTATAAAGGACTGAGAAAATGTCTGTGCTGAAAAGGTATTTTTAGCATGTACAATTCACATGATTTTTTTACACAGTTTCACTAACTCTTACTTGAGGTAAAAAATATTTGTAAATATAAAATAAAAATATTTCTAGAGAAATTGAGTAGATATACAGACTTAAAACATCCATATTACAAATTTTGGGTGAGAATAAAATTTATGTGGAAGGTGAATGAAAAAGTGATAAAAAGCAAATGACTAGTAAGAATAGAAAAATGAGGTGGATAAAGGCTAGATGAGGGTCTAATAGTGAGAACAGACTTCTTAAGCCCTTCTGCCATGGGTAAATGAATAGGAACTGAGTGCAACTTACGTTCCTTCATTGACTTACTGTGACAGAGATGAAGAATATCAACATCTGACTTCTGATAAAAGATACAAAGTGACACAGGGCCAAGGGAGAGTGCTTTAAGGGAGGCAGTGATCTGCTGTTATCACTGCTTCCAGCAAGGCCTCCAGAGGTATCTGCTGGCAGCTGGACTTAACTATTCTCAAAAGAAAGCATACATGGTAGTTGTGGATATTTTCAAGGAAAATGCCTTACTTTTATTTTTGAAACTGGAAATGAATATACAATGGATGACAATATATTAAGATACTGAGACTTAGTCATTGGGGGAAAAATCATTTCTTTAAAGCTGATACAATTAACCATAAGATTTAGCAAAATTTTCCCTGAAGGACTCTAGAATAGTTTTGTAAATGTCTTGGGCCAGGAATAGACATGATTCTTAATTAAAGTGTACCTTGCTATCCATGGTATAGACAAACTACAAAACAACAATATGGGAAACTGTTTCACTCAGATATAAACTAAGTGTGGAACCAACCTTAATATTTGTCAGATAACGTACATTAAAGAGTTTTGGAAGTCAGGTATGAAAGGAAGAAAACCAATGACAATAAGAGAAAAGCCTATAAGGCAGACACTCAGAAAACAACTTTTAAAAGCAGTTTTTTTTAAACATTCCTTAAATTCTGGAACAAGCCACTGGGTCCTAGCACCCTACAGGTGAAAGCTCTGGAATTCTTTGGGGGTGGAGTCATGATGTCTTCAAAGGCACCACCCTTTTAGACACAAGAAAGAAAACTTCCCCTTAATTTTTCTGATATATAGCCTTAGGCAAGGGAAACAAAAGAAAACAATAAACAAATAGAACTACATCAATCTAAAAAGTTTTTGCACAAGGAAACGATCAACAAATGAAAAGACAATCCACTGAATGGGAGAACATATTTGCCAATCAATATCCAAGACTTATAAAGAACTTATAAAACTCAACACCAGGAAGGCAAACAATCCAATTAAAAAATGGGCAAAGGACCTGAATAGACACTTCTACAAAGAGGACCTACAGATGGCCAATAGACATATGAAAAGATGCTCAATGTCACTAATCATTAGAGTTGCAAGTTAAAACCACAATGAGATATCACATCACACCCGTCAGAATGACTATCATAAAAAAATCAACAAACAACAAGTGTTGGCGAGGATGTGGAGAAAAGGGAGCCTTTGTGCACTATTGGTGGGAATGCAGATTGGTGCAGCCATTATGGAAAGCAGTTGGAGTTACTTCAAAAAATTAAAAATGGAACTGCCTTCTGACCCTGCGATTCCACTGCCGTGAATATACAAGAAGAAACCCAAAACACTAATTCGAAAGAATATATGCACCCTTATGTTCATTGCAGCGTTATTTACTATAACCAAGATTTGGAAAAGCCCAGTGTTCATCAGTAAATGAGTGGATAAAAAAGCTGTGGTACACTTACACAATGAAATTGGACCAAAAAAAAGGAAATCTTACCTTTTGTGACAGCATGGATAGACCTGGAGAGTATTATGCTAAGTGAAATAAGCCAATCAGAGAAAGACAAATACCTTAAGATTTCACTTGTGGAATCTAATGAACAAAACAAACTAACAAGCAAAATAGAAAACAGACTCATAGATACAGAGAACAACAGATGAACAGCTATCAGAGGAGAGAGGGTCTGGGTGAAAAAGGTCAAGGAGATTAAGTAAAGGAAAAAAAATTCATAGACACAGACAACAGTATGGTGATTACCAGAGGGAAAGAGGGCTTGGGAAGGTTAGAAGAGGGTAAAGAGAAGGATAAATGTTGATGAAAGGAGATGTGACTTGGGGTGGTGAAAACAATACAATATACAGATGATATATTATAAAATGCACACCTGAAAATATGTAATTTTTAAAAATACATTTTTATTAATTTCAGAGAAGAAGGGAGAAGGATAGAAACATCAATAATGAGAGAGAATCATTAACCAGCTGGCCTCCTGCACACCCACTACTGGGGATCGAGCCCGCAACCTGGGCATGTGCCCTGACCTGGAATCGAACCATGACCTCCTGGTTCATAGGTCGATGCTCAACCACTGAGCCACACTAGCTGGGCATGAAACCTATATAATTTTATTAACAAATGTCACTCCAATAAATTCAATAAAAAGGTTTTTTAAAATTATATAGCAAGTAATAGGCAGTCAGTGAACGTAAATGATAGAATTAGGATTGAAAGCAAGGTGGCTTCAAGTGGTTGACACTAAATCAAACTTGTAAAATTAATGCACTGTCAGATCAAGGCTCTACAGTGTTGGCATTCATATTGTACCTCACATGTGTATTTCAGACATGCTGCTTGTTTTTCTTAAAAACATATTTCTGTAGTATTTATGTTTAGATCACAGCCTGAGCATTCATGTTCACCAACATCCAATAGCTGGGGTACACCTGTTGAAAATAGTGCATAAAAAACTAATCTTGGCCGAAACCGGTTTGGCTCAGTGGATAGAGCGTTGGCCTGCGGACTCAAGGGTCCCAGGTTCGATTCCGGTAAAGGGCATGTACCTGGTATAGGTTGCGGGCACATCCCCAGTAGGGGGTGTGCAAGAGGCAGCTGATCGATGTTTCTCATTGATGTTTCTAACTCTCTATCCCTCTCTCTTCCTCTCTGTAAAAAATCAATAAAATATATTTAAAAAAAAAAAAACAACTAATCTTGCCCTGGCTGGTGTGGCTTAGTGGGTTGAAAGGTTGAGGGTTCAATTCCTAGTCAGGGCATGTATGGGAGGCAACCGATCGATGTTTCTCTCTGACCTGGATGTTTCTCTCACTCTCTCTCTTTCCCCTTTCATCCCCCCGCATCTTACCCTCTCTCTAAAATAAATAAACATATTCTCAGGTGAGGATTTAAAAAAAAAAAGAAGGAGAAAAACTAATCTTTCTGGTACTACATTTCATCTCATGGCTGTAGGGGTGTTTGTGTTTAACAAATCATAACAGGCATAAAATAACATGAAAACAAAATAAACACACAATGTATTTTTATAGAACTTTACTCAAGTCATACAATGTATTTTTGCTATACTTACCGTATCCCATATCTGAAGTTTTATTTGTTTCCCATCAATAGTTATCATTCGAGCACCAAACTCTACACCTGAATAGAGTAGAAAACGATTTGTTACATAATCTAATGGGAATATATTTCACATTTAAGTATTAAAAAGAAAAAGATGTTTAGTTGGAGGACATACTATGCCAGGTGATATACAGATGAATTTTTACAAATACAGCTCCTATCCTTAGTAAACATATAAGCTAAGGTAGAGGTGCTAATAAGATATAAGCTGCCCTGGCCGGTTTGGTTCAGTGGTTCATCATTGATGTTTCTCTCTCTCCCTCCCTCTCCCTTTCTCTCTGAAATCAATAAAAAAGATTTCTATATTAAAAAAAAAGATTTCTTTAATCCAATGCACAATGTTAAATATGACAAAAAAACAACTACAAACAAGAAACAGGCCCTTTACTATTATCAAGGGTGGGCAGACAAGGCAGGCAGATGCTGCTTCTCTGGGACTGACATTTGGGGTAGAGGGATGAAGATACTGAAACTGACCGGCTAAGACCACCTCTGCTGCAGAACCACTGTACAGGTGCTGTTTCCAGGGCTCTAAGATGCTTCTTACCCCTATGCTATATTGTCTCTCATTTGTTTAATCATTAAACACAATAAAAAATATTATTAATGTCTTGGGTGGGTGGGAAGAGACTAACCAAAGAACTTGTATGCATATATGCATAACCCATAGACACAGAGAATAGTGTGGGGAAAGCCTGAGATGGGGGGCAGGAGAAGTCTAGAAGGGGTCAATGGGGAAAAACGGGGGATATATGTAATACTTTCAACAATAAAAGTTAAAAAGCAAGTATTAATGTCCTGCTGCATATCAATCACTTTTACAAAATTGGCAATATTAATTATACTTATATTTTTTAAAAGTTATGGAGACTGAACTCTGCACAGCAACAAATAGTTTCACTGATTTTTTTTGACTCATAACTATTCAATTGGACCCTAGTTGTTCCCGACTGGAAGCATATTCCATTTCCACTATCCAAAATTTTCTAATGCTTCTCATCTCATTTATAAAACTTACCAATAGTAAGGTCATGCACTGGTTGAAACCTCTTGTCTGTAAACTGTAGCAATAAACATGATTTACCAACACCTGAAAGTTAAAAAAAAATAAAAATTAAGACACCAAACTCACAGAAATGAAGAAATTTTACAAAAGCACAAGGAAAACAGGCAGCCAGAGTTTCCAGTGCTCTTAAGAGAGTAGAGGGCTATAGAGCGTCTGCCTGCAGACCAAAGGGTCCCGGGTTTGATTTCAGTAAAGGGCAATTACCTCGGCTGCAGGCTCCTCCCTGGCTTGGGCCCTGGTTGGGCCTCATGCAGGAGGCAACCAATCGACATGTTTCTCTCACATTGATATTTCTCTGTCTTTCCCTCTGTCTTCCCACTCTCTCTAAAAAGCAATGGAAAAATATCCTCAGGTAAGGATTAAAAAAAAAAAGAAGAAAGAAAGAAATTAGAGGACTGAGAATTTAGACGAAAGATGTTAACCAATCCAAAACATCCTTTCATCCTTTCTTATTCATTCAACATTTCAATATGAAAGATGAAAGTGGGAAAAACTCCCAGAAGATAACTGAGGTCCTCCCAGTAGCCTCTACCACAGTACTCATGCTATTAAGTGTTCATGCTTCCTTTTTGTGTAATACTAAAAATATCTAAAAACAATTTCCTCTTTTTGTAGTTTATCTTCTTTTCTATCCTAAATAAAAACCTAATATGCAAATTGTTTGACCAGGAGTTCGACCGCTTGCTATGACGTGCACTGACCACCAGGGGGTGGCGTAGAACATGGCGGGCATCGGCGCCGTGGTGCTGGCAGTGGGCAGCAGTGGAGGCAGCAAGAGAGCGGGACCGCGGAAGGATGGTGGAGCAGGTGAGCGGGCGGTACCAGGCCACTGTGCGGTGCTGGGGAGAGAGCTAGGGCCCAATCCCCACAGGCCACCCCGAGGGACCCCACCCACGCACAAATTCGTGCACCGGGCCTCTAGAAATAAATAAGCTAGCAGTGTTTGGATCAATTTTTCTTGAAAAAGCTTTTGTATCTTCTGACTAATTCATTTCAGGATGAACTATAATCTGAATTGCATTCCTTCACTCTACCTCCAAATTTCACTGCATTAAGGTTATAAATAACTTGCACATTCCTAAATTGAAGGCCTATTTCCTATATTTGTCCTACTTGCCTTTTAATCAGAATTGTATATTGAATATCAATACCACTATCTTCCTATTCATTTTCAGGCACTTATCCTCACACTAGAGTCCAAGTCTGCCTGCTTGATAGCATCCTGCACTTCTTCAAAACACTAAAGGCAGACATCATTCATTCATTTCCATTCATTCATTCATTCATTCATTCATTCATTCATTTATTCAAAAAGTCTTTATTGAATGCTAACTATGCACTGCACCAGGGACTTGAAAATCCAATTGTGTGGAAAACTGTTTTGCTTCCATCCTTATAGTTTAATACAGGTAGAGAAATTAAACAGGATGAATGCCCAAATAATTTGTATGAATTGTAATTTGAAATAATTGTAATAATCACCATTTGAAAGAAGAGAATAAAGTGTTATTAGGATGAGTAACAGAAGAGAATTTAGACTGAAGGGATAGAGAAGGTCTTTCTGAGGAAGTGACACTTAAACTAAGCTGTTCAATGTCTTCTAGATTATAAACTCATGAGAGAAGGACAATGAACATCTTGTCACTTGCTGTCTTATGAGAGATAAGGCACTTAATTTTGCTGAATGATTGGCTCTCCCACAACAGAATATGACCACTAACAGAACACGAGCTCCATTAAGATAGAGGCCACATTCAAGAATGTATCTTCTCCAGCCCTAGCCGATTTGGCTCAGTGGATAGAGCGTTGGCCTGCGGACTGAAGGGTCCCAGGTTCGATTCCAGCCAAGGGCACATGCCTGGGTTGCAGGCTCGATCCCCAGTAGGGAGTGTGCAGGAGGCAGCCGATCAATGATTCTCTCCCATCATTGATGTTTCTCTCTATTCCTCTCCCTTCCTCTCTAAAATCAATAAAAATATATATTTTTTTAAAAAAAGAATGTATCTCCAGTACATAATGGATACAAAGCAAGTGTTATAAAGCCTCTTTCTTTCCTTCCTATCTTACTACAAAAATTGTCTTAGCTGTCTATTTAAAAAGGAGAGAAAAGCATTTGAGATCTTGCTTCCTGGACATTGTCATCAGTTTGGCCTAAATTAACGCTTATACAAAATTTTAAAAAAGAGTAAATTTGCACATACAGCTAATTCTGAATTTTTCTCACTATCTCAGGAAGATAGCTGCCTGAGAGGGATTACCAATGTGATTTGTACTATATGTGCAGAGAATTGAGCCAGAAAATGAAGATAGATGATATTCCTTTCTAACTCTACCATTTAGATCATTTGATGGTTATATCACTTAGGAGTTTTAACATTTTTAATGAGTTCTCTTTTTACTATTTGCTGAGCATCTATAGACACAAGAGTGAGTGGAGAAGCCTTAACTTGAGTAGTTAATTACTTAGCCTGCATTCTTTAGGAAACCTCTGTTTTTACCTAATGCCTCTTTTCTGCCACGATCCCACCCAGGATACCACATTACATTTGAATGTCATGTGTCCTTAGGTTCTTCTTGGCTGTGATAGTTTCTCACTTTCCTTGTTTTTGATGACCTTAACAGTTTTATTTATTTTTATGTTTTAAAAATATATATATTTTATTGATTTTTTACAGAGAGGAAGGGAGAGGGATAGAGAGCTAGAAACAACAATGAGAGAGAACATCTACAAGCTGCCTCCTGCACACCCCCCACCGGGGACGTGTCCGCAACCAATGTACATGCCCCTGACCAGAATCGAACCCGGGACCCTTCAGTCCGCAGACCGACGCTCCATCCACTGAGCCAAACCGGTTTCGGCGACCTTAACAGTTTTAAGGGTACTGGTCAGGTATATTGTAGAATGTCCCTTAATTGGGTTTTGTCTGATTTTTTTTTTCTCCCATGATTGACTGTAATTATGGGTGTTTGGGAGAAAGATCACAATGTACAATTTTTATCACATCAAAATAAGGGTACATACTATCAATTGACTGATTACTACTGATGTTAACCTTGATCACCTAAGTGAGGTAGCTTGCCAAGTTTCTCCACCACAAAATAACTTTTTTTCCTTCCCTTTCTATCATATATACTCTTTGAAGGAAGTCACTGTGTAGCCTAAATCCTTACCTAAGTTTTAACCTCTCCTTTTCCCCTAAACTGTTTGTTTCTTTTTGTGATGTCATCTTTCAACCCCACCCACAACATCCAATCTTCTGCCCTTCCAGTGTTTTATTTTATTTTTTTTTAATGTTTTTATTGATTTTAGAGAGAGGAAGCGAGAGGGAGAAAGAGAAACATCAGCTACCTCCTGCATGCTGCCTACTGGGGATTGAGCCCACAACCCGGGCATGTGCCCTGGCCGGGAATCTAACTGTGACCTCCTAGTTTACAGGTAGATGCTCAACCACTGAGCCACACCATCTGGAGCCACTTTTGAAATCCCTCATAGTAGTACCTAGTCCTGTGCTTTACATTTGGTCAACTTTTACTATTGTAGCTTTCTGCATTTCAAAGTACACCACCAATTTAAGAGATAACAAATATACTGGATTACATCTGAATGCTGTGTATGATACTGGTAGAAAAAGTTGTTTCAGGTCTCTAGGCCTTGTCTGCTTATTTATATAACTAGAGGCCCAGTGCACAAAATTCATGCACTGGGGGGGGGGGGGGCTGTCCCTCAGCCCAGCCTGCACCCTCTCGCAGTCCGGGACCCCTCACTTCTTATTGCCCACCTGCTTGCTACTCCTTAGTGCTGCCGTGGAGGCGAGAGAGGCGCCTGCCACCGCCACTGTGCTCACCAGCCGTGAGCCCGGCTTCTGGCTGAGTGGGCTCCCCCTTTGGGAGTGCACTGACCAGCAGGGAGCAGCTCCTGCGTTGAACTTCTGCCCCCTGGTGGTCAGTGTGCATTATAGTGACTGGTCATTCAGCCGTAATGGTCGCTTAGGCTTTTATTATATAGACTAGAGGCCTCGTGTGAGAAATTCATGCACTGGGGGAGGGGGGTATCCCTCAGGCCAGCCTGCACCCTCTCCAATCTGGGACCCCTCGAGGGATGTCCAACTGCCTGTTTAGGTCCAATCCCACTAAACGGGCAGTCGGACATCCCTCTCACAATCCAGGACTGCTGGCTCCCAACTGCTCACCTGCCTGCCTGATTGCCCCTAACTGCTTCTGCCTGCCAGCCTGATCACCCCCTAACTACTCCCTCTGCCAGCCTGATCGACGCCTAACTGCTCCCCTGCCAGCCCAATTGCCCCTAACTGCCCTCCCCTGCAGGCCTAGTTCCCCCCAACTGCCCTCCCCTGCAGGCCTAGTTCCCCCCAACTGCCTTCCCCTGCAGGCCAGGTCCTCGCAACTGCCCCCCTGCAGGCCTGGTCCCCTGCAACTGTCCTCCCTTGCAGGCCTGGTCCCTCCCAACTGCCCTCCCCTGCTGGGCTGATTGCCCACAACTGCCCTCCCCTGCCGGCCATCTTGTGTCTACATGGGGTGGCCATCTTGTGCGTTGGAGTGATGGTCAATTTGCATATTACCGCTTTATTATATAGGACTAGTGGTCCAGTGCACAAAATTCGTGCACTCGGCGGGGCGGGGGGGGGGGGGCGGTGACGGTCCCCCAGCTTGACCTGTGACCTCTCATAGTGCGGGAGCCCCGCGATCAATAACCCCAAAGAGGTAGGCCCCGCCCACCCATCTGGGGCTCCTCGATGGATTGCCCCAAAGAGGTAGGCTGGAGCGGCCACCAGGCCCCGCCTCCTCTGCACGCACAGCCATCTTGTGACGGCATGAGGGCATTACGGCGTCAGGGCTAGGCTATTAGTATAGATAGTTATCATATTATCACCTACCTTATTCATAAGACTATTGTGAGGAATACAAGAGCTAGCATGTGGAGAATAAAAGAGATACTATATCTCCTTCTTTTTTGTTCCCCAATGCCTAAAGGCAGGCTGACACTTTATCCCGTGCCAAAGCCAGAATATTCTATACATACTTTATTAAGCACTTATTAAATTATGCTTTGTCAGTTCATACATCCACCTTCCTTCTTTAAAAGCAGTAACATTCACCTTTTTGCACAGCAGTCTCCCTTATCTGGGGGGATACATTCTAAGACCCTCAGTGAATGCCTGAAACTGTAGATAGTACTGAACCCCATTTATACTATGATTTTTCCTATATTTAAATACCTATGATAAAGTTTAATTTATAAATTAGGCACAGTAAGAAATTAGCAATAAATAATAGAAACATTGTAATAACATACTTCAATAAAGGTTATCTGAACGTGGTCACTCATTTCAGGGAACCCCTTGCTGAAATCTTCCTAAAGGCACAATGCTTTCTGCTGCAACACATTGCTGTCAATAGGAACACATTTTCTGCTCATATCTTCCATCCACAAACTTAATGCCTTTTCCACCTTAACTAAGCACTTATGAACTGTACCTATAACTTAACACAGTTTGAGGCAGAGCAAAACTAGCATGACTTTCACTTTTCAGATAGATTTGTTCTCACCATAGATCTTAGCAACCTCAGAATATGATTCCCCCCCCCCCCCCCCCCACGTATTAAGTCCAGAACGTTCACATTTCACTTGAAGAAAAACACTTTATGGCTTTTTGTGGCATATCCAAATTGTCAGCATCACTACTCTTGCACTTTGAGGCCATCAGTAAGTAAAATAAGGTGACCTGAACATGAGCACTGCAATACCACCACAGCTGATCTGATAATCCAGATGGCTACTGAGGGACTAATTGGCGGCAAGCGTCTACAATGTGGAGACACTGGACAAAGGGATGATTCATGTCTGGGCAGGATACAGTGGGACAGCATGAGATATCATCACACTACTCAGATCTGCATACAATTTAAAATTTATGAATTGTTTACTGAATTCTCTCCGGAATTTTCCAATGTAGTACTTTTGGCCTCTCAGTGAAATTCTCTGCCATCCAGTGGGCCTCAACCATGCCCCTCCAAGGAGGTATGGATGCCGGATTTGTTCCTTCCTTCCATGCTCTGCCTCAGTCTTACGGGTAGTAGCTATGCCCTTTATCTGCGTACTATATTCTTTAGTGTTCTCTTTACTTCTTAGTTAATTTTCCATTACTCTAATTCCACATTATAGTTAATGATTCTTTACATTAGACTTTCCCCTGTTCAAATTCCTGTGTGGTTTCTGTCTCCTAGTTGGACACTGACTGATACAACTAGTATGATTAATACATCCTTTATTAAGGTAAGTCAAATTTATTTTGAAGTTGAATGTTTCTGAATATAAGATGAGTTTAGATTTTCTTAGCAAAGACCTCATTTGTCTTTTTTTTTTGGTGCAATATTTTCACAAATACAAAGCTACATGCAATTTAAATTTTTATAAATTAGAAAATAAAATGGAGCATATGCCAATTTTCACAGGGAATAAATAAATTAAAGCTAACAGCAAGACAGGTAGCAGAATGTGGTAAAAATAGCATCATTTTCCTTTCTTTCCTAATTCCTGACAACTTCTCCCATTACCTTATTGTAATGGTGGAGAATGGCTAGAGTGTTTGAGAAGAATCAGAGTAGAGAAAAGTGAAGTATAACTACCTACCTTTCAGAATCTTAGAATGTCACAGTTTGTTGAAATCAGAGGTCCTTTGCGCAGAGATTTTTTAAAAATGTTTTTATTGATTTTTCAAGAGAGAGCAAGGGAGAGGGATAGTGAGATAGAAACATCGATGAGAAAGAAACATCATCTATCAGCTGTCTCCTACCTGGCCCTTCCTGGGGATTGAGCCCGAAAACCTGGCATGTGCCCTGACTAGGAATCAAACCAGACCACTTTGTTCCTGAGTAGACACTCAACCCAAACCACACCAGCCCGGCTGTGCAGTGATTTTTAAACAGTAGACTATAACCAGTTAGGTCACAACTAGCATTAAAAAATGACTAGAACAAAATAATAAATATTAGACTGTATATACTAGTACTATACAAGGTTAGGATAGTACTGTTTGGGAACTTTTGTTTTAGAACATATCCGAACACTGGGTTGCAACATAATATGTACCTATTATTGGGGCTTATAAAAAACAAACTTGGGCCCTAGTCGGTTTTGCTAAGTGGTTAGAGGTCTGCCCGCGGACTGAAGGGTCGTGGGTTCCATTCCGGTCAAGGGTATATACCTCTGCTGCGGGCTCAATCCTCGCCTGGTCAGGTACATGCAGGAGGCAACCAATCGATGTATCTCTCTCACTTAGATGTTTCTCTCTCTCCCTCCCTTTCACTCTCTTTCTTTAAAAAAAAAAAAAAATCAACAGAAAAAAATATTCTTGGGTGAAGATTAACAAAAACAAACTTGGAAATTACTTTCTAATATCTAATCCAGCTACACATCCAATGAAAGAACTCAAGAACTCATCTACAATAATTTTGCCAGTATTCATGGCAAAATAAATCAGCTAAAGAATCTAGAATACTTCTATTATCTTTTAATTAACGTTTACAAGGACAGGAATCAAGGGAGAAATCTGACTGAATCATCTGTTCGCAATTTAACATAATAAATACAACTTGGGTAGCATGAGTCATCCACCAGGTGACAATTCTATTACATAAACCTCTTTGTAAAAAGGTTTTTCCATTATATAAAATTAGGATGACCTTATATTATCCTGGTTTACCAGGGGCAGGCTCAGTTATTCCTCTTGTTCTGATAAAGTATGGATCATCTTGGAAGATATAAATTATACAGTTTCCCTAAAACACCTACCCCAGCAGTATCAGCATTATCTGGAAACTTGTTAGAATGCAATTAGCACCATCCCAGACTTACTGAATCACAAACTTTGGGGTAGAACCCTGCAGTCTGTAGTTTACCAAGCTCTCCAGGTGATTCTAATGTGCAGTCAAGTTTGAGGACCACTACCCTAAATACATCCAACTAAAATGCTAGTAGTTTCTTCACAGTGGAAATAAATAAATCCTATCTAATAAAAGAGTAATATGCAAATTGACTGTACCTCAGCTTCACTCACAAGCCACACCCACCAGCCAATCAGGAGCAAGTATGCAAATTAACGCAACCAAGATGGCTTCGGCCACGGAGCGAGCAGGAGGCTAGGGGTGCCTCTGGCGATGGAGGAAGCCAAGCTTCCTGCACACCCTGGCTGGCCCAGGCCTCTGCTGAAGGTTACAAAGTTTCAATTATAGAAGATAAATCAATCCCAACAAAAATGGCTGTGGTTACAAGCGAACAGGAGGCTTGGGTTGCCCCCGGCGATGGAGGAAGCCAAGCTTCCTGCACATCCTGGCCGGCCCAGGCCTCCGCTAAAGGCTACTAAGTTTCAATTATAGAAGATAAATAAAGCCCAGATACCAGGGCCTCTGCTTGGGTTGCTGGGGGGTGTGGCCGGCCTGCAAACCACCACAGGCCCCTCGCCCAGGCTGCCCCACGCCCCAAGGGAACCCCCACCCTGATCTGGGACACCCTTCAGGGAAAACCAACTGGCCCCCACCCATGCACCAGGCCTCTATCCTATCTAATAAAAGAGTAATATGCAGATTGACCATCACTCCAACACACAAGATGGCTGCCCCCATGTGGACACAAGATGGCCGCCAAAAGATGGCCAGCAAGGGGGGGGGGCAGTTGGGAGGGACCAGGCCTGCAAGGAAGGGCAGTTGGGGGCGATCAAGCCTGCAGGGGAGGGCAGTTAGGGGTGACCAGGCGTGCACGGGAGGGCAGTTAAGCATCAATTAGGCTGGCAGGGGAGTGGTTAGGGGGTAATCAGGCTGGCAGGCAGAAGTGGTTAGGGGCAATCAAGAAGGCAGGCAGGCAACAGTTGGGAGCCAGCAATCCTGGATTGTGGAGGGATGTCCCAGATTGGAGAGGGTGCAGGCTGGGCTGAGGGACACACACCCCCATGCACAAATTTCGTGCACCGGGCCTCTAATAAAAAATAAAATGCTAGTAGTTTCAGTGTCCAATCCTTTTCAGTTTAAGTTTTCCAACTACAACCAATCTGAAGCTACTACATGCTAAGTATAACAGATAAATAACTGAAAATGCTGGAGATATATTTCACCACAGTACAGATTAAGTTCAAAACATGATTTTGGTTTTGACTTACTATCTTTGGCAATTACCCAGTTTAAAATAGCTGGACTACATGCTATCTGTCAAATATTCAAAAAACCACTTCAATATGGACATTTCTTTTTTATTGTATCTATGGAGCCCTATAAACCAAGTTTATACTAATATACTTGTGTTATTTACTAGGTGTACCAATTAATAATGCGGATTTTTTTCAATAGATGGAGTTACACATATGTTGATATATATGCGATTTGATATGTATGCTATTTTGTTGTATTGACAGCAAGCTTCAAAACTTCATATGTCAAATTTGCTGACGGTGTTAACATCATAGATATTTTTATGCTTAAAAATGTCGAATTTCGTGCGAAAAAAGAGCATTTGTGGAAAGTTTTAACTCATTACTTTATTTTGAAGAAAAAGTTGTTGTATACTTCGGGAAGCTTATGATGAACATATTCCATCTCAAGATACTTGTGAACGCTGGCTTAAACTCTTTAAAAGTGATGATTTCGATGTGAAAGACAAAGAACGTCCAGGTCAACAGAAAAAGTTTGAAGACCAACAATTACAAGCATTGTTGGGTGAAGATGCGTGTCAAACTCAAAAACAACTTGCAGAAAGATTAAACGTTGCTCAGCAAACTATTTATGATCATTTACAAGCAATGGGAAAAATTTTAAAGGAAGGAAAATGGGTGCCACATCAACTGAATGAAAGACAAATGGAAAACCGAAAAGTCATCAGTAAAATGCTGCTTCAACAGCACGAAAGAAAGTCTTTTTTGCATCGAATTGTGACTGGTGATGAAAAGTGGATTTATTTTGAGAATCCCAAACACACAAAATCATGGGTTGATCCAGGTCAACCATCAACATCAACTGCAAGGCCAAATCGCTTCGGAAAGAAGACAATGCTCTGTGTTTGGTGGAATCAGGAAGGTGTGGTGTATTATGAGCTTCTAAAACCAGGTGAAACCGTTAATACTGATTGCTAACGACAACAAATAATCAATTTGAACCATGCTTTGATGGTGAAATGACCAGAATGGGCCAAAAGACACGGCAAAGTAATTTTGCTTCATGATGACGCACCATCACACACTTCAAAACCAGTTAAAGACATGTTAAAAGATCTTGCCTGGGAAGTATTAACCCACCCGCTGTATTCACCAGACCTTGCTCCTTCAGATTACCACTTTTTCCGATCGATGGCACACGCACTTTCTGAGCAGCACTTCAAAATATACGAAGAAGTGGAAAATTGGGTCTCTGAATGGTTTGCCTCAAATCAAGAGAAGTTCTATTAGGACAGTATCCACAAATTACCTGAAAGATGGGGAAATGTGTACCTTGCGATGGACATTACTTTGAATAAAACACTTTTGAGGGTTCTCTTGAAATTATCATGTTTTCTTTTATTACAAAATTCGCATTATTAACCGGTACACTTAGTAAAATATCTGCATGGCCTTTGACAATACGAAGGTGAAAATATGCTCCCTCTTCATACACAATCTCACCATAACAGTAAGTCTATGAAATCAGTAAAGTTGGAATAACAACCTTATTTTAAAGATGAAGAAACTGAGGTAAGTGTTATGTCTCAAGTTAATAAAATAAGAGGGAGAATTGAAAATCAAAATTGGGTGTTTTGATTCTAAATCATATTTTCCATTACACCAACCTCCTGAATTTGTTCTTCTCAGATACTTATTACTATTTGCATCCAATATCTCCCTTAACTAAAAAGAATGTTATCACATTTTCCAGGTATTAGTAGCAATATTAAGAAGGAGGAGGCAATATTCATAAGCTAAATGACCCGAATAGGGCAGAAATTTAATGAAGTTTTAAAAAATGAATACTATTTCTTTGATACTGACTTTATCCTAAACAATGATCCAGCTAATAACAGGTATATTAAATGTACACTAATCTGAGCATTTGCCCAGTTTTTCATAAGCGAAGATGCCAACTAAGAAGTGCACATCTCAGGAATACATTTGAATGAAGTAGCTTGAAGAGAGTATTTTTTCAGAATGCTATGGAAAGAAAAAGCTTAAATGTACATTATAATAATTGTGAAAAAAATTTACTGTACATGATGTCTAAATAGTATGTTATGATAGAAATGGGTATCAAAGTTAAGGCTGTAAGCAAAAAGAACTATTTTATGCAGTTGCCAGATTAAACTAATAAGAGCCCAAGAAGTACTAGTACATGTTAACAGTAACTAAGTCAAACTGTTAAACTCCCAAACATACTAGTAGATGAAGCATCAGTCAACACAATGTTGAGAGTAGCCTGCTGAATTTAAGTACATGAAACATATAGCAAGCTCAAAATTAAATATTATTTCGTATATTTTTTAATGGAAGGTAATTTGGCAGTATTTATCTAATGTAAAATGTATATCCTAGTTGACCCACAAATTTTGTTACACAAATGCACAAGAATGCATACCACAGAACCGTGTACGTATAATATTCATCAAAAAGTGTCCCGGACATTTGTGGTTTTTGGCAACCTAGCATCGGAGAACCCTTCTTTGAGCTCCCTGGCAGCTAGGGAATAGACGGGTGACCTAGGATGAGCTAATCAGATGCTATTGTCCATAATATAGATTCTTGAAGGAGTGTTCCAGTATCGGAGACTCCACGGTAGCTACAGTGGAGATGAGAGATACTGGCATGAGCCCCGCATCTTCTTCAGAAGGCTATACTGACAGCAGGAATTTGGCTGTGCCTTGTGCCTTCCTTGGTTTTGCCATTTTCAAGCTTGACAATACTGCCTTCCTATCAATTCTGTGGACTTCTAATCTTCCCAATAAAATCTTATGCTTAATTTAGCTATAGTAGGTTTCTACTATTTGGAACCACAAACCAAGACTAACAGAATCAGCCGAAACCGGTTTGGCTCAGTGGATAGAGCGTCGGCCTGCGGACTAAAGGGTCCCAGGTTCGATTCCGGTCAAGGGCATGTACCTTGGTTGCAGGCACATCCCCAGTAGGGGGTGTGCAGGAGGCAGCTGATCGATGTTTCTCTCTCATCGATGTTTCTAACTCTCTATCCCTCTCTCTTCCTCTCTGTAAAAAAATCAATAAAATGTATTTAAAAAAAAAAAAAAAGACTAACAGAATCAGGAACTGATTAAACTGTGGTTCAGCTATGCAGGTGCTTAAAAACAATGAGAGAGGTTTTATATGTGATATTTTAATACACCCAAGATTCACCCTTATGTGAAAAAAAAATGCGTAGGACAAAACAGTACTAATTGCATAGGACAAAACAGTACTAATCCCTACTGGTGGGATTGGAACACACACGAAGTAAGACATAGATGTATAGAAAACTTCTGGAAGGATACACAAACCATTGTTTACCATATTTATGTAAAATGGTAGAGAATTTAATCTTCATTTTTTACCATGAGCACTTATCACTTTCACCATTTTATTTACACACACACACACACACACACACACACGCGTGTGTGTGTGTGTGTGTGTGTGTGTGTGTATATATATATATAGATAGATAGATAGATAGATATAAATGGACCTATTTTAGGATCAAACACTATGTGAGCAATACTTTTAGGGCCTCATCCAACAACCTCCATAATACGTGGTATTTAAATAACTAGCAAAACTTCTAGTGTGATCAAAAATAGTTACACTAAATGTTGGTGTGATAAGAAAATTACAAGGAAGCCTGCAAGTAAAATAATGAGTTGTGAAATAAAAGGCTTTGGTTTCCTTTTCAAAACCCTAAAAACCACTAAAGGATCAGTAGAACTTTTTAACAATACTTACTCATGACTAAGGCTGAAAATTCACATATTCACACTCAAATCCAACATGATTTTTCTATTTCTCGGGTAAATTCTCCAAGAAGGAAAATGTTAAGCCAGAAAGGATTGGGGGTGGGACGGGGGGGAGGTCAAGAAAGAAAGGTTAAATAGTGGAAAGGGCTCATTAATTAATGTCAGAAAAATGAGTAAAGGGTAGAAAATTATCCTGTTTAGAGATGGGGAATAAGGCTATTTCTTAGAAGTTTTCCAGAGGATAAAAACCGGATTCTCTATGCCACATAACGCTCTTTACAATCCCAAGAATCCTTTAGTCTTAGGCCCCCACAAAATCCTGACAAAAACCCTATACCCCCACACTCTGTATCACATTGCTGGTATAAGGACATCCAACTTTTTTGGTGAAATAAAAGACTGTAAGCAGCTCAGCTCAATTCTCTGTTCTCAACAGATAACAAATATAAAAAACAGGACCAAAAGCACAAACTGATTCTACAGGATTATTAAGTAGGGAATTATTCAAACAAATGAGACTATGTCTGATTATGTCACACCTGTATTTTTCATTTGTAAAATAGGGTCAATAGGATTACTGTAAGAACACATATGAAAGTCAGAGCACAGCACTGAGCATACAGTAGGTGCTCAATAAATGCTTACCAAAAATCTGAATCTGTTCTGAGCCATTCACTCCAGTTACAATTAACCCTTTCCAGGCTCTCTTACTCCTTGTACATATCTCTGTTACGTTACCTTGTAATTACTGCAGCAAACTGGTTTCCCCTTTAGGGTAGAAAAGTCTTGTTCATTTTTCTAACTCCACCATAGGGACTGCCCAAACAGTACCTTAAACTTCTTTAAAAAGAAAAAAAAATCCACCCTGGCCTGAATGGTTCAGTTGGTTGGAGTGTTGTCCAAGCACTGAAGGGTCTTGGGTTTGATCTCCAGTCAGGGCACATACCCAGATTTTGGGTTCCATCCCCAGTCAATCCCCAGTCCGGGTGCATACAGGAGGCCAACCAATTGATGTTTCTCACAGTGATCCCCGCCCCCCCCCCCCCCCTCTCTCTCTCGCTAAAAAAAAAAAAAAAAATCAATAAAAACCCAATCCAATCATCTATTTTTTGCATATATTCCATCACCCAAGCCCCAATAGAAATCAATCAAACCCCTATCAGAACAGTTCCAGTAACAAACCAACTCCCCATTTTAAAAAATATATATATTTTATTGATTTTAGAGAGGAAGGGAGAGGGAGAGAGAGATAGAAACATCAATGAGAGAGAATCATTGATTGGCTGCCACCTGCATGCCCCCTACTGGGAACTGAGCCCACAACCCAGGCCTGTGCCTTTGGCTGGAATCGAACCTGGGACCCTTCAGTCTGCAGGCCGACACTCTATCCATTGAGCCAAACCAGCTAGGGCCCAACACACCATTTAACAAGCTCTTTCCATTTCATAGGGGTCCAAATCAATCTTTCTTCTACTCATGGTCCTAGTTCTGCCAGTGAAAAGCCACAAAAGGCTGTTTAAGCCCTCTTTTATATGACAATCACCTAAGTATTTATAAGTCATTATTATATTCTTTAAGTCTTTTTTAGGTTAAAATGTTTCCATTATTTCAACTGTAACTAAAATGTCATGGTTGATAGCGCTTTCGTATACCACCCTGACCAGTCTCCTGAGCACAGACTCCAATATGTAACAAGTTTCCATAACTGCCTGGCTCAGTGGATCGGCGGGTGGTGGAATCTAAACCCAGTAGGGGGCATGCAGGAAGCAGCTGATCAATGTTCCTATTTCTATCTTCTCTCCCTCTCCCTCCTCTCTCTAAAAGATAAATAAAAACATTAAAAAATTTTTTTAAAGTGTTTCCATAACTAACTTATAGTTGAGTCCTGACAAGAATAGAACTATTACCTGCCTTGTCTATACGTTTTACTTTTACTAACCCAGTAGCACAATTATTCCTTTGTTAGCTTTATCACTCAACTGACTCAAATTGAACCATGTCATGTCAAACTAAGTTTTTAGAAAATGTGCTGCTATTTAATCAGCTGACCTCTATTTGTATGGTTGTTTTAAAAAGTAAATATAGGGCCCTGGCCGGTGTGGCTCAGTTGGTTGGAGCACTGTACCATATATCTAAAGGCTGTGGGTTTGATCCCCCATTGGGACACATACAAAAGGCAACCAATTGATGTTCTCTCTCACATAGATGTGTCTGCCTGTCTCTCTCTCTCTCCCTTGCCCTCTTTGTAAAATCAATAAGCATATCCTTGGGTTAAGATTTGAAAAATAAAAGTAAATATAGGACTTAAACTTCATTTTATTAAATTCCATTTTGCTAAATTTAGCCAATTATTCTGCTTGTCAAGATCATTTTGGATTCTGTCTGCAAAATCAGTTGAATTTCTTTACCTCATACCAAACGTTATCCTGAAAACATGTAACAAATACTTTAAAGGACTGGTGAATCAACTCACCAGGCATACAATTATTACTGCTTCAATGTGTAACTAATAACTAACTCATTTCCCTATTTAATAATTTTTATATCAAGTTAAATAAAACTTTGAGCCTAAGTAATTTTATTTATTTTTCTTTTTTTTTCTTTTTTATTGAGGTATTATATGTGTACATATCTTACCATTACCCCCCCCACCCTCACCCCCCCAGAGTTTTGCGTCCATTGTTTATGCTT
Organism: Cnephaeus nilssonii; assembly: GCF_951640355.1. Classification (NCBI taxonomy): domain Eukaryota; kingdom Metazoa; phylum Chordata; class Mammalia; order Chiroptera; family Vespertilionidae; genus Cnephaeus; species Cnephaeus nilssonii. The sequence continues at coordinate 32,591,704 of NC_137089.1, read as the reverse complement.
ATATGCATGCATACAAGTCCTTCGTTTGATTTCTTATCTCCCCCCCCTCCCTAACTTTCCCCCTGTAATTTGAAAGTCTGTTTGTTGCTTTACTGTCTCTGTATCTATCTTTTTGTTCATCAGTTTATAATGTTCTTTATTATCCATAAATGAGTGAGATCATGTGGTATTTTTCTTTCATTGACTGGCTTATTTCACTTAGTATAATATTCTCCAATTCCATCCAGGTTGCTGCAAATGATGAGAATTCCTTCTTTTTTTATGGCAGCATAGTATTCCATTGTGTAGATGTACCACAGTTTGAGCCTAAGTAATTTTAGACACCTACCCTTTTACTTTGCCCTTTGAAGAAACTGGCCCTAATCGGTTTGGCTCAGTGGATAGAGCATCGGCCTGCGGAATGAAGGGTCCCAGGTTCAATTCTGGTCAAGGCATGTACCTTGGTTGTGGGCACATCCCCAGTAGGGGGTGTGCAGGAGGCAGCTGATCGATGTTTCTCTCACATCCGATTTTTTTTTAAATTTCTTTATTAAGGTATTACATATGTGTCCTTATTCCCCCATTACCCCCCCACCTCCCATCATCCGATGTTTCTAACTCTCTATCCCTCTCCCTTCCTCTATGTAAAAAAATCAATAAAAATATATTTAAATAATAAAAAAATAGTAAAAACTGAACTAAAAAAACTTTGTCCAAAGAGATGATAACCTTCGATCAACAGATTCATTTATATTGAAGACTTCCACAGATCTAAACACCTGCCTCTTCCCAAAGGGGTTCAAAATTGAGAGAAATCATTCAAGACGTTATCAGAAGGTACCAAAAGAAATCAAGTTATAAAACAACTATATATTGGCCTTACCACTCTTCCCTGAAGACTAATGAAAAAGAGCACCTCCTACTTGATATCCTTCTCAATCTCAAGTGGGCTACGAGAACAGTTGAAATAGAAACAGACTTTTCCTTTTATGAAATCCAGAGAGAATTTCAGGGTCAAATAACTGCCATTTTGCAGAGTAATGCATGATCTTGTTTTCTTCGAGTGATTACAGTTTGAAGTCAGCATAGTGAATAGTTTTTTTTTTACAGGCAAGACCTTCCCACTTCCTTTCCCTCCCCCTGCAACTTAATTTTAGGATACTCAACAGATTAGAAACATTATCTCTAAGATACTACTATTAATAAAAGCACTTTGCAGCTTAGAAGGAACCTGCATACATTGTTTACTTCAAACTCACAAAAATCCTGAGTTAAGATAAGCCAGGCATTTCTACTGCTTTTTTTCTAGATGAGAAAATGAAAGTTGAAGTGATTTGAACTTTACCAAAGTAACAAGTAAGCAGAGCAGCCACCACACTAATCAAGATTTTCTAATTACAAATAGCAGGCTGTTGGAAAATTTTCAAGTGTGCTGTCTAAGCTGCAATAACCAGAAAGAACCTAACTGATGAACAACGCTATAGGGAGCACTATATTGGTACTATAGACATTTTATAAATAAAAAACTTAGGGATTTAAATTAATTGATAATTTGCAAAAAACAAGAGTTAGGAGAAGGTATCTTTTTTCCATTACTCTTTCTACATTGTCCTACAAACAGGTGACATTATATATGCTTGGGAAACATGGCCGCCATATTGCTGTGTGCCTGCCTTACCCAAAAGCCCATGGCAAATGGACGTACCTGTGATCTATGCCTTGATCCCTCCCCCATGTGATTGAACCAAGGTGGTACCTGATAGAAATAAATTCAAATTTATCTATAATTAAATTCCCCTGGTAAAAGACAGCCTTTTATATTGATTTTTTAATATCATAAAAAGTGCAGGCTTTAAAAAAAAAAGGGTGATATAGGGGCTAAAAGAACAAGAATGAAAGTTAACTGATAACTACTCTGGAGAATGATTCAGATTAGCTGGTAAACTCAAGATATGTATACCTTCCACCCACAACTCCACTTCAAGATATACCTCCAGAACTCTAGCACATGTGTTCAAGTAGGCAGGCACATGAATAATCCATGCAATACTGTCTTTTACAATATAACAACCAACCCACCCTAAAATTTCCTTAAGTAAAAAGAATGGGAAAATTTTAGTATAGCCAGAAAATAGAACATAATTAAAATTAAACCAATCCAACAACTAATATCAACAAAACTGAGCAAAACATATTAATACAGATAAATCCCTGAAAATAATGTTGAAAAAGTTTCAGAGCAAGCACAATTCCATTAACATAAAGTTGAAAAAATTACATAAAATATTGTACATTGTTTACTAATACATGCATATGTAGTAATAATTTGGAAACTTTCATAGGAATAATAAATACCAAATTCAGGAGAAGATTACCTCCAGGGATGAAGAGGTGAAAGGTAAAAGAGTATATAAGGGGCTTCGAATGTATCTGTAATTTTTGTTTCCTAAAACAAAACAAAAAAACCACATCTGATTCCAAGAAAAAAGGAGAGGATGAAAATGTACATGCTAGGCACCCTGGCCAATTTGGCTCAGTTGGAGAGTCGTTCTGTACACTGAAAGGTCTCGGGTTCAATCCCCAGTAATAATGTGTATGGGAGGCAACCGATGTTTCTCTCTCTTCCTCTCCCTTCCTCTCTCTCTAAAATCAATAAAAACATATCCTTGAGTGAGGATTAAAAGAATAAAGTACATACTATTAGGCAAATATGAACCAAAAGTTAATATTCAAAAAGTAATATTAATACCGGAATACCAAAAACTACACTACCAAATATAGAAAGTGGAAGGTAACTCAGTAACAAAAGAGTAACTTCAGCAAGATGTAAAGACCTGAGTCCATATACATCTTACAAATAAGCACTCAAATTTACTGGGGGGGGGGGGATTCAATATGACAGAACTAACAACAACAAAAAAATCCATTATCATAATAGATGTTAACATCTAACCCCCAAATTCAAGACTATTAATACAGAAGACATGACACACAAATAGCAAGTCTAATCTAATGGACATGTGTGGAACCCTGCATGTACACAAAACACTTTCAAGCATACATGGGATATGTATAAACACTGACCAAGTACTTGGCTACAAAATTAGTCTCAAACACTGAAGAATCAATACACATAGTCTATGTTCTCATAACTAAATGACATAAAATCAGAAATCATTAATAAAAAGATTGTCTTTAAAAAAAAGAAAATAGCCCTAGCCAGTTTTGGCTCAGTGGCTAGAACGTCAGCCTGTGGACTGAAGGGTCCCAGGTTCAATTCTGGTCAAGGGCACATGCCCGGGTTGTGGGCTCAATCCCCAGTAAGGGGAGTGCAGGAGGAAGCTGATCGATGATTCTCTCATCATTGATGTTTCTATTTCTCTCTCCCTCTACTTTTCTCTCTGAAGTAAATAAAAATAGACCAAAAAACAAAAAAAGAAAGAAAAGAATGTTTAAAACCCAAAACACACAGTCCTAATTACCTTTAGGGTTGAAAGAGAAGCTCTGAGAAGAAAACAGCCCTAACCGGTTTGGCTCAGTGGATAGAGCGACGGCCTGTAGACTTAATGGTCCCAGGTTCGATTCTGGTCAAGGGCATGTACCTTGGTTGCGGGCACATACCCAGTGGGGAGTGTGCAGGAGGCAGCTGATCGATGTTTCTCTCTCATCGATGTTTCTAACTCTCTATCCCTCTCCCTTCCTCTCTGTAAAAAAATCAATAAAAAATATTTTTTAAAAAAGAAAACAAAGATTTCAGAGTGGCCAGTTCCCCAAGACTTGTTTACAGGTGTGTTCTCCCCCCCAGCCCGGGTTCCTTTGAGCACTCTTTTTAAAAAAAATATTTTTATTGATTTTAGAGAGGAAAGGAGAGGGAGAGAGAGATAGAAACATCAATGATGAGAGAGAATCACTGAATGGCCGCCTCCTGCACGCCCCCCACTGGGGATTGAGCCCACAACCCAGGCATGTGGCCTTGACTGAAATCAAACCCGGGACCCTGCAGTCCGCAGGCTGATGCTCGATCCACCGAGCCAAACCAGCTAGGGCCCTTTGAGCACTCTTTAAATTATTATCAAAACCTCTTTTCATGGCTGCTATGCCTGTGAAGAAGTCACTCTCTCAGTCTCAGTTTCACTAATAAACTCTCTTTCACTTAAAAACAAACAAATAAAAAACCCACACGCAAAAAAACTCTTTTTGTGAGCTAGTTGGAATAGGTTTCTGTTCCTTATAATAAAACAGGTCCTTCCTAGAATAAATCCCGAGGCTTTGTATTTTTAATTTAAAAAATATATATATACTTTTTAATATTTTTTATTGATTTCAGAGAGGAAGGGAGAGGGGGATAGAAACATCAATGAGGAGAGAGAATCATTGATCGGCTGCTTCCTGCATGCCCCCCACTGGGGATGGAGCCCGCAAACCCGGCACGTGCCCTGACCAGGAATCAAACCATGACCTCCTGATTCATACATAAATCGACACAACCACTGAGCCATGCCGACTGGGCTAATTTTTTTATCCTACAGTCTTTCTAACTCCTTAGTGTAGTTGGGTGGTCATTTAGACTAAATAAAGCAATACTGCATATGTATACCTGGAATAAAAGAAATCTTGATAAACAATTTTGATTCTTGTTAAAAAATGCTGATAAACTACAGAACTTCCCATAAAACATCTAGATGCAAAGAAATATGCTAAGTACAAGAAAACACCAACATAAGCTAGGAAACTATTAGAGTCAAGTATAGCAGATTCCTCAAAGTTATCAGTTGGCCCCAAATGAGCAAAGCAAGCAGGGATGGGGGGAGAGGGAGAGTGGAAATCAACATAGCAGGACACATGAAGGGCAAAGAATAATGTTTGCTATGAACAGCATTACTATACAATATTGATCAAGTATGGGTTAGTTTTTTAAATGCATATGGAGAAAGAATAGAAACATTTAAAGAAGCAGGATGGCCCTAACGGTTTGGCTCAGTGGTTGAGCTGGTTGAGCATTAACCTATGAACCAAGAGGTCACAGTTCAATTCCTAGTCAAGAGCACAAGCAGGCCCGTATTTTAGGCTTGATCCCCAGTAGGGGGTGTGCAGGAGGCAGCCAATCAATGATTCTCTCTCATTATTGACTTTTTCTCTGTCACACTTTTTCTCTGAAATCAATAAAAAATACATTTTTAAAAAGAAGGACAAAAAGATGAAATATTAACCATTCCTTATTCATGACAAGTGTTATACATTATCTCATGCATTCATTCCATTTTTATAGATGAGGACACTGAGACTCAGGGAGATTCAAGAGGTTAACTACTAAGGAGCAGAGAAAGGACTTTATCCCTAGTTTGCATGAGTGGAGTGGAGGTGGTTATCTGTTTTAGTAAAGGGAACTGACAAAGCAGCGGTAAGCCAATAGACGAGGTCTGATGGAATTTGAGGAAATCAAGAGATATGTATGATATGGAAGAGAGAGATGGACTTTGTAGTCAGAAAGACCTGGTCTCAAATTCCAGCTTGGTCAGCTACTAGCTGTGTGATGTGATTAGTCTCCCTTTCCTCATCTGTAAAATGTAGCCTTCCTTGTGGATATTACTGTTAAGATTCAATGAGTTGGACCATTAGAAAAGGCCATTATTTGTAGTAAAAAATATACCAGTTGTATATTTACATTCTTCACTACATTACACTATGTTAAGACCCATTATCAGTTATAATTAAGTACATGAATGCACATACGTTAAAAAAAAGCAACAGATAATATAATTAGGGTAAATGAGCAGAGTTTTCTGTTTGCACTGCTTAGTGCTAAATACAGAGCTTACTTCTAAAAGGTATACACATGGCACTGGCCAGGTAGCTCAGTTACACTAAGCGTTGTCCTGATACACCAAGGTTTCGGATCTGATCTCCAGTCAGGGCACATACAAGAATCAACCAATGAATGCAAATAAGTGGAACAACAAATTGATGTTTCTCTTTCTCAATCAATAAAAGTTAACACAAAAAATAAACAACCTAAAAGGTGTACACAACAGTCATTGTCAAGTATTAATGCTGCTTCTGACTTCAACTTACTGTATCTTATGTTTCTCCCTAGCTCTCCGTAGTAGGCAGAATAATGCTGTCCTCCCCATCCCCTACCATCACCACACAAAGATATACATGCCCTAATCCCCAGAACCTATGACTATGTTGCCCTAGGAGGCAAGGGGGACTTTGCAGATGTGATTAAGATTACAGACTTTGAGATGATATTATCCTGGATTATCCAGGCAAACCCAACTTAATCATGAGTCTTTAAAAGCAGAAACCCTTTTCCAGCTTCAATAAGAGAGATGCGATGAGTCAGACAGATTTGACACTAGAAGGACTTGAGTCCTTGTTGTTGGCTTTGAAGATGGAGAAAGGGAGTCATATGCCAAGGAATGTGGGTATACGGGTGGACTCTAGAAAGTGGGGAACAGCCCGCAGATGACAGCAAGAAAATAGAGATATCAGCCCTGCAGCTGCAAAGAACTATAATCTACCAATATCATGAATGAACAAGGACCCTCCACAAGGGAACCCAGCCCTGCTAAAACCTTGACATTAGTCTGGTGAAACACATGTCATACTTTTGTTATGTACATGAACTTATGTAGAACTTCAGAACTGTAAGATAAAGTTGTGTTGTTTGAGCTGCTAAGGGTAGTTTATGGTAGCAACACAAAACGAATACACCCTTTCTCTCATTTTCATTAAAAAGACTGTACTTTAAAAAAAATTTATGTGTCCTTAATTCTTCTTGAGCAGGGAAAATGAACTGGTCAGTGCATTTAGCCTACCCAGCATTTAACCTACCTAGCACACACCCTCTGGTGCACTAACTCTGTGCCAGGCATGGTCTTGTTTTCAAGAATTTTGCTGCAGCAAATTCAATGAATTTTCTTCATTTCTCCCTCAGGTTTGACCAGACACACAGTTAATTGTCAGCTACACCTGAAAATAGAAATATTTTGAAGAGAAAATTGGGAGAAACTTAAAGAGCTACATCACATCATAGCTATGAAAACTAAAAACTTATGATAGGTGAGGGTAAGAAGAAGGAAGAAGTAAATAAATAATTTGTCCCAAATGACATAGCTCAATTTCTTTATCTATAAAATAGTAACTTCATATTATCTGTTGAAGGATTTTTTTTTAAAAAAGCTTTTAATATTGTGTATGAACTACAAAAAATATAGAGAATTCCTCATAAGAATCTACTACAGACACAGTGCCAAAAGCTAATGTGATACAGAATTCTATATAAATTCAGTCTGGATATGTCTCAGGCATATCCATAAAATCCCAGAAAGCAGAAAATCTTGCAATAAAAAGAAAAAATCAATTTTAGAAAATTAGGCAAGCAAAAAAGGCCCAAGACTGACTAGTAGAGGGAAATGTCATAGAATGAACAATGCTTTAAAAAAGAAAAAGATAATGGGGGGATAAAGACACATGTGTAATACCTTAATCCAGTGGTTGACAAACCGCGGCTCGCGAGCCACATGCGGCTCTTTGGCCCCTTGAATGTGGCTCTTCCACAAAATACCACGGCCTGGGCAAGTCTATTTTGAAGAAGTGGTGTTAGAAGAAGTTTAAGTTTAAAAAATTTGGCTCTCAAAAGAAATTTCAATCGTTGTACTGTTGATATTTGACTCTGTTGACTAATGAGTTTGCCGACCACTGCCTTAATCAATAAAGGAAAGAAAATTAAGATAAAAAGAAAAAAGAAAAAAGAAAAAGATGTCGAAGGCTCACTTCAGCTCTACTAAAACAGCACCTCCACGGATGAGACCCAAGTCATTTGAGTTAACAAACACTACAGGAATTACTAGCAAAGGAGAAGGTTGACTTGCATCTATGGTAGCAGAGGGAATCCAGCATCTTCTTGACAGGCATCCTTTATTTACAAGTAGAATGTAGAGTATTTAAAATCTTGCAAATAAATGAGGTTGATGGAATCAAAAGGTAAAGTTTCATATAAAAAGTGAAAAGCTAGAAAGAAGGGCAAGGGAGGTCAGGATGTGGCTGCATCTTTTGTATCAAAGGACACAGCCTCACAGACAGAAGGATGAGCAAAATAAAATGGAACAAGCACAGCTGGGCCAGAGTGAGAGGGAAAAACAGCTGAGCTGGCAAAATCAGGATCGGCTCAAATAAAACAGCAAAATTACTGGCGACAGCAAGAGGAGGAGAGCTAGCAAGATAAACTGGTGGGGGAGCAGTAGGGGACGATAAAGAAGAAAATTAACGATAAAGAAGAAAATTAATTTCATGTTGGAGCAGGAGCAGGAATGGAGACGGGATAAAAAAGACAAGAGCAATGAGATAGCAGAGAGGGGTATTATTTGAGATGAGTAGGTAAGTTCACTAGGAAAGGGAAGAAAGAAAAAAAGAATAAAAACACAGGGTCAAGGGTATTATAGTTCAATATAAAGTCTTAGGAGCAATATAAATATTAGGGGAAGCAAGCAGCAAATAAACTGGTTAGGAGAAACAGAAAAGGAAAAGACTGGTCAAAAATCTTGAAAGACTACATGTAACATGCATAAAGCAAAAATTTAAATATAACAAAAGTATACTGTTGCCCTAGCCGGTTTGAGGGTCCCAGATTCAATTCCAGTCAAGGGCACATACCTTGGTTGCAGACTCCATCCTGGCCCTGGTCCAAGAGGAGGGGGTGAGGGGAGGGGGAGAAGCGCGGCAACCAATTAATGTGTCTCTCTCATATCAATGTGTTTCTCTCTGTCTCTCCCCCTTCCTTCCACTCTCTCTACAAATCAATAGAAAAATATCCTCGAGTGAGGATTAACAACAAAAAAAGTATATTGTCTAAATTTTAGATGATGTTAAAAGGTATGTTTCAGACATGTTTTAGCTCTCTCCTTTAATAAAATTACTAAACACATTTAAAACAGACAAACTAAACAATATAGTTTAGAGATGCATAAGTGACACATGAAGGGAAGGTTAATACAGACTCCAGGCTAGTGGAAGCCTGGGAGAGAGAGAGATTTGTGATGAGGATCTATATTTCTTTAGCATGAGTGCTTAATTTAGTGCTATTCTTCAAAACTATTAAATTATGAAGTTATATAACTAAAATATTCATATTTCATAGCTAAAAAAATGTTAGTGGAATTTTTCTACCTCTGAATTCTGGTTTTTCTTTTTAAAAAAAGTTGTTATTTTATAAATTTTATTTGTTGGTTTTTAGAGAAATAGGAAGGAAGGGTGAGAGGAAGAGGGAGGGAGAACAAGGGAGAAAGAGAGAGAGAGAGAGAGAGAGAGAGAGAGAGAAACATGGACTTATTGTACTTATTTATGCATTCATTGGTTGATTCTTGTGTGTGCCCGAACCGAAGATCAAACCTGCAATCTTAGTGTGTTGGGACAACGCTCTGACCAACTGATGAGCTACCTGGCCAGGGCTTAAAAATTTTTTTAAAGATTTTTTTTAATTTTTCATTTACAGTTGACATATACTATTATATTAGTTTCAGGTGTGCAACATAGTGATTCGACATTTATGTAACTTATGAAGTGATCACCCCAATAAGTCTAGTATCCATGGCACCAATGTACTTATTACAATACTAGAGGCCCACTTGTGCACTGGTGGGGTCCCTCAGCCTGGCCTGCGCCCTCTCGCAACCCGGGACCCTTCAGGGGATGTTGGACTGCCAGTTTAGGCCTGATCCCCTCAGGGATGTAGCAGTGTGCAAAACAGCAGGAGGCTGGGGAGCAGCTCCAGCCGGCGGGTGCGGCTCCCGCTCATCCCGACCCCACTGCTGCCCTTCGGAAGCCCTGCTGCGGAGGTGTGAGAGGCTCGCGCTGCTGCAGCTGGGCTCGCCAGCCATGAGCCCAGCCACCAGAGGGCAGCTCCTGCATTGAGTGTCTGCCCCCTGATGGTCAGTGAGTGTCATAGCTGCTGGTCGATCTGTCATTCAGTTGCTTAGGCTTTTATATACTAGTATATAGACTAGTATATAGATTATTGACTACTATATTCCCTATGCTGTACTTTACATCCCCATGGCTGTTTTTATACAAGACAATGTGTACATCTTAATTTCTTCCTCTTTTTCACCCATTCCACCAACCCCTCCTCCCATCTGGCAACCATTAATATGTTCTCTGTATCTATGAGTTTGTTTCTTCATTTATTTTTTTTAGATTCCACATTTAAAGGAAATCATATGGTATCTGTCTTTCTCTGAATTATTTCACTTAGCATAATACTCTCTAGGTCTATTCAGGTAGTTGCCAGTTTGTTTTTTTCCACTGCTTATTTTCTGAAAATAATCTAATAAACTTTTCAAAATCTCTGAATCCTTAAAAAAAACACACACAAAAAAACACACACCATAAAACACCGTAGGTGATTCACAAGAATTTAAAGAAACTCAAATCTGAGTCTCTCACAGGAAGAGGGCTTCCTTTTATTATAGCTTTAAAGTAGGGGTGGGGAACATCCAGCCTGAGAAGGTCCGAGAAGTCACTTGGTCTGGCCCTGCCAAGGCATCAGGGGTGAGTTAATTAAATGTTTGACCAAACATTGGAGGCTAATTTTTAAGTTGATAATTTTGTATGGCCAGCAAGTGATCTTATAAATATCCAAATGACCTTTTGTAGTAAAAAGGTTCCTCATCCCTCTAAAGTGCTAGAGAATCCTCTAGGATTTTGCTCCTGCTCTTTCTCTCTTATATTTTCAACCTTTCAACTTCAAGTGTGCCCTATCTTAATACACACACCAGTCGACCTGATCTTACAACCAACTCTCATTGTTTCCGTCTCTTATACACTCAAAGTCTTCAATAAAATGGCTCTATCTTTAACTTCCCAGTATCTCTCATTTTAAAACCACAAATGGTGAGATTGATCCACTGAGCTGAAAACAGGTATGAACTTCCAACTATCTACCATTCATTTCCACTGGCAAATCCCTACTCACCATTCCAATTTCAGTTTAAATATCACCTTCCAGGTAAAGCCTTGCTACATCTCCCCCCAAGGGCCCATCACTTATCTATTAAAAATTTCTGACACTGAAAGGCCTACCTTTACATTTAAGACAAAGTCAAAAGTTTTCCAGACAAGCAACAAAAAATAAGATTATTTAGAATGTCTGTGGAGAAGGTGGTCACAAGTACAAAATTCCAGTTATAAGAAAAGTAAGTCTTGGGAATGTAAAGAAAAGCATGCAGTTAACAATACTATATTATATAGCAGGAAGTTGATAAGAATAAATTTTTTAAAATATATTTTAATTGATTTCAGAGAGGAAGGGAGAGGGAGAGAGATAGAAACATCAATGATGAGAGAGAATCACTGATCAGCTGCCTCCTGCACGCCCCTCACTGGAGATTGAGCCAGCAATCCAGGCATGTGCCCTTGACTGGGATCGAACCTGGGACCCTTCAGTCCACAGGCCGACACTATCCACTGAACAAAACTGTCTAGGGCAAGAATAAATTTTTAAAAGTTCTCATAGCACCCATGCTGTGGTTCAGCTGGTTGGAGCATCATCCTGTACACCAAAAGGTGGCAGATTTGATTCCTGATGAAGGCACACACATATCCAGGTTGTGGGTTCAATCCCAGGTTGAGGTGCAGGGGGAGGCAACAGACTGATGTTTCTCTCTCACATCTATGATTCTCTCTCTCTAAAACTTTGTCTCTAAAATCAATAAAATGAACTAATACAATGTTATATGCCAATTATATCTCAATTTAAAAAATATATTCAGATGATATAATAATGTATAACCAGGCTGGTCTTGTTTATTTTCTTATATAGCACTTATCCTCAAAAGAATGAAGAGTGAAGGGGACCAGTAAAATGCAATAAGCAGTGGGTTTGTTATCATCTTAAAAGAATGGATGTACAAGAGTTGGTCAGGTAAAAAAGTTGTGACCTAACCTTTCCTTTCCCTCTTATGGCCCCTCACCCCCTACCCACGCATTCATCGCTTAAACTCTAAGGGACCCCACGAGCCCTAACCGGTTTGGCTCAATGGATAGAGCGTCAGCCTGCAGACTGAAGGGTCCCAGTTCGATTCTAGACAGGGGCATGTACCTTGGTTGCGGGCACATCCCCAGCAGGGAGTGTGCAGGAGGCAGCTGATAGATGTTTCGCTCTCATCGATGTTTCTAACTCTCTATCCCTCTCCCTTCCTCTCTGTAAAAAATCAGTAAAATATATTTTAAAAAACCACTTTAAGGGACCCCACAAGACTTGCAACCAGGGGAGCAATGGGCAGTGGCAGCTTGTCCTGGGCTAAACCCCTGAACCTGTTCCCAAGGCCCCCTTTTTCAATGACTCTCCAGTGAGCTGACAGCAGCCCCACCTTGGCTCACATCTTTTCAATAACGTTTCTAGGGAGCCAAAGCAGTCCCACCTAGTCTCTCTCCTGCTGTCTCTATCCTAGGCCCTTCCTTTTCCCACTGTCCCCAACTTTAATAAACGTACTCTCGAAATTAAAAACAAAAGACAAACCACACACACCTCTTCTATGAAAGAGGGGATTCTGAAAAGGAAAATGAGCATGTTACTTCCACATCTGTCCTCATTTTCTCTCACTTCTGAGAGTAGGGAAGGCTAATGACTATTTTATAGGCTAGAGAAAGTGAAACAGGAAAAGTAGTGATTCCTTCATTCTAAGATGTATATTTTTCACACTATGACTTAAAAAAAATCAAGATGGGTTTCACACTACTAATATAATATCATCTTCTGTGGGGAGGGCCACATTAAGTGTATCTCACAACTATGGGTGTACTTTGAATTAAGGAATTATAGTAAAGCATTTCAACCAAAATCAACAGTAAGAAAGTGACAGAATAGGGCTAAAAAAATTCTGCTGTCAAAGTTATTAATGTATAATGATAGCTACACAGTGGCCTGTTTGGCTATTCTTGCATTAAGTTAATTAAATGTATAGGGTCTACCTTCTACAAGGTTCTTCCTGAAATATAAAACCATACAAAACACCTTTTCTGCCCTCAAGAAGTACATAATCAAATATAGATGTCTACACAAGTACCTCTATAACATTCTGGGATTAATACCAGAAAGATGAATCACTTCTCAGTCTTCTGGCTAAGATTATACATGAATCTGATAAAACAGATATCTACACTTGAGGACAATGTATTAAATGGACTTTTGGAGCAGGGAGATGGGACAGGAGCTTCCACTCCAAGCATCCACCCAGTGTTGTACCGCCTGGGGGGGGGGGGGGGGCGTGTAACAGAAAGATGATACAAAGTGAGATAGCACCCAGATAAGGAGCAATCACTTTCAGCCAGCTACCAGGAAAAGCCTGACACATCTGAAGAGCTTAATATATGTTGACTCTGAAAGCATTATGGAAGACCCAGGTTAGGCTTTGAAAGACTAATCTAATTTCCACAGAGAAGGCACTTCAAGCAGAGGGATCTACAGGGGCCAGAAAAAAAGCCACTGGGCCCCTGGCAGAAGCCAGGTCAGGAATAATGACCAGTAAACGGGGCTAAAATACGGAGTTCCTTCCAGGTCAAACAAAATGTGGGCAGAGGAACAGCGTCCTAACAGTCATGATTCAGTGAGATTAATCGTACAGTAAAGTATACAGGCTGAACTGGTGTGGGGAGAAGTACTGCAATAGAGCATCCGGTGTCAGATATTCAGTGCTTGAACTAGGGAACAGCAGCAACAGCAAGAACTGCCTGGGGACTGTGTTTAAATGAGAGCCAACTCCAAGAGAACAGCACCAACAGGTTAACATTTGTAGCCCTACTACTCCCAACACCATGCCTTACCCAGAGTACATGCTCAATAAATGAGCTGACAGAGGGCAACTTGCAAATGTCCACAATCACTTTTCTCGCTACTTTTCAAAACCATTCATATTACACCTAAGGTGAAGTCCCTCTCCAGTCTTGGATTTACAGCCTACATCAAAATTTGTCAGTGGGTTTTGGAACCCCACTTCATTTTCCTTCAAAACATGCCACAGCGTTTTTAACAGTATATAAATTTGCTACTAAACATTTGCCAACCACTGGGATTTTCTGTAGAAAAATCATCCAGTTTCCATACAGACACACACCAAAAAACCTAGCAGAAAAATCTTACTTATGGCAGAAAGTTTTCCTTTTAGGTAGCGATCAACATCCTCCTAGTGTTACTTATTGAATCTGCTTCATCACTAGTGCAACCACAGCTGCATCTTACATTTCCAAAGTAGTTGTGTAAAGCGTCCAAAATTGTGCAAGAGTCATCAGTGAAATCAGACTCTGGTATATTAATAGTTATAACACCTGAAGAAGCCTCAGTTGTATTATTAGATTCCACATAATACCAAAAATCACAGGCCTTGAGGAATTATTTTGCGTGTTTGTTTACTTACCGGTGAGATATACTCGGATGTTATTTAAAGTGAGAATAACTGAATTTCTTTCTGCTTCAGACAGTCATCAGGTCAACTCGAAAATTAGCAGTTGTGACCCAGATTTGATACATGGAAAAAAATCAATGTCCCCAACGCACAGACACACACGCACACACCCAGAGCACCCAAGGCCTTGCATTATTATCCAATAACCCCAGTTTACACGTGGCAAAAGTCTACGGAACTATTTCGTGCTTTAACGACCCCGAAAGGGATTCCTCAGCCGTCAAGTAATGGGATCAGATTTATTCTGACTTAATAAGTGAAGGTGTTAGAAAAGGTAAACAATAAATTTTTATATATATATATTTGTAGGCCTTGAAAAAAACACACACACACAAATTTTTTTAAAGGTCTCCTCTCCTCCTCAGCTGGCGGCCCCACACCAGGGAGCGCTATGCCCAGGCCAAGGTGGATGCATGTAGGTCAGGGAAGGTGGGACTCTTCAGCAACCCCCAGACCCTCCTCCCATCCATCACCTCCTGCCCTCCTCTGCCTCCCCTGTTCTTTCTCGGGGGCGGCCAAGAGGCCCCAAAGTGAGCAGCCCAGGCGAAGGACTGCAACCATCTGAGCCGGGCCCTGGCGGCCCTGGGCTGCGGCCGCTCCTGTCAGACACTCCCCAGACCGAGCACCGCACACGGCTGTCCCGGGCCCAGCTGCATGCCCCGGGCCCAGCTGCATGCCCCGGGCCCAGCTGCATGCCCCGGGCCCAGCTGCATGCCCCGGGCCCAGCTGCAGCGCGCTCCGGGCGGGGGCCGCGCACCGGGCCCGAGGCCGCGGCGCTCGCAGTGCCCACGTCACCAGCGCTAGCACTGCGGAAATGGGAGCGCCGCGGCCCGGAGGGAGGCGCCCGGCGGCGGCGGCGCCCGCGCCCGGGCCAGACGCCGTCAAGCCCCTCTGCCCCGGCCCGCAGGCCGCCGACACCCGCCCGGGAGGCCCGGGACCCCTCACCTGTGTCGCCGATGATGATGTACTTGAAGAGATACGCGTACGCCATGGCCGCGGCCGCTCGGTGCCAGGGCACACGGCTCCTCCTCCTGCTACTGCTCCTCCTCCTCCTCCGCGCCCCTCAACCTGCCGCCGCAGGGCCTCCAAGCGCCAGGCCCGCCCGTCGCAACCTCCGCCCGTGGCCGTCAGCAGCCGGGAGTGAGGAGCTGAGAAGAAGCCGGACAAACTGACACCCGAGGAGACGAGAAAGACAGCGCCCGGCCGAGCCCAGTCGAACAATAACAGCTGCCGTGGCGTCCCCGCCCCTCCTCCGCGCCGACCCGGAAGGGCTTCGGCCGCCAGCGTCGCCGGAGTAAAGGGGAGGAGCCCGCACGACGGCTGCGCCGGTCTGCCCGAGCCCCGCCCACACAGGGCCTAGCCCCGCCCACACAGGGCCTAGCCCCGCCCAGCGCCCAGCGAGCCGCGCCCCGTCCCACCCGACCCGGGCCAGGCGGGGCGCCAGTGAATCCGGTGCCCAGGAGCGGGCCGTCCCTGCGGTCCGGAGAAGCTGGGGGAGGTGAGGGGAGGGTTCGGTTCTGTCGCCGCTGCGCGCGGGGGCGCGGGGCACGCGGTGGGAAGGTCGCGTTCGGAGCAGGGCCCCGCCCTGGGGTCGTGAAAAGGTGTTTGAAAATGCAGGCGTCTGCATAAGCTGGGCTGGAGTGCGATGACCTTTCTGAATTTGGAGACCAGGGCTTGACAGTGAAGATGAACTGTTTGTATATTCGAGACCGTAAATGAGGGAATGTGAAGTATATGATGGTATGCCCCTACGTTGGAGTATTACACGGCCCTCCCTTAAGTAAAAAAATATAAAAAGCCTGATTTATGGTAAGCGAAAACAAAGCACAAGACTCAGTGTATAAATGTATATACTAGATATATTCATAGATGATATATAACAATTACTTACAATATGCAATAAATAACACATAAGTTACGTTTTATTGTTGCATTAATATAAATGCATATTTTTACCATTGTGTAAATAAAGAACAGGAACATACTTAAATACCCATATGTATATAGTCAATCTGAAAGGAAACACAACTGGCTCCAAGAGAGGGGTGTGATTGGAGGATAGAGCCGTGTTTCACTGAATTATTCATGTGTGGTTTGAAATTTTTTGCAGTGTTCACAAATTACCTATTGGAAAACACAGTTAAGGAACTGGACAAATAACTTTTTGTTCATTCAGCTAATACTTAGTGAGTACATCTTTTGTTTCCTGCATACCTAGGAATTGCAACTAAAGGCAGATCCTGTTGTAAAGAAGCACACATTTTGGAGGAGGGAAGAATAGAAGACAGTGTTAGTGTCAGGATAGGTTACCCAAAACTAGAAGATGATGTCTGAAGCAGGCATATGAATTATGAGTAGGAATTTGTCACAAGGATAAAACTTTAGGGAAAGGAACTGAATGAAGTCTTAGGCACAAGAAACAAAATGTGCAAAGTTCATGGATCTGTTCTGGGAATTTAAAGTTGTGTAACGGGGAGAAGTGACTGGAATTTAGTGGCCTGGTTCCTGTTGCCTAATATTCCCTCTCTTTTGGGATCTCTCACGATGTAATTCTATTAACACGTTCGTGCTGGGCTGGCTGTGCTTGGTTGCTACTCGATTTGAGTGACCTTGCAAAGTGTGAACTCACTGGACTTTTTCTGGAGTATTTGGAGGGGATTTTACTAAAGGTTCAGCATACAAGAATTTGACATGAAATGTTATCTGGGCCCTGGCCAATTTATCTCAGTGGTTAGAGCATCGGCCCTCAGACTGAATGGTCTTGGGTTAGATTCCCAGGCAAGGACAGGTACCTCGATTGCAGGCTCGATCCCAGTCCCGTTCAGGGCCTGTGAGGTAGGCAACCAGTTGATGTGTTTCACATCGATGTTTGTTTTTTTTTTTCTCTCTCTCTCCCTCTTTTCCCTCCCTTTCATTCTCTAAAGATCAGTGATAGAAAAATCCTATATAATAAAAGCCTAATATGCAAATTGACTGAACGGTGGAACGACTGACTGGTCGCTAGGATGTGCACTGACCACCAGGGGGCAGACGCTCAATGCAAGAGCTGCCCCCAGCCCGCAGGTCCCAGGCCAGACAAGGTGGGTGCCAGCAGTGGCCCCCTGATTACTCCCCTGGTTGCCCCACAGATCGGCCTTGATCACCAACCAGGCCTAGAGACCCTACCCGTGCATGAATTTCGTGCACCGGGCCTCTAGTAAAAAATAAAAATAAAAATATCAGTGGGAAAAATGTCCTCATGTGAGGATTAAAAAAAAAAAAAAAAGTTACCTGAAATTGCATAATCTGGTTCACTCATCTTTCCCCTGAGGGAGGGGAGGTCCCTGCCCAAGGCCTCTCGGTTGCAGAGCCCACTTGTCCCTCCCATCTGAGTGCTTCCCTCAGTCTTTTCTGGTGATACTGGTAGATATCAAGAATGTCCCCTCCTTCCAGGAGAAACCCAGTTTCCTACTATTCTGAAAGCTATTGCCTTTACTCATAGCCCCAACAGGAAACCCTATCAGGGTATTACACAAAAACCTAGCATCCTTACAACTCAGGAACATTCCCATACTGTTAGAGGAGGTGAGTAGCTGGAGAAGTCACTGGTGCCAGGTCTTGCAGGGTCTTGTAGCCATGTCAGTATGCATATAGAACTTCACCCAATGGACACAAGGGAAACTGAAGAGAAAGGTCAGAATTGGGTGTATAAGAAGTCATAGAAATGGGCAGAATGATATAGAGGCAATGGTATGTAAAGAAAAGAACAGGGTATCACATGATCTCACTTATTTGTAGAATCTAATCAACAAAATGAATTGACTAACAAAATAAGGCCCGAAGCCTGGAGGCATGGAACAGACTGACATACCTTGATGTGGGGGTTGGGGGAATGAGAAGAGATAAACCAAAGAACTTATATACTTAGATGCATAGCCCATGGACACAGGCAATTAGGGTACTGAAGACCTGGGGGTGGATGGATATGGGCTGGGAGGTGGGGGGGCAGAAAAGGGGGAAATGAGAGAAACCTGTAATTCTACCAACAATAAAAAATATGTTAAAAAAAGAAAATTAAAAAAAAGAAAAGAATGGGATAGTGAACACAATACAATATACAGATGATGCATTATGGAATTGTATACCTGAAGCCTATATAATTTTATTAACCACTGTCACCCAATAAATTCAATAAAGAAGTAAAGAACTTAGGAAACTTTACTTTTGATCTTGGTCCTACCACTAACATTGGATGATTGTGACAAATGATTTGGCCTGTAAGTGCACTCTTCTATAAAGTGAAGGAGTTAAGTGTTACCTAAGAGGGTTGTTCCAAGTCTGAAGCCCTTTAATTTGATGTCTATCCAACCACCAGATCTAAAGCAGATGTACAATAGGTCATAATCGTCTAATTTAGATGTCAGGGCCACAGGCGTCAAATGTATATTGTTTTTGCACAGAACTGAGATGCATTACTTACTTGTGCACAGGAATTGTAAAGATCAGTTGCTGCAGAGCAGTGTAATCTCAAAAGAGCAAGGACTTGATTTTTAAGTCCTTCGCTGTGCCTTAGTTTCCTTATCTGGAAAATGTAGATAATAACTGCCTCACAAAATAAATTTAGGATCAAATGAGAGAATGTATATGAAGATATTTTGTGAATTATGAAAAATATATGTTTAATACATAAAACTCTTAGTGCTGCAAATTTTAAAAAAATTTACAGTACCTTGAGGGAGTGAAGACCTAATCACAATATAAATTCATGTTTTAAATCAGCTCCATTCCTATCTCTATATTATGTCTAGCTTTTTCCTACATGTACTCCATAATATTTTCTCTAAGCCTATATGCTGTCTTTTTGAAATAATACAGGGTAACTACAGAAATTTCATTTAAAACATTTACCCCAAATATTCAGAAACAACTTTCAAGAAAAATTCCTCAGGCAAAATGACAGAAATAAACCTCTCTTCCTTAAATGGTAGGGCAGTTCCTGGGATTTTCCATTCAGTTTGATTTTTAGCTATTTCACCCCCTTGGGTATGAATTCCAATAACCTCATCTCTCAGTCTTACATCATATATGGTGTGAAGGTCATAACTGAAATGTAAAAATTGTAAGACTACATTCTCCAAGGTCTCCTTATTCAAGTTCTTCATGACTTTTTTTTAAAGGATATGTTTTTATTGATTTCAGAGAGGAAGGAAGAGGGATGGAAACATCAACGATGAGAGAGAATCATTGATCGGCTGCCTCCTGCACGGCCCACACTGGGGATCGAGCCTGCAAATCAGGGCTGATGGCCGGACCATGAATTGAACCGTGACCTCTGTGTTCCTAGATTGACCCTCAACCACTGAGCCATGCCAGCTGGGTTCCATGACATTTTAAAGTACAGTGGAATATTGGAAATTTGCATTTACTGCTCAGCCAAACTTACCATATGTTTACATTTTCTCTGGTTTTGTTTGCTCTGAGATGTGGGAAGAAAGGTAGGGATGGGATGGGAGAGGAGTGACTTGGAATACTATAATCCACAGGTTCTTACTTTGGTTTCCATAGCCAGTTCTTGAATGAACTCTGGGAACTCTGATCCTCCAGGAATGATATGCAAACTGTTGTATGTATTTGCATACATGTAATTTTATGGGAAAGATTCTTGCGTGAGTCCATGCATGACCCAGAAATAATTAAGAATCACAGTGAAAGGCCCTCTTTAGCCATTTCTCAATACCATGACAGGACTAATTTTTCAGCAAATACTAATAAGCTCAATACCAAATTTGGAGGAAGATAGAACTGGTTTCAAATCCTGAATTTACCGCCTATCAGTTGAGTGATCTTGAATAAATTACTAAACTCTCTAAGCCTTATTTATTTCATGAGATGACGTAAGTAAAGCATCTAGCACGATGTCAAGCCTACTAAGTAGACATCAGAGTCATTTCCCCCTTCCTTTCATACTCTGGTGTTCTCCGCCTCCAACTTGTCACCAAGAACTGTAGGAGTTAAATGAGGCCAGAAAAGACCCTCCCTTAAAGGAGATTAGAATCTCCTTGTGCTGAGTCATGCGTGGCTTTGGCCTGGGAAGGCTACAGGAGAGGTCCTGTGTTATTTTAGAGGACAGAATTTTGTGTTGGGAAATGAGAGTAGATTTTATGGAAGGAGACCTATTCAAACTGAGCCTTTAAGGGTATTAATCTTCCATGGTTATTGCTTTAACCTAGTCATGCCAATTGCTTCAACCCTCTCCTTTGTATATTATTCATCTTATCCACCTGACCTGCCATTTCTATTCTAGTTGGGTAACCCACCTGGTATTCCCTGCTTTACTTTTCTGTGCTTGATCTATTTGACCACTTGTCAAAGCCAGATATGACTGTTTCTTCCATTCTGTTCATCATTCACAAGCTTACTTGAAGAGTTAAAAGTGAATGATCACATATTCATATACTTAGTCAATGTGTATGTAGATGGCTGAAGAAACTTTCTTTTATATGTAGGCTATTCTTTTTACCAATAGACTGAACTTTAGTAATACAAGGGATTTACATGAGTTCATGGACCAGAGAAACAGTGAATATTGGAATAATAATAGCTTATTTTATAAAATAGTGGATTAAAAATATGAGCACATAAAATATTTTGAATTAATAATTAATAAAAAACCGAAAAGTAAAACCCAGAGTAGTTTTCTTAAATTAACTACTCTTCTAAGTCTTTAACATTTGCATAATGCTTTCCGTGGAAAAGTGGTCTGGAGAAAGGCCCAATATTGGATTCCATAAGGCCTGAGTTACAGTTTCTTCCCTGCCACTACCTCGCTGACTTTGAGAAAATTATCTTCAAACTTTTTGTCATATGTTCAATAGGTAATAATTCCGGTGGCTTATATAATAGAATTGCTGGGAGGTAGATATGAAAGCACTCTGAAAAGTACATTATTACTAGGAGAGGGTACGTATACTAAATCGTGGGTGAACGATTTTCTGCACATGTACCTAAGTATATTAAAAGGCAACCGTTTAGCATCAGTAATATTTTATTATCTGCTTTTTTGTGTGTCAGCAGAGACTACACCATGCAATTGCTTCAAACCCTACTCTCTGTTTATCTTTGATGTGTTCTGTGTCTTGTTTTAATTGGTAGGTATTGCTTGTTTTGAAAAAGCTGGGATTGGAATGAGAATGGGGGTGCATGGAGGAGCATTCTTAAAACTGTGCTGAAGAGAGAACTCTTTACAACTTCCGTAAGTGCTTCAGTTTATTTCAATCTTTACTCTTACAGGTCTTTACATTTTGCATTTTCTCTTTCTTTTTGAGGAAATGGTAAGCTAGTTCTGTCCCCTTGGGAGGTATAGACAGAGAAAGCCTCCTGTCACTCTCTTTTGTGGAAGACAAGATCTTAGAAAATAAGTGGAGCAGCGAATTGTGAGAGCGCATTTCAACCTTCTTCTATGTCCTCTCTCTCCTATCTCATTTTTACTTCTGCTTCTAACAATCTCATTATCAGAATTTTCAACATATGGAGTGAGTCAGAAGAAAATGACCACCACATAATCACATTTCACTTTTAATATGGAGAAAATAGGCGTCACTTTTCCCAAATTTTCTTTTAAAAAATGTTTTTAAAAATATATATATTTTATTGATTTTTACAGACAGGAAGGGAGAGGGATAGAGAGTTAGAAATATCGATCAGCTGCCTCCTGCACTCCCCACACTGGGGATGTGCCCGCAACCAAGGTACATGCCCTTGATCGGAATCGAACCCGGGACCCTTCAGTCCGCAGGCCGGCGCTCTATCCACTGAGCCAAACCAGCCAGAGCTAAAAAATGTTTTTATTGATTTATTGAGACAGAGGAAGGGAGAGGAAGAGAGAGAGAAACATCGATTGGCTGCCTCCTGCATGCCCCCTATCAAGCCTGTAACCCAGGCATGTGCCCTGACCAGCGATTGAACCAGTGACCTCTTGGTGCATTGGACTACTCAAGCAACTGAGCCATACCAGCCAGGGCTCAAATTTTCTTATTTTAAAAAATTCAATTAAATTATTGCCCAGCTGGTGTGGCTCAGTGGTTGAGCACTGACCTATGAATCAGAAGGTCATGGTTCAATTCCCGGTCAGGGCACATTCCCAGGTTGCAGGCTCAATCCTCTGTGTGAGTTGTGTAAGAGGCAGCCAATCAATGATTCTCTCTCATCATTGATGTTTCTAGATCTCTTTCCCTCTCACTTTCTCTCTGAAGTCAATAAAAAATATATTTAAAAATTTATTAAAAGAATAAATCTGTTCTTCAAAAATTGAGATTATAGCCCTGGCCTGTGTGGTTCAGTTGGTTGAGCATTGTCCTGTGCACTGAAAAGTTGCCGGTTCATTTCCAGGTAAGGGAATATGCCGGGGCTGCAGGCTCCATCCCCTGTAGGGGGCCTGCAGGAGGCAGCTGAAGAATGTTTCTCTGTCTCATCAATGTTTCTGTCTCTCGCTCTCTCCCTCTCCATTCCTCTTTCTCTAAATAAATCAATAAAAAATTATTTAAAAAAAATTTAAGATTACATCTGAAGGCTCACATTTAAAAATCTGCAAGGCTAATTTAGATTTGTTTCAAGAATTGTTTCACACTTCTGCTGCTCTTTTAAATTTCTCAATTTAAGGAATCTGGCAATCAATTCTCAAGAATTTCTTCAAATAAACAGATTATGAGAAAGTATAGTACAACCTTAAAATAATCATCATTTATTCTTACATAATTTTTGTGCATCGAAAATCTAGGAGCAACTTAGCTGGGTGGTTTTGGCTTGGGGTCTCTCATGAGGTTGTAGTTAATCTTTCAGCTAGGGCTGCAGTCGTGTGAAGGCTTGACTGGGGCTGGAGGATCCACTTCTAGGATGGCTCATTCACATGGCTGTTGGTGAAGGCCTTAGTTTTTTACCACGTGGGCCTCCATAGGACTGCTTGAGTATCCTGATGACATGGAAGCTGATTTCTCCAAGAGTAAGTGATATGAGAGAAAGTACAAGGCCAAACCTCAAAGTCGTTTATGATCTAGTCTTGGAAGTCATGTACCATCACTTCTGCATTCTTTTGGTTCCATAGACCCACTATGGTAAAATGTAGGAAGGGACTGCTCAAGGGATCATTGGGGGTTATCTTAGAAGCTGGCTTCCGCAACCTGAAGAGATCAAGAAGTAAAAACAGAGATCTAATAAATGTTTAACCACCTGAAATTAGATACATTTTGGGTCAAATCAGGTTCACTTAACCTGTCTATAATACAAATTTACTGTAAATAGATTAGTCTATAAAGAAGCCTATTGTGCCCTAGCCAGTATAGTTCACTTGGTTGGATTGTCACCCCCTATACCAAAGAGTGGTGGGTTTGATTCCTGGTCAGAGAACATACCCAAGTTGCGAGTTCTATTCCAGGTCAGGGCACTTGCAGGAGGCAGCCAATCCATGTTTCTCTCTCACATTTAAGTTTTTCTCTCTCTGTCTCCCTCCCTCCCAGTTCTGTCCTCTCTCTAAGATTAAAAAAAAAAAAATTGGTTGGGCATCATCCCATGCACCAAAAAGGTTTGAATTCTAGTCCGGTGCATACGGGAGGTAACTGATCAATGTCTCTCTCCCTCCTTCTCTCTCTCTCTTTCTCTCTCTCATCAATAAACATATCTTCAGGATATTTGTTTTTTAAAAAATTTTAAGATAAGTGTTTGTTTCCATCCTTAGGATTCATGTGATTCAACAGAGTAAGCAACTTATTTCTACTTTTTCATCAACTTTTAAAAATACTTTTATGGGACCTCAATATTTTCTTACCTATAAAAACTCATATCAAAATATTATAGTAGTTGGTTATGCAATATAAGTTTCAGGTTAAAAAAATCTACATTAAATAGAGGTAGGGGAAGTACTGCCTTTAATTAAGCAAGTTTAAGGTACAAACAAGTAGAAGTTTGACTATCATCTTATTCGCTAGAAGTAGTCTTTTCTGGTACTACAGTGTAGTAATCTTTAGTAGAAGAACTGCAGGCTTATGCCATTTTTAGAATTTTATCTTGAAGTTTTCATTACTAGACTTAATGGAGAACATTTGTTACTCTTAGTAAATGGATATTTTAATTTTCTTGATACTGCATTTGACACAAATTATAATACAAAAGTGTCTGTTAGAAAGAGCAGATTATTCAGCATTGATATACTATACTTTTGGTTAACCTTTCCTTTAGAAAAACCAATTACAGACAAAACCCTCTTTAGAACTAGATCCTGCTTCCTCTCTTTGAATTGACTGCGTTTCTGGAAGGCTCTTCTTTCACTTCACTCCAAAAGACACTGAATGCAAACACCAAATGTGAGATGGTCTCATCTAAACCCTGAGATAAGCTATTTTGCTTACTTATAAAAGAACAGACAGAGGTTCTTGAATTACTCTTTGAAACACAAAAACTGAATTATTTACCTTCTCTTTCTTGGAAACAAGCAGAGATGAGGAAACAAATATATAATACATGTTACTATAAGTGATCCATTTTTTAATTGAAAGTGGACTCACTATCTAGGCATCCCTCAATTAACATTAGTTCACTTAAGAAAATTTTGAAGTCAGCAAATCACTGAAGTAAACAACTTATACAATGATTAATTTAATGGAGTGTATAAGAAAGAACTGAGACCTACCAGTCATAGGCCAGGCGCTAAGGATTTGCCATGAAGCTAATGAAGCTTAAGCTCAAGGTCCCTCACTTGCATGAATCTTTTCCAAGGCAAATGTATTCATATAGTCAATTTTCTTTCTTTTTTTGTGTGTGTAAAATCTGCAAAAGTTAAATATTTAAACCTTAATTTATGAATGCTGTTCTTTCTCTCTACTCAGACTTCTTATCTGTTATACTTCCCCTTGTGTTGGGAGGTGCGAGTGTCCACAGGTATATATATAGTATTTATTAAGGAAGAGTTGAGTTGGGGACACATTTAGCTTCATAAGAAATATTTATGCAGGCTGGCTGGTGTGGTTCAGTGATTGAGCATCGACCTATGAACCAAGAGGTCACTGGTTCAATTCCCAGTCAGGCCATATGCCCTGATTCCGGGCTCGAGCCCCAGGATGGTGCATGCAGGAGGCAGCTGATCAATGATTCTCTCTCACTGATGTTTCTATCTCTCTCTCCCTTAAATCAATACAAATATATTTAAAATAAATAAATAAAACATAAAAAAAGAAATATTTATGCAACATGCTGCCGTTAGTCACTGCCACCTTCTCCCATGGCCACCTATTCTGCCACCTGGGCCTTGGCCCCGAGACCCACTATTGCTCAACTGGCTTATGGGACTAGGGCCACATGGACGCTTTGAAGTGTCAAGGGTGTGTATGGAAGAGCCACATGCATAACGGACTTCTGACTCACAGAGAAAGATTTGATCCCAAAGCTGTTTCAAGTGCTGACAAAGGTCAGAATGGGGGCTACACGAGAATGCTGCAGGTCCCAAATCGGAATCAGCAGGATCAGGCCAAGAAAGCAGTGATCTAGACTAAAGGGAACTGCCTCCCACCCGCAGCAACCTTACACTCCTAAACCAGCTACTTCAGGAGTGCGGCAGGACCAGGGAGCCAGCACCCACAGTTGGCAAACTCCTCAAGCATCAGACATATAACTGGAGCCAAAGAGTGAGCTGCTCTCATCAGTGCCCATCCAGGCCTTTGGATCTCTTTCTTAATTTCTAAGAAGAACTGGAGCTAGAATTGTGAAATGGACAGTCTTAATGGAGCCCAGACCTTCTGGGGAGCCAATAATCCTCTCTTTGCACAATAGGTAAAATTCCTTGTATGGAAAAAAAAGAAAAAGAAAAATATTTATTCAGTCGCTCTTGTGTGTAGTTTGAATTATTGCAAGTTGTCCAGGGTAGAAAAGGCTCCCAGGAGTGCCACAAGCCCTTCTGTGCTGACTCACACCACATCATATAGTGTAGAGGTCACATCTCAGTGTAAGCACGTCCTACTGGATTAGTGTTCTATTGCTGCATAACAAAATATCACAGACTTAGGGGCAAAAAACAACAACAACAACAAAAAAAAAACCCAACACAACAAAAACAAACAAACCATATTTTTAAATTGAAAACAATGTTTTTTTTTCTTTTTAATTAAATTTATTGGGGGGTGTGGGGGCCCTGTCCAGAGTACGCCAGATGTCCCAGGCCAATCTGAGCAAGGACATAGTGATTATACTGTACACACTGCTCAGGCGTATCTTTTCTATAACCCAAATACTGATGTCACTATTTGGCAAGAAGCCTCTTTTGTCTAAGTTGATATAACGATGTGTTACTGACCAGCTGGTGCTGGACTACTTTGTGTAACGGCTCCTATGTTTACTGCGGCTACTTGGTCGGGCTACTTTATTAGCAATAGCTGCTATGTTTGTACAGCTACTTTATGAAGAACTGTTTTGTCTGATGGCTACTTGGCAGCAATGGCTACATGATCTGCAATAAAGTCTCTCTTATATACCCAACTAGGGGCCCAGTGCATGAATTCGTGCACCTTGAAAGGAACTGTGGGTTTCGAGGCTGCTGTGGATACAGGGGCGGGTCTTGGCCCATCCTCCGCTCCCCCACCCAGCCCCTCTGGCCGTGGCACCCAGTTCCCTGTCTGCCGGCAGCCTCGCTCCCACTGCGGCTGCTCCCACGTGCTGATGGCTCCGGCCCCCTCATAACCGCTGATGGCGCGGAGCGATTGGGGCTGGTGCCAGCAGCAGGTGCAAGCGGGGCTGGTCTTGTCAGCGGGTGTGAGCAGTGGCTGCTGCTCCGATTGCCCCTCAGGAGCAGGGGAAGGTGGAGAAGCCCTCAGGGGCTATTGGGGCCAGCAGCCGTGGCTTGCACCCACTGATGGCGCCGAGTGATCAGGACAGGCGCTGGGCGCTGGCAGTGGGTGTCAGCGGCGGCTCCAGCACGGGTATGTGTGGGGCCGTCTCTGGCAGCAGGTGTGAGTGGTGGCTGCCAGGCCCGATTGCCCCTCAGGAGCAGGGGGAGGTGGAGAAGCCCTGAGGGGTGATTGGGGTTGGCAGCTATCGCTCGCACCCACTGATGGCACCGAGTGGTTAGGGCCGGCGCTGGGTGCTGGCAGCGGGTGTGAGCGGGGCTGGTGCTGGCAGCAGGTGCAAGTGCTGGGCAGGACCGCGGTGTGTGGGAGCAAAGAATTTTCAGTAACCACCAGACTCACCCTGATGACAGCGCCCAACGCCCCGTGTTGGTCTGGTGCCTCTGCTCACCTGCTCCACCATCCTGCCTGCTGCCAACGCCCACCATGTTCCGTGCGTGTCCCCTGGTGGTCAACACACATCATAGCAACCGGTTGTTTGGTTGTTCCACCATTTGGTCTTTTTGCATATTAGCCTTTTATTATATGGGATGATGACTTCTCATATCTTCTCCATCTAATATCCGGCATCCATGAAGGTCCAGTTCCTGGCAGGGAAACCGTGCTCCCACAGTTGATATAGTTAAGCAGGATCAAGGAGAAACTTGCTCCGACAGGGTGACATTGGTTAATAAAATTATGTAGGTTTCAGGTGTACAATTCTATAATACATCATCTGTATATTGTACTGTGTGTTCACAACCCTAAGTCAAGTCTCCTTCCATCACCATTTATCCCCTCTAAACCTTCTTCAACCTTTCCTCTCCTCCCCCCCCAACTTTCCCTCTGATAATTACCATACTATTGTCTGTGTCTATGAGGTTTTTGTTTTGTTATTTTGCTTAGCCCATTTTTTTTTTTTTTAATCTCACTAACCTGCAGGGCAGAAGTCTGGCATGGTGTGAATGGGTTCTCTACTCAGCATCTCACAAGATTAAAATATGTAACAGCCTACTCCAAGTCATCTAAACTTCACAACAAATCCGATACAGTTATTTTTACATTTAAAATCTTTATTTTATAGAGAAAGAATCTGAGGCTTAAAGAAATTAAATAATTTCTCATGTTATGACAGCTACGTGGCAGTGCTGGAAGCTGGATATATGGGTCTAATGAGAGTTTTGACCTCCACATACAAACTTAGAAGTCATCAGCCTGTAACACATAAGAAAAATGTAGTTATCCTCCAACAGGAAGTGATGGACACTTCATGTTCATGCAGAAAGGATGTATTGAGTCTCCCAAGGGAACTCACAGGATGGCATAGATAGTAACTCAGGCTTAGAAACCTGATTAGTCTTACAGCAGGAGTGAACCCATCTTTCAGGAATGGACTTGCATTCACCTAGTTTATGAGTCTGATTTTTAAAAGCAGATTGCAATGAGAAATCACTGTTCAAGAGACAGGAATATGTAAAATCCATGCAATTTGCTTTTTCTTGTCCTGGACAAAAAGTAAAATGTGTGGAAATATTTAATGACTTCAAGCTAAGAGAACATGAAGCTTGCATCTCACTTTTGAGATCCTCTTTCCAGGGAAGAAAATCTGTAACTCCTAGTGCCTTTTGTCATCTCATTCACTCTCTCATTTCATCAGTCTGACCACACGCTGTTGTCTCACTCTGAGCTGCATGGCATATCTGTGTGGCCTCTGAAGGCATTTCTAAGCCTGGCCCAATAGCCTTAACCAAGAACCAAATACTCTGATGAGTGAAAACCTTTGAGTAGTTTTTCAATAGATAATGCCAGTTTTTATCTCTGAGATCTTTCAGTTTTTGAGCTTCTAAGGCTGACCAACCCTCCTTCGGATGGACAGTTGCTTCTAATACCTTGACAAATTCAAATTACCATCAAGTTCTGGCCCTGGGATCCAATCTGGATCTTTAGGTCACTCCTGTAACTTCATTTTGCAGTATATTATGCCCTCTCTCTCATTCATTTCTGACTATATGACTTAGCTAAGCCACCGATTCCATCTGCACTTCAGTTTCTTAATCTGTAAAATGGGAAGATAATATCAGAGTCATAGGGTTACCATAGAGTGCCGAGGATGTACGAAACTTACAGTATATTATTATGTTATTATATCTAGTATGTTATTACTAGAGGCCTGGTACACGAAATTTCATGCATGAGCGGGGGGGTAGGTCCCTCAGCCCAGCCTGTGCCCTCTCACAGTCTGGGACCCCTCGGGGGATGTCTGCCTGGGAAGCGGGCTTAAGACGGCAGTCGGACATCCCTCTTGCAGTCTGGGACCCCTCGCTCCTTACCATTTGCCTGCAGCGGAGGTGGCAGGAGAGGCTCCCGCCACTGCCACTGGGCTCGCCAGCCATGAGCCTGGCTTCTGGCTGAGCGGCGCTCCCCCTGTGGGAACGCGTTGACCATCAGGGGGCAGCTCCTGCATTGATCATTTGCCCCTTGGTGGTCAGTGCACATCATAGCGACCGGTCATTCTGCCGTTCAGTCGATTTTTATATTAGGTTTTATTATATAGGACTACCACATGTCATTATGTATTGAATTTTAAAATAAACTTTCAGGGTAGAAACTTATTTCCAAGTCCTTAGGTGAACCCTTGCTGTAAAACCCATTGACTGCACTGTCACATGTGGTTTTGAAGCAGTTTCCCCACCCCATCCATATCTAGGTGGTCCCAAACCCCAGATAGGTTCTCTGTGCATCAGTGGGTGGTAGTCCAGACACCAAAAGAAGAGAGAATTTTTGAAGGAAGACTTGATTAACCCACTTAACAGAAAGACTATAAATTCTAAAAATGAAAATGCCTATTGGATTTATCATTTAGGTGTTAGTGCACATTACCAGTGCAGTTTCATTAGAGAATTCCTGAGTGATAGGAGTTATTTTGTTATTCATAAGGAGCCCCCCCCCATTTTTTATCACACCTGAATTTATGCTAATGAGGTGACTTAAGGTGGGGGCATAAATCAGATAACAGTAGTTTCTTGCAGAGCAAGAGAACTGGCCAGCCCAAAATGCCAGTTCTGTCTCTCTCCCTTTCCTTTCCCCTGTATGAAATTAATCTATATATATAAAAGCCTAAGCGACCGAATGACTGGTTGACCAGTTGCTATGATGTGCACTGACCACCAGGGGGCAGATGCTCAATGCAGGAGTGCTACTCAGCTGACCGATAGGCGCTAGATGCAGGGCTCATGGCTGGGACTGACTCTCCCAATCGGGACTGACTGGCCTGGCGCGGGGCTGGGATGAGCGGGAGTGGCAGGCAGGATCAGCAGGCAGGAGCAGCAGGTGGCATTGGACTGCCAGTTTCGGCCCAATCCCCACAAGCCACGCCAAGGGACCCCACCGGTGCACGAATCTGTGCACTGGGCCTCTAGTATAAACATAAAACAACAACAACAACAACAAGACTCTTGGACAATGAGAGATTTGATGAACTTCTAGATTGGTGAACACATGGAGGAGCTTGGAGGGTGGTGTGCCTGGAGACTGCTTCTCTTCCATCTGGCTGTTCCTGAGCAGTATCCTTTTATAATAAACAGGTAAATGTTAAGTAAATATTTCCCTGAGCTTTGTGAGACAGTCTAGCAAATTATCGGACCTGAGGTGAGAGTCCTGGTGAGGGTCCAATTTATAACCAGTTAGTCAGCAAGCAGTACAGGTGGCCCCTTGGACTTGTGACTGTTATCTAACGTGGGAGGAGTCTGGGGGACTGAGCCCTGAAGCTGTGGGATCTGATGCTGTCTCCAAGTAGATAGTGTCAGAATTGAGTTAAATTTGTAGGACACACAGTTGATGTACACTGAGAATTGGAGAATTGCTTGGAGGGTTTGGGAAAACTGAACAAAATTCTGGAAGTAAGGGACAAATGGGTACGGGGGAGGCAGCCAACAACAGCTAGATACAGATCTTAGAAGCAGAGGGCCTGGGGTTTAAATCCTGGCTCTGCCACTTTGGAGCTGTGTGATCTTGAGCAAGTTAATGAACCTTAAAAGGCCTTATTTTGTTTGATAAGTGAACATGGAATAAAAATACCTACCTCATGAGATTACTGAGAGGATTAATGAGACAATATAAATGGCCTGGTCCATAGAAGGGTCTCAGTGAGTGTTGGTGTCCTTTCTTCCTGCTCTTTTGTGCATTAGTTTACAGTGTAGCCACTTGCTAGGATCTGAAGGGATCAGTACCTTGCTATTTCCAGCAAATGTTTTTTGAGGTGCTAATATCTTCTAATGATAGCATGAGCTATCGTTCAAACCATTAGATTAGGAGCATTACAGATGGTCCCTGCACAAAGTGTTCATGTCCCAGATGGTTCATAATAGCAGGTCTGGAGTAATAACAAGAATAGGCGTATCAATTTTAGCTTTGGGCTTTCATCTCCTATTTAAATGTACTATTTCTGTATAAAATACAAATATGTATGCACACATATGTTTGCCTTTCTATATGTTTCATAATTAGGCAAAGGTTCATAAGAAAATTACCTTCATTCTGGTTTTAAATGCATTTTCTTCCCTTCAAACATGAGCTTTTGTGCATACTGTTCTCTGTTGGGAGGATAACTCCTACTTTTTTTTCAGAGTCCATGTAAATCATCAATTTCTCTGGAAAGGCCTCTCAATTTTCAAGCCTAGATAGGACTTTTTGTGTTTTGTTCTCATAGCCTTGTGTTTTTGCTATCTATTGCAGTGTTACAAACCACTCCAAAATTCAGTGGTTTAAATACTAATGCTATTATTTACCGTGATTTTTTGTTTTTTTTTGGTTGATCATGTGGTTCTGCTTTACATGGTCTTCACTGAAGTGCTGAGGTAGCTGGAAGGTCACAAGGCTGGCATACCACCTACTGGAAGCTCATCTGGGGTCGTTGGCCAGGGCCCTTTTTATCTTCCACATGGACCACGTGGCTGGTGAGCTTCTTCACAGAATGATAACTGGATTCTAAGAAAGTGCATTCGAGGAGGTCTAGTCCCGTTGTGCAAGTGTTCATCAAGCCTTTGCTTGAGCCACGTATGTAATGTCTCAATAGCAAAAATTAATTATATGGCCAACCAGTAATCCCCAACATGGGGATTACACAAGGGCAAAATATCAGGAGGCATGGTTCACTGGGCACCACCAAAGTCTACCACATCCAGTGACACTTTCCTTCATAGTACTCATCACTGTTTGCAATTTTATATTTTGTTTGTTATTTTCTCTCTCTCAATAGACCCTAAGACCCATGAAAACAGAGATCTTTATTATTATTATTATTATTATTATTATTATTATTTTTTTTTGCTAATCACTGTGGAATAGAACTTGTTCATTATATAAACATTTCAGTTTATGGCTGTACCATAATATGGTGCCCTCAATCTGATGCCATCTTCAATGAAAGTCAACAAACATTTATACAGCACATTTATGTGCTCTGTGTTGTGGAGGATATAAAGAGCCTAAGAAGTTAAGATTAGCCCTGACTGGTTTGGCTCAGTGGATAGAGCATCGGCCTGCAGACTGAAGGGTCGCAGGTTCGATTCCGGTCAAGGGCATGTACCTTGGTTGCGGGCACATCCCCAGCAGGGAGTGTGCAGGAGGCAGCTGACCGATGTTTCGCTCTCATCGATGTTTCTAACTCTCTATCCCTTTCCCTTCCTCTCTGTAAAAAATCAATAAAATATATTTAAAAAAAAAAAGAAGTTAAGATTAATGAGGGAGAGAGGAGTCACGGACAACTGTGAGACAGTATAGCTAGGTTTCAGAGTCAGAGGTACAGGCCTCTTGTAGAGTGCATGGGACTAACTGTTGTTTCTCATTTGAGGAGAGAGGGATGTGAGAGCATTCCAGACAGAAGAACAGAGTAGAGGCATGGAGCAGGAGTTCAGGCCTGCTGTGGTTGGGAGTGCTGAGTAAACTCTTGGTGAGAACACAGAGTATATGTGGGTGGGTACCAGGGAAAACGAAAGCATTATTCGGGAAGAGATGAGTCATCAATTCTTTGAGCATAATTGAATCTTGCTCCCAACACTGTTTCCTGGCTGTGTCTCCCAGGGAGTAAGTATCATGTCAGTGCTCGATTGCCTGGGCATCTTGTTCTCACTCTTCCCAGACAGCAAAGTCAGTCTCTCTCTCTCTCTCTCTCTCTCTCTCTCTCTCTCTCTCTCTCTCTCTCTCTCTCCTTTTATTTAAATAAGGCAAAACAAAACAAAACAAAAATGCTTCCCTTGAGCTGAGTCTCTTCCTAATAGTTCCCTAAATAGCCAAGCCTGTCAGAACAGGTTAGAATCTCTGTGTCTGGATCCCCCACTTCTCATATGTTCTTAAAAAACCCTCAACCCTACCACCATCAACAAAAATCCACTTAAAAATTATATGTACATATTAAAGAAAATTTAGAAAATGCATATGCTCAAAAATATAAAATTAAAATCCACCCATGAGTCTCTAAAGCAACTATAGTTGAAATACTGGTGTATGTTCTTGTGTTCTTTCCTCTGTACATGAATTTATGTATTATCGATTTTTACATAAAATGCTTGACCTATAAAAATGAATATAGATTATTTTATAATCTGCTTTCTTCCTTTAGTAATATCCCATGGTCATCATTCTATGTCATTAAATATTTTTCTAGCTCTGGCCAGGTAGCTCAGTTGGTTAGAGCATTGTCCTGATACCCCAAGGTTGTGAGTTCAATCCCCGGTCAGGGCATATATAAGAATTAACCAATGAACGCATAAATAAGTGGAACAACAAATCAGTGGTTCTCTCTCTCTCTCTCTCTCTCTCTCTCTCTCTCAATCAATAAATAAAATTTAAAACAAATTTTTACAGTTACTTTTTTTAGGTCAGACTTATTGAATATAATTTACATGCAGTAAAACTTATCCCCTTTTAAGTGCTCAATTTGATGCTTTTGAAAAATATATACAGTTTTATAAAGCCAACAAAAACCAAGATATAAAACATTTTTGTCATCCCCAAATTTCCTCCCCCACTCCCAGTCCCTGGCAACTACAAATCTGATTTATGTTCCTGTAGTTTTATCTTTTCCAGAATGTCATATAAATGAAATTATACAATATGTAGTCTTTTGTGAATGTATATCTTGGTTCTTTAGATATATATAATTGAAGTTTGCTGAGAATAGAACTTAAATGTTCCCTAACACACACAAAAACATGTATAAATATGTGAGGTGATGGATGTATTAGTTAACTAGCTGAAAGGAATCCTTTCACAATGTATACGTATATCAAATTATCATGATGTGCACTTTAAATATCTTATAATTTTCTTTATCAGTAACATCTCAATAAAACTAGAGGAAAAGAAAGAACATTGTTCTAGGAGTTCAATTACATGAGTCCTCCTGGCTCAACCTGGAGTTAATTTACCTTGGACAAGTCATTAACCCTCTTGCAGTTCAGGTTGCTTTGGGATTTGCTGGAAAAGAAGTAGTAAAAACAGCAAATGATGACAGAATTAGCATGCAGATTATATTGTGACTATCATGAGCCCCTCCAAAAAGTATTTATCAATATATATTTTATTTTTATTTAAAAAAATTATTGATGAGAGAGAGAGAGAGAGAGATTCGTGTTCTTCCTATTTATGCAATCATTGGTTGATTCTTGTATATGCCCTGACCAGAGATTGAACCCCCAACCTTTTCATATTGGGACAAGGCTTCAACCAACTGAACCACCCGCCCAGGACATCAATATTTATTTTACTAGTATTTTTTGAAATGTTTTTATTGATTTTTAGAGCGTGAGGAAGGGAGAGAAACATTGATGTGAAAGAGAAACTGATCAGCTGCCTCCTGCATGCCCCCTACTGGGGATTAAGCTCACAGGTCTGGCATGTGTCCTGACCGGGAATTGAACCTGTGACCTTTTGATGCATGGAACAATGCTTAACCAAATGAACCATTCGGCCAAGGCATCACTATTTATTTTATAGTACTGTACTAATACTTCATGTGTGCTGATGTCAAAAGGTTTGGAGTCCTAAAAGAATTGAGGTGAAGAGTAACTCATGCTGTAAAAGTAATACAGATTTCCTTCCTGCCAATCTGAAGTGTAAGAAAGGAAAAACCCTGGGTAAACAGAAGTCAGCTAGTGGCAGAACTGATGTGAGCAGCAGTGTAGCAGCAGCTACTGTTTAGTGGGCAGATACTGTTCCCTGGGCTCTGTGCTAACCACTTGGCCTGTGTTGTCTCATTTAATACCTGTGATTACCCTACATGATAGGTACTCTGTTGGATCCATTTACGGATAAGTAAATTGGCTCAGACAGATTAAGGAACTTGCATAAAGCCACATGGCTAATAAGTGGCAGAGCTTAGAAATGAACCCGGATCTGCCTGACTGCAAATAACTACAGTCTTTTCTACTTTTCCTGACTTATTAGCATACACTGAAAAATTGGTAGTTGTGAGTTTACATTTCTTGAATTCAAATCTTTGAATCAAGTGAGCACATTTATATGCACAGTCATGTGCAATTATAAGAAAACATGACAACTTGAGACTATAGATCCTTGGATTTTTCTGATGAAAAAGCAAAACAAAAGCCAAACCCACCAATATTACCAACAAAAACCTCTTACATTAGAAACGTTGTTGTAAACAAAATGCATTCTAAATATTGAAGCCATAGGTTCATGGTTTTATGAGTCATCTGGTGAATTATTTTTTTATTTCTAATGTGCAATCCACTTCCAAATACCTTTTTCAGTTAGAGATTAACGCATGAACTCTGAAAGTCTTAAGCATTATTCACTGTATGTCTTACTTGCTCATCAGCTGAATATTTTCCCCACCTATGGTTCTGACCAATCACTCCTTCACATGTTATATTTCCAGTGATAATGCTGGAAATTCTCTATCCATACAAGTTCATTCCTTCTGAGCCCTGTCTCCTACCAAGTGCTTTTAAAAATTGTTGATGTGATTAATAATCTTTCACTGCCAACTGCTGTGATTCATGGGTACTGACAAGCCTGGAAGGTGAAGGAAAGACATTCTTATTTTTCCTTGGTGAGGCTGTTCCAACACTAGACTTCCGGTATCATCCCTCCCCGCTACAGCTCCATGCTGTGAGGATACCTGATTGTCTTCTGTTGAAATCACACAATCTGTAAATTGCAGAGAAAGATTAAGCTCATTATCTACCTAAACACGTGTCCATCCAGATAAAGACAACTCAGCTGGAAGGACCCATATGCCCTAAGGACTGGCTATTACTCGGAAGCCTTGGGAGTCATAAATACCTTCAGGCTGGCTCATCTTTATCCCCTTAGAAATGGTAGCCAGGTTCCAGATCGTTCAGGATCCCCACAGGATACAACCACAAAAATGGCCGACAAGCAGAGCCCTAGCCAGCTGTTTTGGCACTCCGGCTAAAAGGACAAAACTTCTCTCAAGCCAACTTCGTAATTTTAATTAGCCATGCTTACTGATTAGATATAACATTTACTAGAATAAAATCATTAATGTGGTGTACCCTCTAATGCAGGGGACCTGGCACAAAGCTTTTTGTCACCCTACCATTGCTGGTGTGCCCTGTGGTGATCTCTGACGTGCGGCCCCAGCTGGCTTGAGGAAGAGGGATCTGTGTCCTGGCTGCAGGGAGAGCTGCCTTGCCTGTGATCTCTCCATCACAAAGCAGTATGCATCTAGCAGCTAACGAATGGACGTCTATGGGCACAATCATGTTTCACTTACTCCTTTCCAACCGCATAGAAGTGCAAGGTACTATTACTACTACTACAAATATTTATTGAAAATTTACTATAACACAAGTGCCTTTGCACCTTTGTAAAAAATCAGTTGTTCATACATATGTGGGTCTATTTCTTGAATTTCTGTTCTATTTCATCGATCTGCTTATTTATCTTTATGTCAATAGCACACTGTCTTGACTAATAGAGTTTTATTGTAAGCCTTGATAGCACATGGGATTAGCTCTCAAAATTTGTGGGTTTTTTTTTCAAAGTTGCCTTGGCTATCCTAGGTGGTTTGCATTTCCATATGCATTTTAGAATCGGCTTGTTAATTTGTACCCACCCCCCCCCCCAAATTTTTTTTTTATTGGCATTATTTGAATCTATAGATCAGTTTGGGGTAGAATTGCTATCTTAACATTAATTTTCCATTCATGAACAAGGTATTTCTCTCTATTTGGGTTTCTGTAATCCTCACTGTAATGATTTGTAGTTTTCACTATGTAAGTCTTCCATAACGTTTGTAGATCTTTTATATCTTTTTATCCCTAAGTATTTCATATTTTTTGATGCTTTGTAAATGGTATTCAATTTTAGACTGTTGCTAAAATTAAAATACCATTATATTGTGTATTGATCTTATATCTTGCAACCTTGCTCCATTCACTTATTAGTTCTAGTAGCTTTTCCTAGTAAGTTTTATTGAATTTTCTACCTAACTGATGTCATCTGTGAATAAAGACAGTTGATTTTTTTTTACATTGCTGATTCAATTTGCTAAAATTTTGTTAAGAATTTTTGTACATATAGTCATGAAGAATACTGGTCTATAGTTTTCCTTATTCAAAATGTCTGTGTCTGATTTTGTTACCAAGGTAATTAATACTGACCTCATGGAGTAAGCATTTCCTTCACTTAAAAAATTCTGAAGGGGCCCTAGCTGGTTTGGCTCAGTGGCTAGAGCGTCAGACTGTGGACTGAAGGGTCCCAGGTTCGATTCTGGTTAAGGGCACATGCCCGGGTTGCGGGCTTGATCCCCAGTTGGGAGCATGCAGGAGGCAGCCGTTCAGTGATTCTCTCTTATCATTGATGTTTCTATCTCTCTCTTCCTCTCCCTTCCTCTCTGAAATCAATAAAAATATATTTTAAAAAATCCTGAAGGGGTTTCTGTAGAATTGGCATTATTGTTTCCTTAAACGTTTAGCAGAGGCCCCGCAGAGCTCCCTAGTTCCTTTGGCCGCGTAAACACACAGTGAGAAGTCTGTGACCAGGAGAGGGCCCACATCCGGCCATGCTGTCGCTCTGATCTTGGACTTCCAGCTTCCAGAACTGTGACAAATAAATGTCTGTTGCTTGTAAGCTATGTAGTCTGTGGTATTTTGTTGTGGCAGCCCAAATGAACTAAGACATCTGACAACCAAAATTATGTGACACATTTCTTTTTGTTTTTGTGGGTTTTGTGGTTTTTTTTTTTTTTAGCTATTTAATATTTTTTTATTTTTCAATTACAGTTGACATACAATATTATATTAGTTTCAGGTGTATAACCCCATTGATTAGACATTATTTAACTTACTATGTGATCATCCTGATCTTATACCCATCCGACACCATGCATAGTTATTAGAATATTACTGACTATATTCCCTATGCCGCACTTAACAACCCCATGACTATTCTGTAACAACCAGTTTGTACTTCTTAATCCCTTCACCTTTTTTTTTTTAAAAAAATATTTTTTTTATTGATTTCAGAGAGGAAGGGAGAGGGGAGAGAGAGAAAAACATCAATGATGAGAATCATTGATTGGCTATCTCTTGTACGCCCCCTACTGGGGATTGAGCCCGCAACCTGGGCATGTGCCCTTGACCAGCATCAAACCCGAGACCCTTCAGTCCACAGTCTGATGCTTTATCCACTGAGCCAAACCAGCTAGGGCCCCCTTCACCTTTATTACCACCCCCACCTCCCCAACACTTCTCCCATCTAGCAACTGTCAATATGTTCTCTGTATCTTTTTGTTTCTCTTTTCCCTTTATTTTTTTCCATCACCATTTATCCCCCACTCTACCCTCTCCACCTCCACCTAACCCCTCTCCCTGCCACAGTCGGTGTCCATGAGTTGTTTCTCTCTCTCTCTCTCTCTCTCTCTCTCTCTCTCTCTCTCCTTTTGGCTCAATACCTCATACTTTATGCCTCACTCACAGGGCAGAATGTAGGGTGTGGATCTCCACACTAAGAGAAATAAGCCAAGAGTCTTTCACTCCTCTCCAAACCTTAAACTAAAAGGGCATATATGTTCCATCCAAGTCACCAAGGTGAAAGAGTATGGGGACAAAAGTCCCAGTGGTAATAAAAATATGAGTTATTGTCCCTCAGG
Source organism: Cnephaeus nilssonii (assembly GCF_951640355.1). NCBI lineage: Eukaryota > Metazoa > Chordata > Mammalia > Chiroptera > Vespertilionidae > Cnephaeus > Cnephaeus nilssonii. The sequence continues at coordinate 32,552,282 of NC_137089.1, read as the reverse complement.
CTTTAGCAAACTTTCCCATATTAGTGATTTCCAAACTCTGGGTCATAACCAATTAGAGAGTTATAAAATCAATGTATTGAAGTTGACCAACATAAAAAATGAATAAAATATGAAAGTGGCAGTAAAGTACTATTCTGTGACTATTTATAATAATAAAAGTATAATATGCTAATTAAACTGGATGTTCTTCCAGACATCCTTCCAGACGACCTTCCAGACGAAGCCAGGGTTGCAAGGGAAGCCTGGATCCTGGGTGCCAGAGGGAAGCCGGTGATGGCAGCCGGGGGAAGGAAGGCCTACTCTTACACGAATTTCGTGTATCGGGCCTCTAGTGAATGTCTATGTCTATGTGAGTGTACACTGTATCACAATTTAAAATGTATTCCTTATCACATTTTGTAGTAAAAAATGGGGATTCTCAAGTTGCAGGTGATGAATATGATTTGGTAGAATGTATCAGAATGATATGCCACTAAAGGCATGTCATTTGTGTGTGTTTTTAAATTCCTGATTGTAAGTTGCCTCCCTTGCTACTAACACACACACACACACACACACACACACACACACACACACACACGCATAGATACTTTCCACTGCTGTTGAGAACAACCATTTTATTAATCTGGATAGGCCCCTGTTCTTGAAACAGTGTGCCTGACACTCAGAGGGCACTCAATAAATGTATGTAGCCATTCAATGGCACATGTTTGAAGGATAAAGAGTGGAATCTGTGTAGTTTCCTTTCACCACGCCTGGCATACACATGGCACTTGATAACAAAAACACAACCATAAGAAGGTGCAAGAATGAAATGCACAGGTGTGACGAGCAACCACAGAGTGGGTCTGGCCTTCGCCAAACGCAAGAAAGCTCTCTTTCCCCCTCAGTGCTCTTCAACAAACCAATCCAAACCAGGAAACTCAAAGGAGTGGCTGTCATCTCCCTAAGTAACAGAGCCTATCTCCTCTTAACCTTCGTGACCCTCAAAACCCAGTAAATTCCTTCTTTTATCTACCCTAAGTCCTTTATTTTAACCCTCTAAGCCAATTTTCTGTTGTACTGTATTCAATGGGAATTGAAAACAGCTGGCCACCATCTGGAGTAGATTAATTCTTCATGTACTTGAAGCCTGTAATTAGGTCTTTCCTCAGCCTTCTCTTCTTCAGGCTAAATACCTTATTTCCTTTAGCCCTTCCCCGAAGGTTTTATTTCCCCATTATTTAATTGTCTTCCTAGTGTTTCTCTCAACATCAGGGCCTCTGTTCTCCATCCACCTCGAGCGGAGGAGGCTGGCCAGTGGGAAGGGTTATGGGTGGTTAAGGTCACCACTGCTACTTTGGAGGCATCTTTTTCCTTTTTTTTTCTTCTTTTTTCTGGGAGCTTTTTATTTTCAGAGGGCCGTTTAGAAATGAACAGCAACCTTCAACTGAGCAGGACCCTGCCCCACTGAAATTGGAAACAGAGGAATCCGAAGGTCACACTTTGCTTCTACCCTAACTCCAGATAGCCTTGACTTTGCACCCCCAAATCTGTGAGATGGCCAACGCAAACCTCCAGGGAATAACTGCCATTCTTCATGATGGATACATCTTTATGAAAGCGTCTGGGAGACCTGGAAGGGCAGTGACTGCTGGAGAAAGACCTTTAACTTGACTCAGGAAACAAGAGTCAGGTAGAGAGAAGTGTTCTTCCTCTTCGGTCCAGGAAATACCCTGCTGGGGGAGCAGCCCGGAGGGGAAGAGAACGTGTCCAAACACCATTCCGCACGGCGGTTCTTTACCTTTCTCCCTCCTGGGATTATATATACGCAACACCGTCCCGTATCCAGGTTTTTATGAAATACAGACATATTTTCTGGATCGGTAGATTCTTGAAATGATTGAAATCTCATCTTCACTTCTGTGGCCCTTTGCTCTGTCTCTCAAAACTGTGCTGGAGTTTTATAGCATGGCTTTTGGTTGGAAGAAAGTACCCCCCGGGTTGTCCTTAAGAAGACTCCATCATTACTCAGGAATAATGACCAGACGAGATGGTGTTTTTGCCCAACTCTATTCAATATCCTCTCTAGCTGCACCTTGACTAATTCAGAAATAGCCCCAATGCACAGCTTCTCATTATTTCATGGGCACAATCCCTTTATAAGATAGATATTAACACCCTCATTTTTTTCTTGTTCAATAAACCTGTTTTTATTTATTTTTTAAAAAAATTTTTGTTGTTTACAGTATTACATATGTGTCCTTTTCCCCCCATTGACCTCTCCCCAGCCACTCCCACCTCCCAGCACATGCCCTCACCCCCCTGTTGTCTGTGACCATTGTTTATGCTTATATGCATGATTACAAGTCCTTTGGTTGATCTCTCCCCCTTACCCCACCCTCCCCTGCCTTCCCTCTGAGGTTTGACACTCTGTTTGATTCTCCTGTCTCTGGATCTGTTTTTGTTCATCCGTTTATGTTGGTCATTATATTCTACAAATGAGTGAGATGATGTGATTTTTATCTTTCTCTGACTGGTGTATTTCGCTTAGCATAATGCTCTCCAGGTCCATCCATGCTGTTGCGAATGGTAGTATTCCATTGTGTAGATGTACCACTGTTTTTTTAATCCACTCACCTGCTGATGGGCACTTAGGCTGTTTCCAAATCTTAGCTATTGATAATTGTGCTGCTATGAACACAGGGGTGTACATGTCCTTTCTGATTGGTGTTTCTGATTTCTGGGGATATATTCCTAGAAGTGGGATTACTGGGTCAAATGGCAGTTCCATTTTTAACTTTTAGAGGAAACACCATACTGTTCTCCACAGTGGCTGCACCAGTCTGCATTCTCACCAGCGGTGCATCCTCTCCAGAACTTGTCGTTTATTGATTTGTTGATGATAGCCATTCTGACAGGTGTGAGATGGTACCTCATTGTCGTTTTGATTTGCATCTCTCGGATGATTAGTGACTTTGAGCATGTTTTCATATGTCTCTTGGCCTTCTGTACACCATCATTTTACAGATAAAACAGATACAGAGAATTTTTTTTTTAATGTGTTACAGTTACCTAGGTGGTAGAGCTGGGATTTGAATCTAGATCTGGTTGGTCTCTCTAGTGTCATCACAATGGCATCACATGCTTGTTTAAAATACAGATATCCGGACCCTAAGTTCAGATTCTGATTTAGGAGGCGAGGCCCAGGAATCTGCATTTTAAATCAAATATCCCAGCAAAGCTGACATAGGTAACTCAAGTCCTATGCACACAAAACATCACCTAATTATCTGAGCCTGTGGCTCCCTGAATTAGGAAATCCAGGTCACTTACCCTAAGCTCTGTTGTGCATCTACCCAGGAGCTTGTGGAAAAGAAAATGAGAATCAGGGAAGAGCAGATTTCAGCCGTTATATTGTTAACATGCAGACTGGGGTATTCCAAGTCACACTGAAGTTTGAAATCCACTGGTATGAGTTCCTGCCAGTGATTTTCTTTTTTTTAAATTTAATTTATTGAGGTGACATTCTATATAATCCTATATAATAAAAGCATAATATGCTAAATGTCCGACTGATCGATTGGTCATTCGGTCGATCGCTCGACCAGTCGCTATGATGTGCACTGACCATCAGGGGGCAGACACTCCCACCGGTAGGTTAGCTTGCTGCTGGGGTCTGGCCAATGGGGACTGGGTAAGAAGGCTGGACATGCCCTGGAGCCCTTCCACGGTCCCTCCCCAGCCCGCCAGCCCTGATCAGGATTGGGCGAGATGCCACGATCAGCCCTGATTGCCCTCCAGGCTTAGGGACCCCACCCATGTACGAATTCATGCACCAGGCCTCTAGTTGGTTAATAAAATTACATAGGTTTCAGGTATACAATTCTATAATACATCATCTGTATATTATATTGTGTATTTACCACTCCAAGTCAAGTCTTCCATCACCATTTATCCCCCATTTACCCTCTTCTACCTCTCCCTAACCCCCTTTCCCTCTGGTAATCACCATACTGTTGTTTCTCTCTATGAGTTTTTGTTTTTGTAGTTTTGTTTTGTTTTGCTTAATCCCTTCACCGTTTTTCACCCAGCCCCTTTCCCCCAACACCTCTCCCTCTGACAGCTATCTGCCTGCTCTCTGTATCTATGAGTCTGTTTCTATTTTGTTTGCTAGTTTATTTTGTTCAGTACATCCCACATGTAAGTGACATCATATGGTATTTGTCTTTCTCTGACTGGCTTCTTTCACTTATGATAACACTCTCCAGGTCCATTCCATGCAGTTGCAAAGGGTAAGATTTCCTTTTTTTTTCTGGCCAAGTAGTATTCCACTGTGTGAATGTACTCATCTACTGATGGACACTTGGGCTGCTTCCAAATTTTGGTTATTGTAAATAATGCTGCAACAAACATAGATAGGGGTGTATATATATATTTCAAATTAGTGTTTTGGGTTTCTTTGGATATATTCCCAGAAGCGGAATTGCTGAGTCATAAGGCAGTGCCATTTTTAACTTTTTGAGGAAACTCCACACTGCTTTTCCATAATGGCTGCACCAGTCTGCATTCCCACCAACAGTGCACAAGGGTTCCCTTTTCTCCACATCCTCGCCAACACTTAGGGTTTGTTGTTTTCTTGATGATGGCCATTCTGACAGGTGTGAGGTGATATCTCCTTGTGGTTTTAATTTGAATTTATCTGATGATTAGTGATGTTGAGCATCTTTTCATGTCTGTTGCCCATCTGTATGTCCTCTTTGGAGAAGTGTCTGTTCAGGTCCTTTGCCCATTTTTAAATTGGATTATATGAGGTGTTTTTGGTTGTTTTTTTTTTTTTTTTTTTTTTGCTGTTTTTATAAATTTTAACCCCTTATCAGATGTATCATTGGCAAATATGTTCTCCCATGTAGTAGGTTGTCTTCTCATTTTGTTGATGGTTTCCTTTCCACAGCATCATTTGTTTATTTTGTTTCCCTCGCCCGAGGAGATATATTAGAAAAAATATTGCTACAAGAAATGACTGAGATTTTATGCCTAGGTTTGCTTCAGGATTTTTATGGTTCCGAGTCTAACATTTAAGTCTTTAATCTACTTTGAGTTTATGTGTAATAATAATAATAATAATAATAGTAATTATTATTATTTGAGAGAACTTTTATTGAAGCCAGGGACAATGAAATAAGGACGGGTCTACGGCCATACCACCCTGAACACGCCCGATCTTGTCTGATCTAGGAAGAAATAAGGACGGGGTTAGGACAGAAGATGCAACAGGAGAGAGCCTGGGTGGGGCTGCTCTGGCTCAATGAGAAAGAGAAGTCACAGGGAGAGAAGTGAGCTAAGGGGGCGCTGTGTCAGTTCACTGGAAAATTACAGAAGAGGCCTTGGTTCCGGGAGGTTAGCTTAGGATGAGCTGCCGCTTCCCATTGCTTCCCATTGCTCCCCTGATTGTAAGTCTTGTGGGTCCCTTAGAGTTGAGGAGATGCATGCTTGTGGGGAAAGAAGAGGAGAGGGGAAAGGCCTGGTGGGCCTGCTCCTGGGAGGGAGAACATGCCGGAGTTTATTCTTGTGGATGGTGTAAGAAGGTGGTCTAGTTCCATTTTTTTTTTTTTTTTTGCACATATCTGGCCAATTTTCCAAACACCATTTGTTGAATAGACTGTCTTTACCCCATTGAATGTTTTTGTCTTCTGTGTCAAAGATTAATTGAAAGGTGTGGGTTTATTTCTGGGCTCTCTATTCTGTTCCATGGATTTATATTTCGGTTTTCATGCCAGTATCCTGTTGCTTTGGTTACTGTGGCCATGTTGTATAGTTTGAGATCAGATAGCATGATTCCTCCAACTTTGTTCTTCTTTCTCAAGATTGTTGTGGCTATTAGGGGGTCTTTTTTGGTTTGATATACATGTTTGGATTATTTGTTCTGTGAAATATGCCATTCCTGCTAGTGGCTTGTTTTATCCCCAGCAATTCTAGATGCTTTTGTGGGTGATTGAGTCTGCTAGGGTGAAAGATGGGATGGTATTGGCTTCCTAACTGTGAGAGGAAGCTCTTGGCTAAGGAAACAGCGGGAAGATGACTCTTAACAATGCCTCCAGCCTCACTAGGCAGCTGTCTCCCAGAGAGGAAACCTTAACCCTAAGGAGGAAATGCCACGGTTTTGAAAGCCAAGAGTTGCATTTGGTATCAGAAGTCCAGTGAAGGGATAACCATTCGTTATGATGTCGGAGCAGGTAATGTTGCCTTGGCAACATAGCAGGGGAGTTACAGAGGAGAGAGACAGAAGAACAGATGGGCAGGGTGTCATTGTATTGAGGACTCAGGGGATACAAAAAGGTTTACTAAAATGAGCAACATAAAAAAAAATACTTGGCACACTGAGAAATCCAGTCATAGATGATGAAAAGTCAGAAGACCTGATTCCATACATATATTTTAAATCTACAAAATATGTTTTAACAGCAGGCGCAGAAGAATCCTCACAGACGTCTGAGAAATCTTCATTTGCAGACCTCCTCTGCAAGCAGGTTTTAGTAGTAAATCATGCATGGAACCATATGTTAGTAGTGTACTATGTGTGGGAAACTGAGTATAGTGTTTGCACTAAAAAAACCAAAGCTACACAAGAACAATTAAACTGTAGCTAGAGGACCTAAAGATAATTGATTGAATTCAACATAGAAATTTCTTGAGTCAGTATTTATCAGGTAAATAGATGGAAATAGCCCTACTGGCATGGCTCAGTGATTGAGCGTCGACCTATGAACCAGAAGGTCACAGTTCAATTCCTAGTCAGGGCACATGCCTGGGTTGTGGGCTCTATCCCCCAGGAGCGGGGAGAAGGGATGCAGGAGAAGCCGATCAATGATTCTCTCTCATCATTGATGTTTCTATCCCTCTCTCCCTCTCCCTTCCTCTCTGGAATCAATAAGAATATATTTAAAATAAATAAATAGATGGAAATAATTTTGAAGGCCCATGCATATTTGTATTTCAATTTTAGTATTATATATTTTATAGGTGATGTTTAAAAACAAATCTAATTTTATAATTAATTTTGACTCATTTTTATTTATTTCATTTTTACCGTGAACCAAAAAATGGTTATTACTTAATACGTCAACATCTATACTCCATCCATTCCTCAAATTTGTAGTAACCTCCTCAAAATTATTTTTAAAATGCTCTGTACCTCAATAATTAAACGTCACTAGCTCCTTTGATATACAGTTACCAAATTAAAATTATTTTAAAAAGAAGTGTACAATAACAAATAAAATAAATAGAAAAAACAAACAAACAAACAAAAAAAACCCAAATAAAAAGGAAACCTACAGATTCTATACAATTGTTTATCTCATCATCTGATAAAGATCAAGCAGGTTTTCCGCCATGTTGAGCAGTAGACAGATGCTGACCTCATCCGACTCAGCACAGGAATTCCTCACATTTTTCTTGTTTGAATTGGTCTCTTCACTCTAAGAATGGGGGGGGGGGGGGGGGGGGCGGGGGAAGAATGACACCTTACACACATGAATGAATTCCTCTTCCAGTGCTTCTCAGGTTACACCACCAAGAGGCTGAATCCTTCCTGGAGACTCCTGTCTTCCCAGATGCCAGGCAGGGGTAGTAATTTTCCCGTTCAGTTGTCTCCCTTTGCTTCAGAGCCTGGTAAAATGGGACACCTTTCCAGGCAAGAAATAGGAGCATCTCTCTGCCTTCCATGTTTTTGAAGGCATCTAATTTTCCCTTCTTCACTGGTTGCCTCACGACCACTCAGGGTTTCTGTGTTCCAGGCTGCTTCAAGATTACATCTTCAGCCTCCCCAGGCTAAACTTCCCCGACTGCTTTCTCCTGTGTACCAGTGTAACTCCTAACATCCAGTTCCGAAGCAGGCGGACTTGCTCAGGTCAATGAAGAGCTTACTGAGGTGGATGGCTGCATGGCACCCAAGCTGTCCTATTCCTGGCCGTCCAAATCTCACCCATTTCTTATGTCGGCACTAAGGGAGGTAGTCTGGGGGAAAATTGAGATCCACTTTCATTATCATCATGATGAACTGGTTTATTAATATCAGTAATAGGAAGAGAGCCAAGGGGAGACTAGACATTGTAAGCATGGTCCTCTGGGCAGCTTCACCAGGAAGCTACAGTTTCACGCTTCCCAGGGAACTACCAATCCATTCCCTGCAGATCCCTGGGGGAAGGGTGCACGGGCAGTGAAGTCGGGATGATGTAGGGAGGGTGCTTGCCTATCAGTCTAGCCTGTGAACAATGGATTGGCTGGGGGTAGACCCCATCAGAAACTCGCAAAATCTTGGAAAGTTAAAATCCCTAAAGAGTTCCCTCTCCCCTTTTCTCTCTTGCTCTGTGACCTGCACTTGCCCATGTGGTCTCCTGTGTTCTCTTTATAGCCATGAGGCTTTAAGCAGCCATGAGCCATGCGGACCCCACATACAATAACCTGCAGCTGGGAACACAATCTAAGCTAGCTAGATGCTGGACTGGACTAGACTTAAACATGGAGCAGAAATTCTGGGCAGTGGCCTTCATTCTAGCCCTGGCAAAGACAAGATTGGACTTTTCCCACGGTGGGACAGACAGAGACGGGACCTTGGAGGGGAACCCCCTTAATTTTACATCATCAAATCTCCCGTGCTTGCAGTGGCCACGCCTACTCTGGCCAATGACCTGTTCCCAGGTGTGACTGACAAGCAGGTACCTTCCCTATATCACCCAGACTTTACTGGGCACGCATCTATTCTTCCCCTGTCCAGTCCCTTCCCCCAGCAGGGGACAAACCTGTGGTACCCTGGGGAGTGTGAAACTGCAGCTTCCTGGCAAAGCTGCACAAATGGCATGGCTATACTAGTTGGCCTTCCCTTTGTTCCTTTCCAGTTATTTATAACAAGACTAGGGGCCCAGTGCACAAATTCATGCACTTTGAAAGGAACTGTGGGCCATAAGGCTGTGGTAGGCACAGGGGCGGGTCTTGGCCCATTCTCTGCCCCTGCCTGGCCCCTCCTACCACAGCCCCTGGTCCCCTGTCTGCTGGCAGCCCCGCTCCCACATGCTGGTGGTGCCAGCCCTGCTCACACCTGCTGACAGCACAGAGCGATTGGGGCCCGTGCCGTCAGGGTGGGGGCGGCGGTTGCTGCAGGTGTGAGCGGGGCTGGTGCTGGCAGCAGGTGCAAGCACCGGGAGGGACCGTGGTGCGTGGGAACAAGGAATTTTCAGTAACCACCAGAGGCTCGCCCTGATGACAGGGACTGGTACCCTGCCTTGGTCTGGCGCCCCTGCTCACCTGCTCCACCATCCCGCCAGGGCCAATGCCCGCCATGTTTCTCACATGTTCCCTGGCGGTCAGTGCATGTCATAGTGACCAGTTGTTCAGTTGTTCTGGTTGTTTTGACATTTGGTCTATTTGCATATTAGCCTTTTATTATATAGGATTATTACAATGGTATTAGCTCCCTTCTTCCCTCTTCAACTTGTTTTCCCTTTTAAAGATTTACTGAGTTCCTATTGAGTTCAGTGCTCTGTGCTGGAAATAGAATGAGGTACACAAAAAGATACAGTTTTTGTCTTCATAGAGTTTAAAGTCTATTTGGGGGGAGAGTCAATGACTCACGTATTATAAAGGTGGAAAGTGCTATGCCAGGGTAAGTATATAGGGTGCTATTATAGAGCTCAGCAGAGATACCGAACCTGGACACAGGAGGGTCAGGAAGGACCTTCAGTAGCTTGAAAACTGAGATCTTGTGACAGAGTGAAGTGCTTAGCCTCTCTGACTCCCATCTTTTTCAAGCTTGCCGTGTTCTTGCATATACATAGGCGACTCCTTAGAGGAATTCTGCTGCAGCTTGAGTTTTCACAAAAACAGCCCTTCTCTGGAAGGTGCCACTCCAGGGGGGAGGGGGACATATGTACAAAAATAATGATTGTTTATCAAAGAGTTGCAGGAGCCACAAGCCCAGACTCAGATCAGCTGGAGTTAACCTACAGGGAACAAAGAGATTTAGAGATTTCTTCCTCAGGCCCCTGCTGATGCCCAGATGTCTGTGGTTGTCAATCATCTCTTGCCCCTCCCATTTTCCCTTCCCTTGACATGAAAGGAGCCCGAACTCTGTGCTTTCTAAAGCTGGATTCAAGGCACCATTAGGCCTCTCATCTCCTCAGTTGGCGCCCTCTTGATCAATAAACATTTCCTTACTCCAAACTCTGACGTTCTGACGTTTTGGTCTTTCAAAGTGTCGGACACACGGACTTTGGACCAGTAACAATCAGAACAGTGCCTAGGAGCTAACCAAGGGAATTTAGAGTTGGTGGTGATGGTGATGAATGGGAATTAAAAGGAATTTAGGGAGCAAATGTCTAACAGATGTCAGCGATGTCTCCCTTCGGCTAAGATCTAGTTAGGATGAACTCTGGTGTCCATTCCACATCCCACAGAAGTTCAAAGTCTACCTCAAGATCTCTGGGACTGTTCTTGGGTCGGTGCCTGCCGTCCCTGTCAAGCTCTGCCCTTTCCTTCATGGCTACAAAAATCTACTCACACAAAGAATTTGTTATCGCCCTGACTGGTTTGGCTCAGTGGATAGAGCGTCGGCCTGCGGACTGAAGGGTGCCGGGTTTGATTCCGGTTAAGAGCATGTACCTTGGTTGCGGGCACATCCCCAGGAGGTGTTGGGCAGGAGGCAGCTGATCGATGTTTCTCTCTCGTTGATGTTTCTAACTCTCTGTCCCTCTCCCTTCCTCTCTGTAAAAAATCAATACAATATATTTAAAAAAAAGAAAAGAAAATCTTACACACAAAAAAAGAATTTGTTATGAACTTAACTTTCTTCAGCATTTAGGGGTCACCAGGAGGGATCCCACTGAGCATACTGCTTGGCCAAATTCAGCCGAAAAAAACAGATTAGAAATTTTGTTTTGAAATGTCCTTTGCTTGGCCCACCACAGGGGGTTTCTCCATTCGCCTTTACCCTTGAATGGCCCAGATCTTCGCCTTGTTCTTGTTCTCTCTTCCCTCCCCTTTCCTTCCTTCTCCCCACTTCCTCTCAGGAGAGTCCTCCAAATTCCTCTCATCGCTCGTGAGTTCAGGGTCTCACCTTTTGCCAGTGGTCTCCTCGATTCTGATGATTTCTGTTACTGCTACTATTACTGCTGTATTACTACTACAATGACTATTGCTACTATTCTCTCTCCTATTTCTACTATTATTATTTATTGAGCCCTTATTGGATGAGGCATCTTGCATCTGGCTTTTAAGGTTGGAATCACAATCATGCCATTAAGTAGGTATTATCCCCATTTTACAGTTAAGGAAATTAAGGCTGAAAGAGTTGAAATAAGCTCAAGTCACTCAGCTAGGGTGACTTTTACATTTAATCACCATAATAGAATAGTCACTATTAAAAGCACCTTGCCCTGTTTTTCTTGGCTTTAATTATAAAATGGGTCAGGCTGTGTTCCTTTGTATATAGTGGTAAATAGTTCCATTCATATTGCAACACAGTCTGCAATGGAAAATATGTATATTACTTGAAAAAAATGGAAAAGTATCTTTAAATTTGTAATAAAAGTCAATGAGAAACTAGATTTGAAAATTCAGCTCTCATTTAGGAAACATATCTAGAGAGCAAGGCTCACTGGTAACAGTTGAACTGTGTTCTGTTTCAATTTCCTGAAGGATTTCACAGTTGCACTTATGGAAGTGATTTCACATTGAAATAATATTTGCATAAGAAACAGCTTGTGATTAATTGCATATTGCTTGAATGTTCATTTGTGACAGTGAAGAATAAGCTGTTTTTACTTATTCCTTGCTTCTTAGTAAAACAATTACAATCTTGGCAAATATCTAATATAGTTTGGGACCACATGTACACATTTCTGCATTTGTCCTCTTACTTCCTGCCTCCAAGCTGGTAACTCAGAATTACTCCAATTAAACTTTGCCAGCCCTGGCCAGGTAGCTCAGTTGGTTGGAGCATTGTCCCAATACGCTAAGGCTGCAGGTTTGGTCTGCCAGGGCACATACAACCAATCTATATATTTAAAAAGCCAGTGTCCATGACGACCAGGACGACCAAACAACAGGTCACCATGAGGTGCATTGAGCACCTCTCAGTCCCTCCCCCTGGCCTGCGAGTAGTGGCTTGCGGCGGCGGGGCGGAGTGGTTTGCATAGCGAGCAGTGGTGGGCCACTGCGTGCGATTTTGTGCACTGGGCCTCTAGTGAATATATAAATAAGTGGAACAACAGGTTGATGTTTCTCTCTTTCTCTCTTCCTCTCTGTCTCTAAAATCAATCAATAAATGAAAAAAAAAAAAACCTAAATTTTTCCAAAATGTTATCTGTGATTCAAAATGCTTCACATAGTCCCATAGCATTCTGGTGTTAAGCTTCTAAAAATATGGAATTGAAATGCAAGGTTTTCATGGGCTAGTGGGAAAGTTGAGATATATAATCAGAAAACCAGTGTTTACATTTTCGTTCTAATATTTACCGCTCTATGACTTACCAGCATCAGGTTGCTTTTCTGTCAGATGGTGTCCTGATTGAATTCTATGAGTGCTATTTCCCAATAAAAGAAACCAGAGCTCCTCTGAGAAATTGCTGATTCCAAGCCTGGAACAAGAAATATGCAAGATATGCCTAGGACATTTTGTTATGCCAAAATGCAAGGAAACATTTAAAGACTACTGGGGTAGACCCTTGCTGGGTAGCTCAGTTAGTTAGAGCATTGTCTGGATATGCCAAGGTTGCAGATTCAGTCCCAGTCATGGGACATACAAGAGTCAACCAATGAATGCATAAATAAGTGGAACAAATCAATGTCTCTCTCTCTGTCTCTCTCTCCCTCTCCCCCTCCCTCTTCCCCTCCCCTCACCCTTTCTTTGCTCTCCAAAACAAAACAAAACAGGGCTGTTTTTATTTTTTCGGTAATTTATTAATTGATTGATTTTAGAGAGAGAAGAAAGGAGAGAGAAACACTGATTTGTGTTCCACTGATTTATGCAGTCATTGGTTGATTCTTGGGTGTGCCCTGACAGGGGATTGAACCGCAACTTTGGCGTATCAGGATGACGCTCTAACCAACAGAACTACCTATCCAGGGCCAGAGTTGTTTTAAAAGCATGAGATACATCAATGACAAAACACACAAAGATCCCTGCCTCCAGCAAGCTTACCTTCTATGAGTGTACTAGTATGTGTTTGTCTGTGTTAGACAGACAACAAACACAAGTAAGTAGATTGTATAATATGTTTGAAGGTGAGAGGGATATGGGACAAATGAAGCAGTGTTAGAAGGATCAGGAGTGCTGGTGTCAGGGGCAGGCTGTACACAGTGTTAAAGGATATGCCATGATAAGTCTCCTTGATGAGATTTTAGCAAAGATTTAAGAAGACAAAGGAACTAGCAAGTGAATAACTGGAGAAGCAGGTCCCAAGTCAAGAGAACAGCTAGGCCAAAGGATATAAGGTGGAACACGTCTGGCATGTCCTAGGAATAGCGGGAAGCCTAGTGCTGGAGTGAGGTGCAGGAATGGGGAGAGCAGGAGGGCAGAAATACAGGGGCACCGATCAGACAGGCTCTGAGAGATCATAGTAAGGACCGTGGCTTTTGCTTCTTTTTTTTTTCTGTTCAAATGAATGTATTTTTATAAATGTTTTCTCCAGCCAGTTAACCTCTAATTGCACTTAAGAAACAGAAAAAAATCTGTATTTAACCTTGTGTCAAGTATAAAAGAATACCCAGTAGCTTCCATTTCTAATTTTAGATTGTTATTACCATTAATGTATATTCTCTTCATATAAAAACTAGAAGCCTGGTGCACGAATTTGTGCACGGGTGGGGTCCCTAGGCCTGACGGGTGATCAGGGCCTATGGAGGCCGGGCCGATAGGGGCCGGGCCAATCGGGGCCTGCTGGCTTGGGGGGGAGGAATAGAAGGGAGGGATCGCCAGAGGTCAGCCGGCTGGGGAACAACGGGAGGTTTGCTGGCTGTGGGAGCTTGGCTGTGGGAGTGAACTGACCACCAGGGGGCAGTTCCTGCATTGAGAGTCTGCGCCCTCTTGGTCAGTGCACGTCCTAGTGACTGGTCAACTGGTCGTTCCAGTCATTTGGTCGTAACGGTCGCTTAGGCTTTTATATATATAGATATTTTTTTAAAAAATCCCAAACTAATGCAATACACCAGCCACAAACCTACTTATACACAAACACAGCCAGGACTGCACAGTGGCTGAGACAGGAGTGGTGTTTCTGGGGGGTTCACCTGGGGACTGCGTTGGCACCATAAGAGACAGTGCCTGGAACAGGACCAGCCTTTCTCTTTAGCACAGGAGAACATCCTGTTTCAGGGCACACATTTCATAATATTAAGTAATAGCCAGGCCCTGGCCGGTAGCTCCGTTGGTTGGAGCATCTTCCCCATCGGCCTGCTGTAGAAAGTCTCCCCTCGGGACAGCAGGACCAATTACCGCTCGAGATGCAGTGTGATCACATGCTAATCATTCCCCCAACATTGTTGACCAGCGGCGACTCTTCGATTTAAACAGGTAGAGTATAGTTGTAGGTATGTAATCTTTATTTGTCGGCGAAATTAGTCCAGTGTTTTTTCCCAACATATGGCCTATTCGCTAAAATTTGTTAAAAATAACAGTGAATGAATAACAAAAAAACACACATAACCTGTTAATTTAATTACAAGAAAATCTTGGTTAAACACACTGTAAAATTGGCAGGGTGATAATTTTCACATATGACATACAGACCGAAAACGTTGCCCATTAAATCAGAAGCCCATTAAATCGAGGTCCGTAAAAGCAAGGGTTTGCTGTGCTTTCCGTTCTGCCCTGACCTGGAATGGAACCAGCAACCTTTCGGCGCATGGGATGAGGCCCAGCCAACTGGACCACACTGGCCAGGGTGAGAGAATTTTTAAAGTGTCCTTTCTCAGTTTTGTTTATTATAAAGGCTCAGGTAATCATATGATGGGAGAATAATCTAATGACTAAGGGTAATCATTTGCATAACGCATTTGTTGTGCTCTACACAAAATACACAGTTCTCTAAGCAGTACTATTTCGATCTGTATACTGACCTTACTAAGTAGGGATTATTATTCTCCCCACTTTACAGACTGGAAACCTGAGGCACAGAGACAGGAAGTAACACCCCAGTGCCTTGCAGCCAGTAAGTGGTAGAGGTGGGATTCAGATACATCACAAGTGCTTCCTTGTTTCCTGTTCTCTCCCAGACTTTGGCCACGTGCTCCCATATTGCCATAGCTGTAGCTCGGACAAACTTAAAATCAGATACGTAGATTTTTGTTAAGTATATTCTAACTATTTCCCCAAAGTATTATGCAGAACTAAACATTAGGATTGTAATTGGCTGTATCACACCCCACTGAGTTGTGTATCATAGACAGCTTGACTGCTTCTCACTTGTTGGCAATTTAAGTTGTTTTCCATTTTTCTATTATGTATGATTATGTTATGTTAATGCATGTAGCTTTTTCCATTAAACATTTTTTCCCCCCTTAGGATAAAACCTTTAAAATCAGACTAATTGTAAAAGAATGTAAATGATCTCATTACTCTTGATGTGTAATGAAATCAAGAAGAGTTGTATAAATATGTGCTGTTAACAGCAGCGTGTGAGAATCTATTTCCTTCCCGACTTTACTTAATTTTTGCTAGGTATTCTTGCTTACTTTTAGACAGGTACATAATAGAATTTCTCTCTTTCCATTTTCATTTATTTATTAGAAAGTTTGGATACATCAAAATCAAATGTTTATCCCCCTCTTTATTAACATATTGCTGCAAACAGCTTTCTAATTTGTTGTTTGTCTTTACAATATAAATATTGCTAGCTATGTTCACAGAAATTTGAAACTTCTATATGGGTCAAATTTGTTAGTTCCTTTAGTTATCATGTCTCCTATTTCTTGACTTTTAGGATATCACGATTCTAATACAGATATTATGGGTTATTTGTTTATGGCCAGAGTGCTATTTGATTTTTGTTACACACGATTTAAATTGCTAAGAAATGGTAAAGTCCCAGAAGTGTCTAAGCGACGTTCTGGAAGAAATGTCGTTGGAGGGACATAGAACACTGTGCTGACCGCTGTGACTCACCGTAGCTAAACTGTAGACATTCGCAATTTAGTGCCCAGTTTTACTGAATTGATTTACAGTTCAAAGACCTTGAGTCCTTTCCTGCAACTCAGACCTGGCCCACGACAGTAATAGTTTTTCAAGATTCATGCTGTTTTATATTGTGCAGCATTTCAGGTGACCTGATGCATGCACACCCAATACTGCCATCTGTTTAAATTTGAATGATGGCATTTGGCAATGTTGGGATATTATTGAGGAAGGTTGGTTTTGTCGATGCCCACATGTCTCCTAAATTGGCATTTACTTTCTGTAGATCCCACACTATCAATAATAGGTCAAATTGTCACCTTGGAGCTTCAAATATTTAAAATTTTAAATACACTTGGTTTGGATCCAGATCTCAGGGGACAGACTCCCATTAACCCAGACAATAGGAGACTGATGTATAAATCAAAGTGCTAGTATTATTTTGTGATGAGAACTCAGCATCCCTTTGACTGAGATATTAAGGCCAGTATGACAAGTGTATTATCTCTACCTTGGCAGCTGTCCTTGGGCAGTAAAAGTATAATCAGGAGCTTCCCTGGTGAATATAGAATCAGAATCAGATAATAATAATCTATATATATAAAATCCTAATATGCAAATTGTCCCCATGGGAGTCCGACTGGGATCGCTTGCTATGACGTGCGCTGACAACCAGGGGGCAGCGCGGAACAAAGCAAGGCCCAGGTCGGCAGCCGGAAGGCCCCGATCTGCCCTGATCGTCGGCCAGGCCTAGGGACCCTACCTATGCACAAATTTTGTGCACTGGGTCTCTAGTATAATATGAATACTGTGGGCTATTTGCATGTGGCAAATTCAAGTTTTGCTCTCTAGAACTTTCTGGGATTCCTGCCTCCCTCCCCACTAAATATTTTCGGTCTACAATTGGTTGAATCCACAGATTCAAAACCTGTGGATATAGAGGGCCAACTGTGCTCTTCCCAGGTTACCCTGTCTTCTGGCTTCTGGGTCAGGAGAGGTCCTGGCAGGAGACTGCAGGGGTGGGAGGAGGGAAGCCAAGGCCTTTCTCCTCCTTCCCGGCTGCCTGGTGTGGCGCTGGCTCTCCTGCCCTGACCGTGGGTGGTCCTAGCTCGTGCTAGTCACCCTGACTCCTGTACCACCCCCTCCTTCCTCTGTCCTTTCAGCAGCAAATATCTGGACGGCCTCTTTGTTCCGTTCCGCTCCTTAGCTCTTCCGCCCCCTGTGGAACCAAATCCCCTCCCCGAATTCTGTCTATGAAGGACCTGGCGTGGTTGTGTCATGACTGGAACATGCTGCTGCACTGTGATGTTCAGCCTTCACCACACCCCTGGGAGGAGGAACTATTATGACCTTCATGTACAGATAAGGACGTTGAGGCTCCGTGGACACAAGTGATGTGCCCAAGCCCATGTCGTCCCTGCACAGGGGTTCTGGGACTCAAGCCCAGCAACCTCCAGGGGACAGGTGACACAGACTATGTTCCAGGCCCGGGCCCTGGGCCCGAGTGTGCCTCTGGGCACCGTCCCAGATGGCTTTCGCAGCTCACCCCTCCATTACAGCTGAGGAAACGGAGGTCTGAGACTGTAGTTTGCAAATGTGCAGAGCTAGGGAGCAGCAGGGATGGGATTCAAACCCAGGTCTGTCTGCCCCACGCCTAGTCCCTCTACTCCTAGCGCTTCCCAAAGCCAGTGTATATCACAACCACGGTGTTGGGGTGAAGTGTCCATTTCCAGTCCCCACCCCAAGGAATGCCTGCGCAGCAGGTTGGGGGAGGGGCTCAGGAATATGCACTTTGCACCATTGCCCAAAGCGATGCTGGGGCAGGGGGTAGGGGCCATAGGGGGCGAACCTTGCTTATCTCCTTCTCCCAGGGACACCTGTGCATCCTCTGCATGCCTCTCCCCATCAGCCTCAGTTTCCTCATCTGTGAAGTGAGGGGTTGGACTAGGTCCAAGGTCATCGCCAAGGTCATCCCAGGTGTCTGCCGAGTCCCCTGACCTGGGTGCTGCAGGACTGTGAAGGGACCGTGGCTGCCACCGAGCACTCCCAGGGCCGAGCCGAGGGCTGGGAGCCCGGCTTTCTCATGGACTCCCCAGGCGTGAGACTCGTCGGGATCCCTGTGGCTTGAGAGTAAAGGAGAGCCCTGTTTACTGGTTTGCAGGAGTTGGCAAACTGGCATTTTAAAGAGGAAGTGAATTGTGGGGTGGGGGGTTTTAATTCAGGGAAATATTTGAAGAACTCAGTGTTTGCTCCGAGAGGTCATTAAATAAGTTTTGTTCCCACACCCTCTGGAAAAATGATGCTTCATTAAAATGGCAACATGAGGTGTAGTGGAAACGGTGAAATTGGGAACCCTGAAAAGACACATTCACCCGACTCCACTTAAAATGTAAAAGGAGTGTAAGGAAAACAAATGGACATTTTCTTGAGGCAGCTGAGCGATACGAAACACAGGCATCTTTGTTTCCTTCTTGAAAACTTCCACAATGCCTCCTCCTTTCTTCCTCTTGGCTAATCTGGGCTTCTGAGAGGTGTTGAGTTTCGGCCAAACTTTCTGCTCCTCTTGCATCAAAGCCTGCCCCCTTGTGAATAGCCAGCTCTCACCTACGATCCACTTACCCACCGCTGCCCCCGCGGCCGCAGGTCACCCCCATAATTAGCTCACAGACAGCATTCCCCGAGGGAGCATCCATCAAGGGACGGGTGGGAAGTCCCTGTGTGGGAACACGCAGGGCCCCGCTGACCTTGTCACCGCCTATCTGTCCTTGGGATGCTTCCTTAGTTCCCTCGGCTCCTGGTGGCCTGGCCTCATCTTTGGTTGACGGAACAGGTTATGCTGGTTATCACACAAGTTCAGAGGGGTCTGACGCCCCAGCCCCACCGTTGGGACAGCGTGCAAAGTTTCTGTTTCTGTTGTAACACCATCTCTCTACCGGGTTCCACTTGCGTCTTTTTAAAAATATATTTTTTTTATTGATTTCAGAGAGGGAGGGGGGGGAGAGAGAGAGAGAGAGAGAGAGAGAGAGAGAGAGAGAGAGAGAGAGATCATTGATGAGAGAACCATTGGTCCGTTGCCTCCTGCGTGCCCCACACCGGGGATGGAGCCACAACCCAGGCATGCGCCCTTCTGGTTCATAGATTCACACTAAACCACGGAGCCACGCCAGCAGGGCTCCACCTGTGTCTGGGTTCCAGGTCGGAGTTCTCTCTGTACCACAGGAGGTGATGTGCTTACGGATGCTCAACATCAAACAGGGTAGAAGACTGGGCTTCTCCTTTGATCCTCACTGCTTTCTGCTTCAAGTGCTGATTTCTCGTGCTTCATTCTTTCAACAATGACATGAGCAGGATGGTCCGGAATTATTAGCTAATAATGCATAAGAGGGAGGATAAAACATTTTGAAAATACAAAATAATGTAAATGAGAAATCCTTGTTGGCTCTTTACTAATAACCTTTCCTAAGGCCTGTGGGACCTCCTGTTCTCTCCTGACCTGGTGTGGGATTTTTTTTTTTTTCTTCTCTGCAGCTGCCCCAGGTGTTTCCCCTCCCCCCAAGCCCAGTCCCTGCTCTTTCCGCTCCCTGACACTTTAGAAAGAGCCTGGGAAACTGAGATCAGCGCCAACATAAATTTGGGTGGCTCGGATGCCTGTATATTGTATATTGATGCGTGCCTGCTATCTTGACCCACACCTGTTATGTGGGCCCACCAGGGAGAAAGCCTAAAGCAGCACTTGGTCTATGCTTCCCCCTAGTGGTCATCTATTATACTACAGCCAGCCTCCAGAGTGTAAAATTACAATTAATCTCGTTTCTTCTATTATACAGTATGAAAGCCTTGAGCTATGAAGAATCAAAGATAGATTAAGGGCAATAAAAGCATGGATACAAATCTTCTTGTGGGATTAAAGACGGAAGTTTTATCGTGGGAACCATTCAGTCTTGATCTGGTAACGAGCATACACTAACAGACAATGCCAGAATAAAAAGAACAAATTTAGTGGATTTAAATTGGATTTTGAACCGCTAAGAATGAAAATTCTATTTATTGAATCCATTTTGACTCTTATCAAGTGTTTTTTGAAGTTTCCCCACGTTTTCTTACCTTTTACAAGAATTTGAAGCGAAGAGGATGGTCTACTTTTCATCTCTAGTTTACTGACGTGGAAACCGAGAGCAAGGCCGGACGTCTCTGCAGAGTCCGGGTCACAGGTCCCTGGGTCTTCAGTCGGAAGTCAGATGCGGGGCAGGGAGACGCGGGGTCACCCTGGAGAGCTTTACTTCGGGGACTCGTGGTTCCACCCCCTCTCCTTCCCCTTGTTCCTGCCTCATTCCACTGGGAATGCTTCTACTCAGCCGTGCACCCCGTGTTAGGCATTTCAATATGTTTCTGGAAGTTGTCAGTGCTGTTCTCTATGAGGCCTGAAGGCAAAATGCAATGTTTGCAGTAAATAAAGCACTAAAATTATATCAGCTATTAAGAGAATGGATTATTTCCAAGGCGCAGAGCCGTGTTGGCGGCGTGTTGAATCCGGCACGGGTGCCAGCATATTATGCATGGAGTTTTGGATTCCTGGGAACTGGAGATGGTACCAAGTCTGCTGCGTGGGGTATGGAGGAGAAGATGCACGAGCAGGCTCTGGAACTTGGCGAGGGTAGAAGCGCCATTGGATTCGTTCCCAGGGAGGCTGCTACTGAAGAGACAGGAAGCCTCAGAAGCCAGACTCCTAGTGTTTCACAAACAGTGGGCTTCGAGGAATATCGGTGCCTTAAACTGGAGGGGCCTTTATATGGAGGCTCTGTCTTTTATTTTTAAAATATATTTTATTGATTTTTTTTTACAGAGAGGAAGGGAGAAGGACAGTTAGAAACATCGATGAGAGAGAAACATCGATCAGCTGCCTCCTGCACACCCCCTACTGGGAATGTACCGGCAACCAAGGTACATGCCCTTGACCGGGATCGAACCTGGGACCCTTCAGTCCGCAGGCCGACGCTCTATCCACTGAGCCAAACCAGTTAGGGCTGGAGGCTCTCTCTTCCATGCTCTCTAAGTCTCTGTTAGGGCTGAATAGTTTTTCCCCAAAATTCATGTGTTGAAGTCCTACCTTGCCAGTACCTGAGAATATGACTTTATTTGGATATCGGGCCTTTAAAGGGGTCATTCAGTTAAAATGAGGTCATTAGAGTGGTCCCTCGTCCAATACGACCGGTGTCTTTGTAAGAAGAGGAAATTAGGACACAGACATGTGCAGAGGGAGAACCGTGTGAGGACACAGCAAGAAGTTGCCCGTCCCAAGGCAAGGAGTGAGGCCTCGGGAGAAACCAGCCCCGCGGACACCTTGACCTCCGACTCCAGCCTCCACAGCCGTGAGGAAGTACGTGGATGCTGCCGTAGCCACACAGCCTGTGGTACTTGGTTATGGCAGCCGTTGCCTCTGAAATGGTCTCCTGAATTTAGGGGACGTGACTGGATGGCCCATCCGTGCAGTATCAACACAACCTATGCACACCATACAAGGCCGCTCTGTAAGGAACGAAACCATCTTAAAAACAGACAGGCAGGAGAGTGACTTGCGAAGGAGCATCTGGTTTGAAAGGCATTCAGTATCACTTACTAGACAAGATCTATTAGCTTAATTTCTGGAGAAAAGCCCAAGTACATGCCCACACTATGTGCACCACAGCTGTGATTGAATATAAATCTCCCCCCCCCACCCCCCGGCTCTGTGGTATCCTATGGAAGGATTCCAAATACCGTAGTGTGAAAAATGTCCTCAAGTCTAAATGAATCACACAGCCAATATTTATGGAACCAAGGTACCAAGTGATAATTGTCATGAGAAAAAAATCTTCACTTATGTTACCGTTACTTTTTCTTTAGCTCTTCAGGGATATCTGGTGTTTACGTTATAGGTCACATTCTTCTTCTTCTTCTTCTTCTTCTTCTTCTTCTTCTTCTTCTTCTTCTTCTTCTTCTTCTTCTTTAAATTCCTTTATTGATTATGGGGTTACATATGTGTCCTTATTCCCCCATTACTGCCCCCCCCATGCTCTCACCCCCTGTTTGTGTCCATTGGTTAGGCTTATATGCATGCATACAAGTCCTTTGGTTGATATAGATCACATTATTGGTGAAACTGCGCAAAAGATTTAGAAAAAAGGAACCTGAGAGCGGATGAGTTAGAGTCCAGCAGAAGCAGGTGTACTGCAGGGTCTCATTGATGGTGGTGATGAGGTTGATTCGGGGAATTAGCTAACCTTTCCTGAGCGTTGCCCCTGGCACAGGCGCTAAACTAGTGCTCGGCATATCTCACATAGGTTTCATAGAAACACTGGTGGATGGGACGATGGTATGAGGTAGCAGTTCAGTTTTGGCCACTGCGACTCTGCAGCTGTGTGACCTTGATCAAATCACTTGACTCTCTGCGCCTCAGTCTTCTCCTTTGTTGTGGCTTGTTGTTAACACACATGAAGTGCTTGAAACAGCGCTTGGCACGATCAAGGTTCAGTAAGTGTAGACGGCTAGTATTTTTCTTAGCAACTTCAGATGAAGAAGCCAAGGGCAGCAGAGATGTGAAGCAATTTGCTCAGTACCTTGGGTACCGTCGTGAAGGGGACACCCAGGTGGGCACATCCGGCCACTGCATTACTCGGGCTCCTCAGTGCCTCCCGTGGGGTCACCTTATCCTTTGCAGGTACTTATAACATTCCTGCCAAGACTCACGGGGATGGTTTCAATGTGTGAGACACAGACTTCCTTACCTCATTTGTGTGTGTTTTCTAAAAGCAAGGACATTCTCTTACAGAACCAGAGTTAAAATAATCACAACCAGGAACCTAACCAACATCTAATCTGTAGACCTTATTCAAATTCAACTATATTACTAATGTGCTTTATAGGAAAAGAAAGTTCTTTTCTGGCCCAGGATCCAACATTTCATTTAGTTGTTAGATCTCTCTAGTCTTTTTCATCTGGGACAATTCCTCAGCCTTCCCTCCCCCCCCCCCCCCCAATTCATGCCTTTGACACTTTTTGAATACAGGCTCTTTATTTTATAGATTGCCCCTCAACTTGAAAACAGATTTGTTTTCAATGTGCCCTTTCCAGGAAACAGTAACTTTACAGAAAAGAATGACACAATGGTGGGCGTATAGGAGACACCATCACAGACACCAGGTGGGGATATTGTGAGATAGATGGGTCTTCCAGGAGCACTCGGATTGAACTATATTAGTGGACACTGACAGGAACGTTGCTCACTGTTAGTCTTGGTAAATCCATGGCCTCACATATAAGATTATGGTTTTGTTGTGCATGGTCTGTCATATCTGCCCAGTTCTGGAACCCTCCCACCATGAGGACATTCTGATACACTGTTCATGATGCCATTTACATGCTTTCTCTGTTGAACTACTCCTGTCCCACGCTGTCTCCCTCATCCCCGTCCCCAACCATTCAATTCTCTCTTCCTCTAACCTTTACAGTTTTCCCCCACTTGCTTCACGTACTCAAATGCCTATCTTTTTAAAAAATATTTTTTATTGACTTCAGAGAGGAAGGGAGAGGAGAGAAAGATAGAAACATCAATGATGAGAAAGAATCATTGACCAGCTCTCTCCTCTACATCCCACCCTGGGGATCGAGCCCACAACCCAGGCATGTGCCCTGATGGGAAATCACACCGTGACTTCCTGGTTCATAGGTCGATGCTCAACCGCTGAGCCACACCGGCCAGGCCACATGCCTGTTTTGACTATGCTTCCTCCACGTGGCTGCTCCTGGAATGCCGCCAGGGCCTCCTGTGCTGGGACCGCGGTTCCAACACTTTTCAGAGGAAAGGGCCGGCTCCCGGGGACAGCCCTGTGCCAGTGTCCAGCCTGTCCCCGCTGCCCTGGTTGGGTGCAGCCTGTTCTTCCCGAGAAGGCGGTTGCTGTGCAAACACACCTGGCGGGAACTGAGCCACCTGCGGATGGTGACGCAGCCGAGGAGCTGGCCTCACGGCCCTTGCTCCCTCGGGGGCCGCTCTCAGGCACACTTGTGAGTTGTTCTCTCCAAGGGCGCTCTTTGCTCCTTGTTTGGTTTTTGGGTTAAAAAAAGAGGCGAGAGAGAGGCAGAAGGGACATTAGGATGTCCGACGTTGGCAGTGAGTGTGAGAGAATAATGATGCCAAAAAAAGATAAAGTCTTGCTAACAATTACACGGTGAGGGTAGGGTTTCTAGTTGCTGTTCAAAGGGCAAAGATGGACTCTCTGCTTGGAAGGTGGGAGGGGTGGGAGTCTGGGTAAAAAGGGAAGTGTCAGTTCCAGGTCGGCATTTGTGTGTGACAGTGACGGAACGAGTGGAAATAGAGCAGTTTGGACTTCACGAAGCATTTTCACGTACCCATGCATCCGTCCATCCATCCGTTATTTATGCATCCGGCAGGGCCCGGCTTCCGTTCTCGGTGCCGGGAATGCAGAGGTGGGAAGAGGAAAAGTCGCAGTCCATTCAGTGGGCCAGGCGTCACCGTGAGATTAAAGTGTGGTTTGATGAGAGCCCCCATGGGTGTCAGGGGCCACAGAAGAAGGCCCAAGTCGGGACATGTATATGGGTTGGGAATGTTTAGTCTGGGTCTTGTAGAATGTGTAGGAGTTCTCTGTGTGGATGAGAGGCAAGAGAGCATCTCAGGTACATGCGAAGGCCTGGAGTTACATACAAGAAGGAAGTGATCTTGGGAGGCCTGGGGAGGGTGAGAGAGGCTTGGTGTTTAACAGGCTCTGTGGGTATTTGCAGCTCCAGCATCCGACTAGGCCAGCCGTCGGCAAACCATGGCTCGCGAGCCACATGCGGCTCTTTGCCCCTTGAGTGTGGCTCTTCCACAAAATACCATGGCCTGGGCGAGTCTATTTTGAAGAAGTGGCGTTAGAAGAAGTTTAAGTTTAAAAAATTTGGCTCTCAAAAGAAATTTCAATCATTGTACCGTTGATATTTGGCTCTGTTGACTAATGAGTTTGCCAACCACTGGACTAGGCAGGACCAGGCCAGATAAAAATCAGAAAGTGGAGATACCTGAGCCCCCTCATTGTCCCTGCCTGTGTCTTCCTGGACTTATTTCTATTTGTATTGATTTCAGAGAGGAAGGGAGAGTAAGAGAGAGATAGAAACATCAATGATGAGAGACGGAGCCTGCCACCCGGGCATGTGCCCAGATCGGGAGTCAAGCCGTGACCTCCTGGTTCATAGGTCCACGCGCAAACAGCGAGACACACCAGCTGGGCTGGACTTCTTCCTGTTACTGTCAGAGGGAAGGGGCTTGGAGGTATTTGTTTAAAGAAGGAGGAAAACAACAGTGTGAAAGAGTTGTGCTCACCGAGGGCTGCCCCTCGCAGTCTCCTGGGAAGTCGTTGAGATTGACGTGGCCAGAGCTGATGGTCGGAAGCTCCGACTCAGAGGCCTGGGGAGGGCCCAGGACTCCCTCAGCCCGGCACAGGGCTCCTCAGGTGCACCTTGTTTCAGAACATCCGTTCTGTGCTTCCTGCACGAGGAGTATCTGTCTACGGGAAGAAGGACCCTGGGTGCTCCGCAGCCATCTCTGAGGACAGGGCCGCGCATGGTCCATAGTAACCCCGTCCTTCGTCCTGCTGTGCTGGGTGCGAAGGCCAGTGCTGGGGACGCCAGCCCGTGTTCCCAGGCCAGCTCAACTCCAGGACATACTGCCGAATAAGATGGTCTCGTCTCCTCTAGCGTCTCAGAGTCTGTTTACGCCACATTCCTTTGTTAATTTTTATCATCAGATTTGTCATCGTATTAGAGGCTGGAAGGAGGCGTGTCGAGGGCTTCTGGGATGCTGGCAGCACTCAGTTTCTTTCTTTTTTAAAAATTATTTATTTATTTAGTTAGTTTATTGATTAAGGTATTACATATGTGTCCATATCCCCCCATTGCCCCCCCCCCCCACCCCACTCCCGTACATGCCCTCACCCCCCTGCTGTCTCTGTCCATTGGTCATGCTTATATGCATGCATACAAGTCTTTTGGTTGGTCTCTCCCCCTTACCCCCACCCTCCCCTACCTTCCCTCTGAGGTTTGAGCATCTAATCGATGCTTCTCTGTCTCTGAACACCCAGTTTCTTGACTGAATGTTGATCACATGGGTGCATGTGTGCTGTAAAAAGCTATCGTGCATTTACCACATGTGTACTTTCTAGGCCATACATGATACTTTAGTAAGTAGTTGACTTGAGAATAAATGAATACCTTCAGAGTAGAAATTGTAATGTAATGACTGTTTTCCCCTTGACCAAACCCCCGAGGCGGGCAGACTCCCAGGATGGCGTCCACCTTGGCTCTGCCATCTGGCAAGGATGCAGTCGGGCCCAGGCCGGGGCACAGCGTCACCTGTGTGTGCAAGGCCTCCCTGGGCTGTGGGAACGGCGGCCCTGGATTTCCTGACGTTTGTGCATTGATGGTTTCACACAGAGTCTCATTAACCCAGTTGGGTGGAGTGAATGGAGCCATTGGCGACTTGCTGACCTGTTGTCCAGCCCGAGTGGGAGCTGGTAGCTCAGGCAGGAGTTCCCAAGCTTTCCCAAGCGAGCGTGGAGGAACACTGGGGAGCCTTTTCCTCTTCCGCGTCCATCTGCAGGCCGAGTGCGCACCGGTCAAAGGCAAACTCTGAATCGAGCTTTGTGCGAGTCTGGAAAGATACCCACGATCGCGTGAGGGGGAACGGGACCGTGGCGGTGGCAGTGACATCTGCAGAGCTAGCCCGTCCCTGCCCGCTGCGGAGTGTGCGGGGGCACGCTTTCTGAGAACACTTCATCCCCGAGAGAATGGGGCTTTGACATCGGCCGAGGCCCGGGCTGCTTACAATGGGAGGCCTGTTGCTCAAAGGCAGGCTGTGTAATGAAGGGGGAATCAGAGGCTGGCGCTGGCCATCTGAACGGAGGATCTTCGGGGCAGCTCACAGTGCCTTTCAAAGAAAGCAATTGCCACAGTAAATTCACATTTCAAAATCATGAACTTTTAAGTGTTGTGTGTGTGATGAAAAGCAGTCTATCCCTATAAGATACTACCGCTTTATTAGCAAGTAAGCCTGAAAAAGTCTCTTTGAGCGCTGAGGTCAATAATGATAATGGCTTTTTCTCCTTAGCAATGTCCTACCAAGGAGACAAAAACACTATTATGAAAATGAAATCCGCGAAAAGCCCCGGGTAATCAGGTGAGGCAGGCAGGTGGTCACAATTGTCACGACTTGGCAGGTGCAACGCCGAGGCTCCGGGAGAACTACGAGGCACGGCCAAGGTCAAGTGGCAGGTGGGAGGTGGAGCTGACGACGGATGGTGTCCTCCAGCCTCTGGCACTGGGGCAGGACACCCCGGGCGCGCTCCGGCTTTCCCTGGCAGGCTTGTCGTCCCCAGCCAGGATGCAGGTGGCAATATTGTGATTCCTGGCGTAGCTTTCAACGCTTCAGTGATAGTCTCTGTCGGTGCCAGGAACCAGCTGAATGTCACAGCACAACTCCCCGGCTCCAGCGATGCCCGCCGCGGCTGTCGGAGCAGCCTCTCATTTATTAGTTGTGTTGGAAAGAAATCTCTAATACCTGACTGGGTACCTCTGGATTTTAACAGCTGTGGCTTATAAGAGATTTGGGAGGAGGGGGGTGTTTGTTTTCAAAGTGCCTTTCAGAAAGTGTCACCTTCGGTTGGAGTTTCCACTCTGTTCCAACATTTCCGTGCTCGGAAAAACCAGACTTGCAGAAAAAAACCATCAACAACAACCAGGTTGTATTTTCTTACAACTCATTTTAGCAAGTTGCCTCCACACCACTTTCCTGTCTCCTCCCCTTTCTTTCTTTCTTTCTTCTTTTTTTTTTTTAATAAATTTTATTGATTTTTTTACAGAGAGGAAGGGAGACAGATAGAGAGCCAGAAACATCAATGAGAGAGAAACATCGATCAGCTGCCTCCTGCACATCTCCCACTGGGGACATGCCTGCAACCAAGGTACATGCCCCTGACCGGAATCGAACCTGGGACCTCTCAGTCCGCAGGCCGATGCTCTATCCATTGAGCCAAACCAGTCGGGGCTCCTCCCCTTTCTTGGCAGTAGTCCCCCCAAAGGGTTTTAGGTCAGATGTGGAGAATCTTGGAAGATCTCCTGCCAAGACAACAGCTTGGCTGGGTGCTGGCGGGTCGTGGTGGGATTGGGGGTCCTGGAAGTTCCCTCCGTCTGAGATGTCATGACTCCAGAACTAATTGGTCTCAACTCGTGAGATGAAAGGGTAATAACGACTGCTTATTGGACACTTTCTGTGTTCTAGGCTCTGGGCTGAGATCTTGACGTTGTTGCTCTGAATTCTAGCAAAACCCTCGCCAGTATCATCCCCATTTACACACGAGGAGAGGGGGACCCAGGGAAATGAAAGACGGGTCTGATGGCACAGATTTAAGGTTCAGTAAGCGGCGGTCACCTGGAAACTGATCCCAGGTCAGTCTAACTTCAAGCTCTAAATCGGCCACTTACCCAGGATGAGGTGTAGACCCTTTGTGGCTGCGCCCTTGTCAGGGTAGCTGGTGGTCTGCAGCTCTCGGGGCGGCTGTTACTGCTTCTCTTGTCGGACTCAGTGTTGAAGTCAGGGAGGAAAACCTCCAACGAGGACTAGAGGCGGCCTGGCCCGTCAGGTCACCTCTAGGCTGATCAGACAGCTGGAGGATTCCTCTCTCCTGCCAATTAGAAAGCCACCGATAGTAAAAAACACAAATTCCCTGCAGAGATAACACTTGAGTTGTCACCCATGAATGATTTAGCAAATGCCCAGAAGGAGGAAACGCACAGTCCACAGGTCCGGATCAATCCCAGTGAGGGCGCCGGAGCACTAGCCTTGGGGGTTTGGAGTATGTCTTTCTCAATGCTTTGCATGGAACCCCTGCTCTAGAAAGATTTGTTGACTTGTCAACACATAGTCTTGCTTTCCAGTGGGCCAAAAGCATAATTTTTATTAGAAAAAAATTCTCAAAATTCAGATCTGTGTATATGGAGAAGATATGTAATAAAATCACAATTTATTTTAAAAATATGGTCTGAGAAGCAAGGCTTATTATATATGTTTTTTCACAAAAGGAAATATCTTTATTGCATATAGACCTCTCTGTCTCTCTCAATAACTACAGGGTGGGGCAAAAGTAGGTTTACAGTTGTGAGTACGCAAAACAGTTTATTCTTGATTAATTATTGTGTTATTTTCCATACAAATATATATCTATTTTTTTTGGACATATATAGATGTGTCCCAATATTGTATACACTTACTTTGAATAATTATAAAGGCAGTATTTATTAAAACACATTTCATTTTCAAAATTGAGTTATCAGCTGTTAAAGTGCATATATATTTGGGGGACATCTTGTGTGTGTGTGTGTGTGTGTGTGTGTGTGTGTGTGTGTGTGTGTGTATTAGAGGCCCAATACACGAAATTCATGCAAAGGGCCCTGAGGGCCGAGGCAGCAGCCCCAGCTTTGTCCAGAGGTCGTCCAGAAGGCCTTCTGGTATAATTAGCATATTCTGCTTTTATTAGTGTAGATCTGCTTTTAGTGAAAAAGTTATCCTTACAATGCAACCCTAAGGGGATCTTATTTCTCATCTGGTCTGGGCTAGTTGTATTACAAAGTAATTCTTCCTGTCTTTTCAGTGGGGTACATTGACTACTTTAGCTAAAAATGTTTGCGATGCCAAAAGTCACCTCTCTCCCACAGTAGGGCCTTCCACAATCAAAACATCTTTGTCATAAAGGAGATGTTAATAACCGCAAAGTAGCCCAAAGGCATGTGACATGTGCAAGTGCAATCTAGCATTCCTGGTGAAAAACATAATATTTTAGAACAACACAAGTTTTACACTTTGTTTTAACTTTGGAATTAAAATGAACTCAGAGGCAAAAAATAAAAAAAAATAAAGTGACATTATTACAATATATGTGTCAGGGCATTGAGATAGACAATATCTACCAGACATTGCAAGAAAATATGCATCTGGTACTCAGTGCCCATTAAAAAACCAATACCAAATACAGAGTTTACCAGGAAGCTAATTTTCTCAGATTTTATGAGGACTTTTCAACTTGGATGTTTTCAAAAACACTGATGACCCTGGGTGGGGAGGGTACCTGCCTGCCTCCTGGGGCCGCCAAGACGAGGTTGGTCTGAGCCCCCACGTGGCCACACAGCAGGAATCTGTGAAGGGTGCTGATGAAATGTTAACCACTTGGGCCCTGTGGCCCCTGCAAAAATACCCCTGAGGCTCTCCAAACCTTGGAAAATAAAGAAAACTGACACCCATATGTATCTTTCTCACCAACATTTTATCAGTTGAAAGATGTCATAAAAATTTCAAATGGGTGTGTAGGGAGGTGAGGTGAGATCTATTCCACTTTTAGTATCTATGAAGAATTGTGAGTAGCCCTTCCTTCCTTCCTTCCTTCCTTCCTTCCTTCCTTCCTTCCTTCCTTCCTTCCTTCCTTCCTTCCTTCCTTCCTTCCTTCCTTCCTTCCTTCTTCCTTTCTTCCTTTTTTCTTTCTTCTTCTTAATAAGGGGAGCATGGCAAAGATTATTCTGGAAAATATCACTAGGGAAGTGCCTCATTACTAGTAAATGGGACCGGAAGAGATGAGGGAAGTAAGGCGGCCAGGTTGGGCACACACCCCTTCCCCACATGCACGGGTCCCCTGTGTCGCGTGTGCCCGGCTGTCAGTCTGCCTCCCTCCGTGAGGCTCGGGTGGTCTCCTCTTTAGGGAGGACGTGCTGCGAGGCCAGTGCTGGTGGGAGCTGCGATTTCAGCTTCTCCTCTGGGCCCCTGACGTTGTCCAGAGCTGTCGTTATCCGCCACATAGCCTGAATCCTGGCTGCTTTCCTCACCACTCGTGTTGCCTCAGTACGTAGGAAGGGGAAAAGCCTGGAGGTGAAACCAATTCCTCAGTCAACCGATACATCCATTTTGGTTTCATATACCAAAACATCTGGTTCAAGAGAGGCTGGCTAAATGGGATTTAGAAGGGGTTATATTTGAAATGTAATCATGAATCCATGTGTTTTCAATACACATTTCACCCCAAAATCAGTTCTATATCCTCAATGTCACAGTGTTTTTGTGCTAGTATGTCTTATTAATTATCTTGTTAAAGTGATTGTATAAATCTCCCAAAATTCTTTTAGAGCTGGCTTCATAAGAAAATTATAAATTAATGAGAGAGTAGACATTTCTACTTGTAATGATGTCAAATAAAACTGCACCAAGCCATAAATTAAACTTATCTAGCTACCTTCATCTCAATTCTAATTTATTCATTCCCTTTACTCCCTCTTTTTATCACTAGATTCATCATTCTGCTATTCACACAGGTACAACATTCGGAGACCTGTCACTCATTGACTCATCTGTTTGTTTTCCTAATGAACAAGTATTTATTGCACACAAACAGGGCACTGAAACCAGGCACTGCTCTAGACTCTGGGATATAGTGGTGAACAAAACGGATATAAAAAAATCTCTGGCCCTAACTGGTTTGGCACAGTGGATAGAGCATCGGCTTGCAGACTGAAAGGTCCCAGGTTCGATTCCGGTCAAGGGCATGTACCTTGGTTGCGGGCACATCCCCAGTAGGAGGTGTGCAGGAGGCAGCTGATCGATGTTTCTCTCTCATCGATGTTTCTAACTTTCTATCCTTCTCCCTTCCTCTCTTTAAAAAATCAATAAAACATATATATATATATATAAAATCTCTGCCTTCCTGTGGATTATACATTAGTAGGTAGAAAGTCAATAACTATGATAAATAGATTTTACATTGGAGTACTGATATATCTCCACCTGGCCTGCCTCACGTCTGGTTGTCTGTGTCTTCGCTTCTGTCTCTTATAAGGACACTTGCTATTGATTTAGGGCCCACCAGGTAGTCCAAGATGACCTCATCGCAAGACCCATAATTTTTTTTTAAAAATAAATCTTTATTGTTCAGATTATTACAATTGTTTCTCCTTTCCCCCCCCCCCATATCTCCCCATCACCCGGTTCCCTCCCCCCCATTGTCCTTATCCATAGGTGTATGATTTTTGTCCAGTCTCTTCCCATACCCCCCACACAGACACCCCTTTCCCCCTGAGAATTATCATTCCACTCCCATTCTATGCCTCTGATTCTATTATGTTCACCAGTTTATTCTGTTCCTCAGATTTTTAATTCACTTGATTTTTAGAATCACTTGTTGATAGATATGTATTTGTTGTTCATAATTTTTATCTTTACTTTTTTCTTCTTTTTCCTCTTTTTAAAGAATACCTTTCAGCATTTCATATAATACTGGTTTGGTGGTGATGAACTTCTTTAGCTTTTTCTTATCTGTGAAGCTCTTTATCTGCCCTTCAATTCTGAATGATAACTTTGCTGGGTAGAGTAGTCTTGGTTGTAGGTTCTTGCTATTCATCACTTTGAATATTTCTTGCCATTCCCTTCTGGCCTGCATAGTTTCTGTTGAGAAATCAGCTGACAGTCGTATGGGTGCTCCCTTGTAGGTAACTAACTGTTTTTCTCTTGCTGCTTGTAAGATTCTCTCTTTGTCTTTTGCCCTTGGCATTTTAATTATGATGTGTCTTGGCGTGGTCCTCTTTGGATTCCTCTTGTTTGGGGTTCTGTGCGCTTCCTGAACCTGTAAGTCTATTTCTTTCACCAGGTGGGGGAAGTTTTCTGTCATTATTTCTTCAAATAGGTTTTCAGTATCTTGCTCTCTCTCTTCTGGCACCCCAAAAATTCGGATATTGGTACGCTTAAAGCCATCCCGGAGGCTCCTTATGCTATCCTCACACTTTTGGATTCTTCTTTCTTTCCGCCTATCTGGTTGGGTGTTTTTTTCTTCCTCATATTCCAGATCTTTGGTTTGACTCTTTGGGTGCAGTGGTCTACTCTGTATATTCTTTATTTCAGACAGTGTATGCATAATTTCTGACTGGTCCTTTTCCATTTTTTTGGTATTCTCATTTAGGTCCTTGAAGGTCTCTTCAAGTTCCTCAGTGGTTTTTAGAAGATTCTTGAGTAACCTTATAACTATGGTTCTGAACACTGTGTCGTCCATTAGTTTGCTTTCATCTATCTCTCCTACTTGTGACATACTTCGATGTCTCCACATTTTGGCTGCCTCCCTGTGTTGATGGAGTGGCTTTGTGTGGTCGGTGACCTATAGGGGCCGGTAGTTCAGTTTCCCCAATCACCCTAGGTGGTCGCTCTTGGTACTCCCCTTTGTGGGCTGAGTGGAAAGTCTTGGTGTAGTTAAAAGCCCTGATTGCTGTTGGTACACTGGGAGGAATTGACCTCCGGTCCAATTGGTTGTGAGGGCCTGGTGTGTCTATAACAGAAGAATTGCTGTGCTGGAGACACAGTAGGGCTTTGGTCTGCCTCTTGAATGTGTCCCTTATGAGAGTGGTTGAAATCTGGTGTCGTCCACACCGACAGAAAAGTCACTCTCACTCTCCGACCGATGGCCGAGAGTCCCGTAGGCGTCTGGGTCCCCCGCGTGTCCCCAGAAACTGGAGTTCAGAGTGGTTGGGATTGTTGGTATCACTGGCGGGAGTTGATCTCCAAGCCAGTTGGCTGTGAGGATCAGCAGTGTCTCCGCTGGGAGAGCTTCGGTGCTCAGCTTGGATGGGGTGGAGTCTCAGGGTGGCGCAGAGAAGCTTTGGTTTCCCGTCTGCTCCGCCCTAAGAGGGCCGGTTTCTCCGTGCCCAAATTAATGGCTGCACGCCTCTGAGAGAAGGCAGCTTTCGAGCCTCTCCCGCTGCCTAACAGACCAGTTTCTCCCTAGCTGGGGCTGGATTTCAGTGCAGACCGGAGGTTTTGTTTTTTTCTCCCGAACGAGAAAGCTAGCCACGCAGCGTCTGCTGCCCTCCCTCTCCGCGCGCTGCGAGCAAGCCTGCCACGTATTCAGCTGCCCGCCCTTTCCGCGCTCACGGATCTCCGCACCTCCACAGCTCCTGAGGCTCAGCGTCCCCCTCTCTTTTTTTCTCTAGTTGTAGGTTTTCCACTCTGCCAGCTTTCCAGTGGTTCTGGACGGTGTGCGCTCTGTTTTCCAGTTGTAGTTTCAAAATTGTTGTGGTAGGCAACAATTAGGTGTTTACCTTATGCCGCCATCTTGTTTTGTCCTCAAGACCCATAATTTAATTACAGTCTGCAGAGACCCTCTTCCCAAATAAGGGCATAATCAGATTCCAGAGATTAGGATGCACATATATCTTTTTTGGGGCCACCATGCAACCCACTACATGGGAGAACAGTAGAATTGTTTTTTTTATTTTATTTTTATCCTCACCCAAGGACATGCTTAGAGAGAGGAGGAGAGAGAGAAACATTGACTCGTTGCCCTCTGTATGCTCCCTAACTGGAGATTGAACTCAAAACCTGGGTACGTGCCCTGACCTGGCATCGAACCAGCAACCTTCCGGTGCACAGGACAATGCTCAACCAACTGAGCCTCTCTGGCCGGGCATGCTTTCCCCATTTTAAATTTATGTTCTACGGAAGACCTCTCTGAAAAGGCGATATTTGAATAAAGACCTGCAGGAGGCGAGGGAGGGAAGTATACAGAATTCTGGGGCAGAGCACTCCAGTGGGGAGGGCCAGTGTGAATGCTGTTCAAGGACTGAACAGGAAGGGGCGAAGGCGGCGACAAGGAGATGTGCTCACCCACGGCTGTGAGACGGCGGATGGCTGCTTGGCCCGTCGTGGTTGCTGCAGGAGTGGCGGGCGAGAAGTGGTTGGGTTCTGCTTATGCTTTAAGGGTATTGCTGGCAGCATTCTTCTGAATAGAAGTGGGGCGTGAGGGAAAGGAGTCAAGGACGACTCCAGGTTTTTGGCCTGAGCCACTGGGAAAAATAAAGTTGACGTTGCCCAAAATGAGGCCGACTGGAGTGTCAGGAGCTGGGCCGTGGACAGCTGAGCGGTGGAGCCAGACGTGGAGCCTGAGCGGCTGCAGGCGAACAGTGGGCAGGCCAGGCCGGCAGCCGGGAGGTCAGGGCTGGAGGGGGAAGCGAGGGACTTGGAGCATGGAGAAGACTGGGGGAACGCCCCGAGTGGAGAGGGAAGAGCAGTGGTCTGGGCTCTGGGCTCTGGGTCGTCACACTCCAATGTTGAGGGGTCCAGGAAATGAGGAACCCAAGGCGTCCGAGGAGCAGAGGCAGGCCGAAGGTCAGACACACGCTGCGTGGAGGGCAAGCGAAAAAAGTGTTTGATTCTCCGCTCGTTCTTCCATGTCCTCAGATGCACTGCCAATGTAGCCCTTTCCTCCTTCCTGTCATCTCTTGTTACGCCCCTGCTCTTCCTGTTCTCACTGTCTTCCTCATTTCATTAGCGCACATTGGGGTGATCGTACTAGAGCAGTTTGAGGTACAAAAGGTGGGATTTCAGATCCTCCTTTCACCCATCAAAGATGTACTGGCCCCGCCCTCGCTCACACCCATGGCTGTGTGGGGAGGGCAGGGGTCCCTATGACCACCTGGGGAGGGGTGTGGGGGAAAGGCCAGGCATAGTTCCTGGAGGGATCGGCTTGGAAAAAGGTACAGTTAAGGCTGGATGGCTGCTACCCTGAGGGGAGGGGGATCCAGGGTCAGTGAGTTGGGTGGTGAATCTAATCATCCACTTAGCCGTGCGAGGAGAATGGCCCAAGGCATGTGGATTCCGGCTTCCCTGGAGGTGGGAGGCCTGCAAGGAGAAAGGCTGCACCGTCAGGGACAGTGGGTCTGGCCGGGGAAGAAGCCGCCGGATGGCACCACGTGGGGAGGGCCTTGTTTCTCCTGGCAGAACCTGCAGAGGGCATCTACACACACCAGGCGCCGAGCAACAGGTAGGGACTGGCGCGCTCCCTGAAGCCAGCCGGCCTCAGCAGTGACCACCAGCCCTGGCCACACGGGGCTGCGGGTGGTGTACCCACTGTGGCAGGATTGGTGGCCGTGTGTGAGCCCATCCGTGTGGCTCCCCTCGCCAAGGCTACTGTACAGCAAGCGTCCAACCAAGAGCAGCGCTGAGCCCGCATGGCACCACCCCTCCAGCCGGCCACTTGGAGCACACGGCACTGGGTGGCACTTGTGTCCCGGTCCAACTGCCCCTCCACCCGGGCCGCCTCCTTCACCCCCTCACAGGTGTCTTCCCTGAGAACACTCCCCAGTCAGTGTCCCATAGGCAAATAAATACCTGTCTTTGAGTGGTTCCTGGGGGACCTGGCCTAATAAGACAGGGAGAGGCACGAAAGGAAGAGGAAAAGTAGAAAAGAAGAAAAGGAGTCTCATATGCTAGCACTGATTGACATACAGAATGCTACCACGTCTCTCTCTACCTCTGTGCCATTCACATGTGCCATTCACACCGGCCATTTTTTATCTCATTACACATTCCCCAAAACATCCACTAGGTGGAGAACTTGCATCAAGTTTGTTTGCCACAAATTGTGAGGCCCTGCCCGCTAGTCCAGGGAGCTGCTGTTTGTTTATTTATTTATTTAACCGTCATTGAAATGAAATGATGGGTTCTCACCGACAATGAAACACATTTATGGCTCTTCTTCGTGGCCTAAGTTTCTCAGACATTATAGACCGGAAAACATGATGGAGAATTACATTTCCCTTGTGACGGACTGCAGCTACGGATGTTTACATAGAAAAAGATGCACTGTGTGAGGACAAGATGAACATTTCTGCATAATCATTTTTGTCCAACCCTGCCTCTTGATTAGTTTATTATGATTTATTCTAAGCTCCTTTCCATTTTCAAGATGGTGTTTTTTTGTTGTTGTTGTTTTGTTTTTAATTTCTGGAAGTGAGTATTGATTGAAAGGTAACTGCAGATTAAGAAAATAATTTTATTCATTAAAAAGCCTTATCCATTGATGTGCTTTTTGCCTTTCAATGTTCAAACACGGGGCAAAGGACTGTCTTTCTTATGCATTGTTATTCTTGCTGATTACTGAGGAAGTTTGATTGAGGCCATGGGACACAGGTTAATGGAATTTAGTATCCGTGCATTCCTGGTTGCAGCTGGGAGCAGTGGGAATGCGGCCCCGATGCAGCTGCGAGCCAGCCAGCCACGGGAGGGAGCGCTGCACCAGGAATCCTCGCTGGCTCCGGGGGTGAGAGCTTGCTTCCTGCCGTGGGAGTCAAGCTCCATGGAGAAGATGGTTTTCCAGATCACATCCACGTGAGTATTCAGCTCTGCTAAATGCGTGTCAGCCACACCCAACACACCCTTCACTAGTATTTCTGGAGCTGGCTCCAATTCACCCTTTCTGCAAAGCCAGGTGGAGACGGAGCGCGGGGGGGGGTGGGGGGGGGCTTTACAACACCCGCCCTTTGGAAGAAACTAGGGGCAGAAAGGAAAACAGCGATGAGACCTCTACCTGGAAGTGGAGGCAGTAGAACGCTTGCTCTACTTTATAAAAAGGAGGATTCGCACACCTCCTCTGATGGAACTGTTGGGTTGCTGTGAATTCCGGCAAGTGTCTCCCTGGGCTTGGCTGAGTGGTTTGGGCACAACATCACCGGCTGTTCCAATTTAAGAGACTCTCCGGAGATTGCGGGAAGACAGAGAGCCTGCAGGGAGGCTCCCGCGCTCTGATCTGACTTCTGCTCCGCCAAGTCCTCTCTCATCCTCTCGTGCCCTGCTGTGGCCAGAGCCAGAGCTGCAGGACACAGATTTAATTCCAACTAGCTAACATTTCCCGAGCACCTCCTGAGTGCCGCCGAGTGCCCACAGTGGGCCAGGTTCCGGAGGTGGGAAGATTAATGGAACATGATCCCAGAACTCACAGGGGTCTCGGTTTACAGGCAGAGAGGCACAGCCACATGAATAATAAAACAGAGGAGGGGAGCAGAGGGAATTCATCCCTGAAGGGAGGACATGGGTGTGTCGTAACCGACCAAGAGATGTTAACAGGTGGAGAAGGAGCAGGTGGGCATATGCCCTCAACAGCGGAAGCAAGATAAGCAAAGTTAAAAAGCACCGAAGTCTATGGTATTTGGGGTGGAAGTTGAAAGGTTTTGTCTTCAAGAGAGGTGAGAGGAAAGACGGGAAGTGTGGATTAATTCATTTACTGTTGGAGATAGACTAGCCCAGATAAACAATCCCTGCCCTGAGGAGCTTGCCCTCCGGGGTGAAAACAGATAATAAATACAGAAAACGGGCTGATGATAGATACAGTATGCATATTAGTTTGCTAGGGCTCCTTTAAGAACTTACCACAAACTGGGTAGTTTCCAGCGGTCGCCAGCTGGTGGTCTGTGAGGTCCGAAAGGTTGGCGACCGCTGATTAGACAACAGTAATGTTTTGTCCCTCAGTTCTGGAGGCCAGAAGTCCAAGATCAAGGTGTGGGCAGGGTTGGTTTCTTTTGAGGGCAGGGGGAGAATCTGTTCCAGGCTTCCCGCCCCCCGCCTCCCTTCCTCCCCCCCCCCCCCACACACACACATCCCTTCTGGTGTTTGTTGGCTTGTAGAAGCATTATCCTGATTTCTGCCTTCATCTTCACGTGGCAGTCTTGCTGTTATGTCTCGGTGTCCAAATTCCCCCTTTCAGTAAGGACACCAGCCACATTGAATTAAGGCCCACCCTAACGACCTCATCTGAACTGGCTCATCTGCAAAGACCCTTTTTCCAAAAAAGTTACATTCACAGGTACTGGGGTTAGGATTTTAACATCTTTTTTAGGGCCATGCTTCAACCCATAGTAGTATGTTAGAGAGTATAATAATGACTCCCAGCAAAGTAAAGCAGTGCAAGTGTGTTGGGGAGGGCATCTGTGAATGAGGCAGGGTAGGGGGCGGTGGGGTTGCAATTTTCAATAAGGTGGTTCAGGGTATGACTCACTGCAGAGGAGGCTTCTGAACAAAACCCCGAAGGAGATGAGGGACTGAGCCCCACAGATGTCTGGGAGAAGTGTTCTGGACAGAGCGGAAAAAAAACAAAACAAAACAGTGTCAAGGTGTTGAGTTAAGAGTGCCTGGTGGATCTGAGGAGTGGGGAGGAGGCCAATGAGGCTGCAGCCGAGTGAGAAGAAGGCAATAGAAGGAGGTGAGGTCAGTGACCATGATAGATATAGTATGCATACTAGTTTGCTAGGACATGCTGGGTCTTACTGCCATCAGAGGACTTTGATTGTGGAGCCATTGGGCAGTTTTGAGCAGAAGATTGAGAGGTGATTCAACTTAGGTTTTAAAAGGGTTTTGGTTTGCTGTGTTGAGATGGTTTGGGGGCAGGGGCCAGGGTGGGTTTGTGAGGATGGGTTAGGAGGAGACTGTGAGAGTCCAGGTGAGAGGTCGAGGTTGCTTGGACCCAGGTGGTGAGAAGTTGAGCAGTATTGAGCTTGAGCTACATTTGTTTGCACATGAAGGTGGAGATGGAGATGGAAGCTGAGGTCAGGCTCATCATTTTCGCAGAGACAAGCCTCTCTTTTATGAGGTCATAGGCTTACATATGCATTAGGGTACTTCAAGAGTGTTTTCAGTTATATGTTTTCTATATTCTTCAGTAGGTTAACTCCATTTCTTTCCTACCCCTAGTCAAAGTCACAGACATTCAATAACAGGGAATCATGTCCTGTGAACTTTTTTTCTCTCTCTTTTTCAAAAAATTTAATTGACTTTTAGAGAGAAGAAGGGAGAGGGAGAGAGAAACATTGATGTGAGATTGAAACATCAATCAGCTGCCTCCTGCATGCCCCCTAGTGGTGATCAAGCCCGAAACCTGGGCACGTGCCCTGACTGGGAATTGAACCAGCAACCTTCTGGTGCATGGAAAGATGCCCAACCAATTGAGACACACTGACCGGGAACTCTCTCTCTTCTTAAAAATAGAGGACAGACACAGAGGTAAATAACAGTATGATCTAGACCTTCTGTTTTTGCATGTTTTGGGTCTGGTACAATCCAGAGCAGTGAGTTTCCTCACTGAGGTGGCAGGCTTTGCAATATGTGTGCCACCGGGGCATACTCTAATAGGAAGACAAATAAGAATGGTTTTGGGGCCACATAACCTCACCCTTATCTACTTCTCCAATTCAACTGTGCGCCAAATTCAGAATCCCTTTTTATACTTCCTGCCATGACTATCCCAGTTCAGGCCTGAATCTCTTCTCACCTGGCCGATTACAGCAATTTCCTCAATGATCTTCCTATTCTAATCTCTCTTCATTTCCCTCTAAACCATTTGTAAAGTTATTTCCAGAATGTTCCCCCTGAAATATGAAACCGATGATAGACATCACTCCCTGCTCCCTCTTGATACCCTTTGATGACCCACGTGGCCTTACAGAAGCTTACATTCTGTCCTGGGCCACAAGGCGATTCCCACTCTGCCCAGATAACGGTTTTTCAGCATCTCCTGCCACTGCTCTCGACCCCAGATTCCAGACCTTGTCCTCACTGCACTAGTGGCTTCTTCCCCCTCTCCCCCGTCCCGCCCCAAACCTACCTGTCTCTGCACTGAGAACACTTTCATCCTGAACAATTACCATGATTTGCTATCCAGCATTTCTAACTGTATTGTTCATTCTTGTGGAACAGTCGAAAGGGCATGGATTAGAAGCAAGACCTGCATTAGAAGCATGGCCTGAAAATGATCAGCTGTGTGACCTCGGTTCGCTACGTGACCTCTCTGAGATCCAATCTCTTCAGCTATACAACGGAGATAACAACATCCACCTGCAGAGGTGTTGTCGGCGTAGAGCCCAGCTATTCAAGGACATCTCGGTGCCAGGCTTGGAGGAAGCACCCGGGGAGTGGTGAGTAGGAGGAGTAAATGTAAGTTTGGAGCTCAGGGGAGGGATCGTCTGGAGTTAGACCTCCAGTGGTCATGAATGTCAGTGGGGGCTGTGGGCAATTTACAATTTCCTGGGCAGATTGGGGAGCGAGAGAGACAATGACCCAGGACACAACACGAACCACTACTTGACATTAGGTTTTGATCTAACACATACTCACACCTCGCCAATTTAAATTCAACTAATTTAGGTTTTATGACATTGCAGGCAAAACTGGGTTGCAGCTGACTTCTGTGCTATTTATGAGAAAGTTAATCGGGAGAACCCGATTCTGAGCTCCTAACGTGGGGCTGTGTAACCTACTTACTCAAGTCTCCTGGAGTTACGCTGAAATCAGTTTAACGAGATTCATTTATGTGGTGACAACGTGTTACTTTAAATGTTTAGAGATGTAAAATTAGCATGTTGGAGCTGGGAAGGATATAGAGATCATTAGCAGATGCCCCTCATGTTTAAGATGAGAAGACAGAGGAATGAGAAGGTCAGCTGACTTGTACCAGCCCACACAGAATAAACAACAAAAGTGTGATGAGAACTCAGGTCACCTGACTCTGGACGAGTGTCTCTGCTAGGCCCATGGTCAGCAAACTGTGGCTCGCGAGCCACATGCGGCTCTTTGGCCCCTTGAGTGTGGCTCTTTCACAAAATACCATGACCTGGGCAAGTCTATTTTGAAGAAGTGGCGTTAGAAGAAGTTTAAGTTTAAAAAATTTGGCTCTCAAAAGAAATTTCAACCGTTGTACTGTTGATATTTGGCTCTGTTGACTAATGAGTTTGCCGACCACTGTGCTAGGCAGCAACTTTGCATTAAATGTGATCAGCATTTTTTTTCTAGGCTATACCTGGTTAGCTAATAGTGGTGTGTGTGTGTGTGTGTGTGTGTGTGTATGTGTGTGTGAACATTCTTGATGGTAATTAAGGAAGTGCTATTTACAAATTATCAGGTAATTCAGACTTACTGTTCATTCATGCCAGTGTTCCCAGCGAGGTTCTGGAGCGGGCTCCAGGGGTTTGGCCAGTCTCCTTAGGCAGCGTTGTGAAAAGGAGACCCACACAATGAGCAAAATCCTGTTGGCATTATCACTCTGAACAAATGTTCTTTATTTTTAAAAAATTGGCCTCTAAAGATTCAGCTTAATTTGCTGGTTCTTTATTAGGACCGTCGTGAGTTTAGATTTGTTGTGCAGAGTAGATTTTCTGAAAGCTGAAGTCAGGCTGGCTTAGCAACTTAGTCTCAGCTGAGGCCCAAAGAATTTTATGTACAACACAACACCCTCCCCTTGTGATCTGCTGGTAGAGAACTCTGGTGAATGTATTTTTTCACCCCCTTTTAGCCTTACTTACTGGCTGAAATAGCGTATGTACACATTCATCTCATTGGAGGTGTCCTGTGAAAAATGAGCTGACTGAGGCAAATGGTTTCAAAAGGTGCATAGCTGATGTAAGTGATGGTTGGCTATAACATTTTTCTTTTTGGCCAAGAGTGTATGGTCCCCAGAGTCCCTATTATCTGACTTCAGGAGACTCTAAAACAAAGGAAGTCTAGGGTGATTCATTTTCTTTCTTTCTTTCTTCTGCTTCTTTTTAAAAAGATTTTTAGACAGAGAGAAACATTATGTGATAGTGAAACATCCGTTGGCTGCTTCCCACACACCCCCTATTGGAGACCAAGTCTGAAACCTGGTCATATGCCCTGACCAGAAATCGAACCCCCAACCTTTCAGTACATGGGACAATGCCCAACCAACTGAGCACACCGGCCAAGTCCATGTATTTGTTTGACTTGAAAATTTGTACCCTTAGTAACATTGCCTCAGGGCATCAAGACAAAATAAATCTGTGTTAATTACTCAAATAATTAACAGTAATAAAATAAATAACAGTAGAAAACAGCTGCAACTAATGGAAAGAAAACAACTGGAAGCCATCAGTATTATTCCACTGTGGAAAGTTACAGATGAGGCTGGCTGGACTTGTGTGCATGGACACTTCTGAACTCTGCAAACCACACAACTACTGGGAGATGAAGCAAATTAGGACTCACTCTTTACCATCTGAGATATCCACAGTTCTATCTTTTCTTCTTCTCCTTCTCCTCGGCCTTCTTCTTGGACTTAATAATCACGATCGGAATAAGAATATAGATCAGACTTAAATAATATATTTCATAAAATACTATGTATTTTTTATCCTATATAATAAAAGCCTAATATGCTAAGTGTCTGGTCGTCTGTTCAACCAATCAAAGTGTAATATGCTAATGATATGCTAAGGCCGCTCAACTGCTCACTATGATGTGCACTGACCACCAGGGGGCAGATGCTCTGACTGGTAGGTTAGCTTGCTGCTGGGGTCTGGCCCATCGGGACTGAGTGAGAGACGGGTCCGACATACCCTGGAGCCCTCCCAAGGTCCCTCCCTGGCTGGCCAACCTCCCAAGTCTCTCCCTGGCTCCTATTGTACACCGGTGGGGTCCCTCGG
Organism: Cnephaeus nilssonii; assembly: GCF_951640355.1. NCBI lineage: Eukaryota > Metazoa > Chordata > Mammalia > Chiroptera > Vespertilionidae > Cnephaeus > Cnephaeus nilssonii. Next base: position 32,508,829 of record NC_137089.1, on the reverse strand, counting down.
CTTGGCCTGCACCCTCTCGCAATCCGGGACCCCTCGGGGGATGTCGGAGAGCCGGTTTCGGCCCGATCCCACAGGCCAGGTAGAGGGACCCTACTGGTGCACAAATTTGTGCACTGGGCCTCTAGTCTTGATATATTTATATAATATATACTCTATATTCAGTTTAATTAAATTAAATGTTATATACTCTTTATACTTTTTTGGTCAGAAAGAATGTACCCTGCTGAACTCAGTTTTTACAAACCGACCCAGACTTAGGCATGTGGGTGGGTGGTTATGAGATGCTCAGAAGCCTGTGTCCAGTTCTAAAGTTCATCATTTCTAACATGAACATGTTATGGTTGACTAAGGGAAATCCAAGTTCTTCTCACTGAAAGCTATTTTTCAGGCAAGATCGTAATTTTCAGGCAACAACGTAACTAAAGGCTATCTTTTTAAGACTAAAATAAATATGTTAACATAGGCATGTGGCCAGGGTGAGGGACCCAAGAGCTCTAGCCAGTCCTTTCCTTTTGGTAAAGTCAGGAAAATGTCATGTTAAGCCACACGGCAGTTCTTATGAAACTGAGATATTTTTGTAGCTTCCTTGGTTATTTCCTCCAGGAGGCTGCAGAGGAGCAGGACGACAGACAGTGGCTACATTGCTGTCCAGGGCGTTTCCAGCCAGTGTCCAAGGAGATGCTGCCTGCATCACTCTCACAGTCAGAGTGTCAGGGCACAGACCTCCCCCCTGGGTATTTGTCCTTACATCAAGCATGTTAGGCGGGGCATCCCGTGCTTTTGCTCAAGTGCCACCTTCCCAGAAAGGCTGTCCTGGGTCACATTATCTAAAATGGTGTTCCCTGTGCTCTCTTCGGCAGCACATACACTGAGTGGCCAGATTGTTATGATCTCTGAACACATAATAATCTGGCCACTCAGTGTGTAAATACACACACACACACACACACACACACACACATATATATATATTAGAGGCCCGGTGCATGAATTCGTGCATGGGTGGGGTCCGGCCAGCCTGGTCAGGGGGAGGGGACATGGGCGGTTGGCTGGCCTGCCTGCTGGTCGAACTCCTGGTCGAGGGGACAATTTGCATATTAGCCTTTTATTATATAGGATATACACTGAGTGGCCAGATTATTATGTGTTCAGAGATCATAATAATCTGGCCACTCAGTGTATACTAAAATTGGAACGATATAGAGAAGATTAGTGTGGCCCCTGCGCAAGGATGACACACAAATTCGTGAAGCGTTCCATATTTAAAAAAAAAAATTTTTTTAATGGTGTTCCCTGACCTTGTCCTTTTCTATTCCCTTAACCAATTTATTCCCCCCCCAATTTCTCTTTGTGAGCACAATGCGATGTGTGCTTTTGTTCATTGTCTTTTCCGCAAGAATGCAGAATGTTGTTAGGACAGGACTATTATTTTGCTCACTACTCTATTTGAGCCTAAAACAAAGCTGGCAAATAGTAGGTGCTCAATCAAAACTTGTTAAAAAAATATTAGATGGACAGTGTTGAGAGTAATTAATCAGATAGGGAAGTCATGGAAGTTGTTACAGGAGATGTATTTGAGTTAGGTCTTGAAGATTGAGTAGGAATTGACCAAACATGGAAGGTTGAAAACAATGACCCCAATGAGAGTGGAAAATGCCACTTCCTGTGTAAGGATCCTAGGTCACTTTAGATCATATGATTCCTTAAAGTGAGGGCTAGCAGAGAAATGAAAAAATAAATAAATAAAGGTCACTGCATAGCTGAGATGGTTTTGAAAATATTTTCTGAAATTTATTGAAGACTTGTGTTGCATGAGTTACCTTGGTAAACTTCATCCTAAAACCAACTCTTTGAGGTTTCCCCACCAATTAAAACAGAAACTGGTAGATGGCAAGTGGTTAGGAAGGTGAAGTAACTTGCTCAAGGTAACACGACTAATGTGTGGATTTGAACTCAGTTTTCTCAGGTTCAAGAGTCTAAGCCAATGCTGATCAATGAAAATGTAATGTGAACCATATATTAATTAGTCAATTGCTAGTGGCCACATTAAAGATAAAGAGAAACGAGTAAAATTAATTTGAATGCTATATTTTATTTAACCAGTATATCCAAAATATCACCATTTCAACATAAAGAAATCATTAATGAGATGATTTACTTTTTTTCATATTGCCTTTGAAATCTGACATCTATTTTATATTTAAGTTACATCTCAATTTGCTCACCAGCCACATTTCTTCTTCTTCTTCTTTAATCCTCACTGGAGGATATTTTCCCCATTGATTTCTAGAGAGAATGGAAGGGAGGGAGGAGGGAAGGAAGGAGGGAAATAAAGAGAGAGAGAGAGAGAGAGAGAGAGAGAGAGAGAGAGAGAGAGAGAGAAATATTGACATGAGAGAGACACATCAATTGGTTCCTCCTGCATGCACCCTGACCAGACCTGGGAACCTATAACAGAGGTATGTGCCCTTGACCAAGAATCGAACCTGAAACCCTTCGGTAGGCCAACGCCCTGAGCCTAACCAGGCAGGGTGACCAGCCACATTTCAAGTGCACGTTGGGCATAAGCCACATTGGACAGAGCAGGTCTAAGCCCTTAACACACTCCCAGGATCTTGGGTGACATTGGTTGGTAATTGGGTTGTGTAAAGGGCCGGAGGCACAGATTTCCACCCTTCCTGGGAAACTCCAGCTTCAGCACCTTGCTCTCCTGTCCTCAGTTTTATTTACGGAAACCGTGTTAAGTCTATTTCTGGTTGTCATTTCTAGGACATCCCTGTTTAACTGCATTTGTTCTCTAACCTTTGTTCACAAGAGACAGGATTGGGTTGATTACAAGAAGCAGACAACGCTGCCTTATAGTTGCCTCTGAATATGATTGGTGTTTGCCTCCAAACTAGCGCCCAGGTTCTGAGGGCTCTCCAGCGCCCACCAAATAATAGCTGTGCAGTAAAGTTGCTGGGTGTTAAATGAAAGATTTCCACAATAAACCCTGGAAACTACTTATTTCTTTTGGCTCATCACTTACAAATCATGCTGCCAGAGATCCTAACAGGTTTCACCTGTAAAATTGTTTATTCAACTTTGACACGGATTTCAGGACCCAATGAGACGACAAGAGCAATCCACATGCAAGTGAATTTTCTAGTCCTCTTGAGTTACCAACACTGAAAAGTGGAAAGTTTTTACTTTTTACATTAAAACAATATTTTTATTGATTTCAGAGAGGAAGGGAGAGGGAGAGGGAGAGGGAGAGGGAGAGGGAGAGGGAGAGGGAGAGGGAGAGGGAGAGAGAGAGAGAGAGAGAGAGAGAGAGAGAGAGAGAGAAACAGAAACATCAATGATGAGAGAGGATCATTGATCGGCTGCCTCCTGCATGCCCCACACTGGGGATCGAACCTGCAACCCAGGCATGTTCCCTGACCGGGAATCGAACCATGACCTCCTGATTCATAGGTCTACAGGCTGAACCACTGGGCCATGCTGGCTGGGCCAACATGGAAAGTTTTTAGAACATCCTTGAAGCATTTAAAAAACAAGACCTAAGAACTCATGAAAGGAAATATGGTTTGGTTTACAGAATGATTCATGAAGTTCACGATCCCTTTTTTCTTCACGTCACTCCAGTTTGGAGACCGTCCTTTGCACAGTCACCAGGGAGGCCAAGGCCTTGGTGAAAACCGAGGCTCTCGGCTGTCAGGACCTCGCCTGCTCCGGGTATTTTGGTTGTATCTTCCCACTGAACACACATGACCGCTCAGGGCGGGGTATGTGGCTGGCAGGAACAAAGGCTTTCCGAACCGCGCGTTTTTGCACCCCTGCGTTGCTGCTCACATACCTGCAGGAAGTCAACGTTCAATCTTGCCGACTTCTCTTTGGTATTTCAGCCACGTTCCCCATACGTCCCCAAAATGTCAGCTGCTCTCTCTGTAAAACCTGCAATGGAGTTTTTACTGGCACACGAGTGTAGATTCAACCTTTTTGCTTTTGCCTCTGATCTCTATCAGCACAATGAGGTTTGGGATTTGATGGGGTCATGTCAGAATCAAATTCCCTTAACTCTCATTCCGGCGCCGTGTTCTGTCTAGTGGAAAGGTCTTCTGCTCTCCCGACATTTATTTCTTCAGCATGGGATGTGTCGGAGGAGGAGTATGAGAGTCTGGGGTTTTAAACATCCATCTGAATTCTGGCAGTGATGGCTAACGTTGCCTCTCTCTTACTGTCATGAATTCTTGACTACAGTGTGGGTCCGGAGTTATAATTTTTGAATGTCTTCATCTAAAAGTCTTTACCAAAAATATCAAGTGTTGATTACGTGTCCAGATTTCCTTCATATTTTCAGCTCATGTTACTGTTTCACCTTGTAAAACCCATTTTATAGTGGCAATATTGAAGCATGACTTGATGTTTACAGCTCTGTGATTCACTTTTTCTAAGGAATAACACTGTTTTCTGTTTTGTCACCATGTCTCCAATGTTTTTTTGGACCATTTTCGTGGCTTTGTTCTTTATTTTTTTTGAGAAATATTTTTCCTATTTGGAAGCCTGGAAAAAGGCCTGCATTTCTCTCTCCTTAATGTCTTTACTGGCACGAGGAGGATTATATTTACAATGCCTGGACATTCAGGAGTGGAACGAAATTATATGATTTCCTTCTCCTAAGCCATAAACCATAAATGATGTTGAAATCATTTATTATGGAAACAGTTTCATCATCTAAAATATCTGGCTTTAAGAGTCATATAATAAATAATAGTGAGGTAATGGTGGGGCTTTGGGGGGGTGAATGGGGCTCCAGGGTTGATACCTGAGGGAATGCAATTGTTTGTGGATATGAAACTAGGTTAGAGGGCTAATTCCTCTCTCTTCTACTTCTTCCCAGGACATTGCATGTAAGACTTTTGCAATCAATAGGCATTTCTCTTGTTTTGCATTGGTAAAGACAGAGAGTGAAATGGGCCCAATGCTGGAAAGCTAGCATAAATTACCCCGACAGTTCCCGGGTTCATAGATTAAAGGTTAAACCCCACCCAGGGGTCCTCAGGTCTCTGACTTGGAGCCACCAACTTGATGAAACAAGGGCGGGGGGGTTCTAATCCCAGAGGGGCATAGCCCTGAACTCTTCACTGAGAAAGAAATATTCCTGTCAGCCGACGCTGTTGTAAATAAATGACAAACAGCCCCTGGCTCCTGCTCCTGTGGAACTAGTCTGTTCTGTTGTTTCCTTATGAGAGAGAGAGAGAGAGAGAGAGAGAGAGAGAGAGAGAGAGAGAGAGAGAGAGATTGATTGTTGTTCCACTTATTTATGCATTCATTCGTTGTTTCTTGTATGTGCCTGACCGGGGACCGAACCTGCAACCTTGTATATTGGGACAATGCTCTAAACAACTGAGCTATCCGGCCAGGGCTGTTTTCTTAAACTCAGAGTCAGACCACATTATCTGATTAGCACATTCTAACAGGATCTATTATACATATTACTTACTGTGAAATTTTTACATTTGAGTTGTTAATATGCGTCTTTAATAAAAGTATGGACTTTTTATTGGGTTTGAAAGGGACCCACATTTCTTTCAAAGTTTGGACAGAAGCAAAGTGCTTACTTTTCAGTTGAACATACCTATGTTGAAAAGGACTGAATAAAGTTTCCATTCTGAGTCACTGCAAATTAATAGAAGCATTTTATTATAAGCAGATCACATGCTTTAGTTCGATGAAGAAAGAGTGACCTTAATTGGCAACTGGTCTTTCCTTGCAAGTATTTGCAGAAAGAAGGGCTCCAGAAACAATCACACTTAATTTTTAGTAGACCCCCCTACACCCCCAACCTACAATTGGCAGATAGTTAACAACCCTGAAAAGCAGATAAATCCAGCCAAACCATTGAATCAGTTATCTTGGGGGTGTCCAGTAAGTCATGAGTTGGATGCTCAACAGATATTTTAAGGAAAAATTTTGGGGGGCGGAGGAGGGAGGGCTGAGGTTTTGGTAATTTTTCATACAAAAAAATTATTGTTTCCTTTTTAAATAACAGCGCTTTGAGACTCAACAGCTTGTTTTTCTGTGTATTGGAGTAGGAAATCTTAAAAAAATGGTTTTATTGATTTAAGAGAGAGAGAGAGAGAGAGAGAGAGAGGAAGGGAGAGGGAGTGAGAGAGAAACATCCATTGGCTGCCTCCTGCATACCCCCTACTGGGGATTGAGCCTGCAACCTGGGCATGTGCCCGGACTGGGAATCAAGCCTGCGACCTCTTGGCGTATGGGATGACACTCAAGCCTGAGCCACTGAGCCACACCGGCCAGGGCTGGAGTAGAAAATCTTGCTTGTGGTTTCCTGTACTCTCAGCTCGCCTCAGTGCATGAGTGGTGGCCTTCTCTCCCACATGTAACTTTTCTTCAATGTCTCAGCTTTTATAAGACCTGCTCACCTTACCCCTCGCTCAGCTGACTCTAGATGTATATGTGTCCCTTTCAAAAGGCAACACAGAATACTTGTACTTCTAAGTACCTATCAAGAAGGGTTACTTGGATGCATCAGTCTTCATGGAGGTGTGCCTGAGAGCTATGCAGCTCATTTTCTAGATACTCTCATTTCTTTTCTGCATCAAACCTAAACTGTGTTGTCTTTGCTCTCCTACACTGAGTTACTAAACAACATTTTATAGAACAGGCCATAGATACACCTTGAAGGAAGATTAAAAATTAGCTTATGAATACTCTTGTGTCTACTATAAAAATATTGGTAAGATACAGGGTACTAAGTTAAAGAGAAACTTTGTTATAAAAGTGAGACTTTATAGGAGACATTTCTCTCAGATCTCGGTTACTGAGAATTAAATTGATTTTTCTTATGCTTCCCATTTTACATTGGCCGCTAGAAAGCTTACAGCCAAATTTTCAGGCCACTTCAAGCAAGTGTACCTAATTTTATGGCATGAGTTTTAGGCACTAATTTCATAGCTTTTTAAAAAATTCTTTCTGCCATTATGTTCCTATAAACTCAATTCCTATTATCTTATTTCATTGTACATATTTTTGGACTTAAAATTCTTTGGGACTAGATATGGCACAAATAAAGAAATAGCACAGAACTAATTACTTTTTTTTTTTTTTTGGTTTAGAGCCAATTAAAGTGACTCCAGCATTCATGGAAGTGGGTGGGGCATTCAGTAGCTTGGTAGGCAGCAGACGTGACCCTCACCACAGGGAACAGGAGCACCACAACAATAAATTGACAGATATGAGCCCTCCTCCCTCCTCAGTAAAAACCTTCCAGAAATAACTGGGCACGGGGGCTTTTTAATGGAGTGAGGTGCTGTGGTTGCAGGTGGATTGAGGAGTCAGGGATTTACACATATAAATTGATTTCAGAGAGGAACAGAGAGGGAGAGAGAGATAGAAACATCAATGATGAGAGAGAAAATTACTGATCGGCTGCCTCCTGCACACACTACACTGAGGATTGATTGAGCCTGAAGCTCAGGCATGTGCCCTGACCGGAAATTGAACCGTGACCTCTTGGTTCATAGGTTAATGATCAACCACAAGCTACGCAGGCCAGGCTGGACAATTTTATTTTATTTATTTTTTATTTTTTTATTTTTTGGACAATTTTATTTTAAATCACAATGTGGGCTGGCCTACAGAGATAAAAGTTATATGCAAATGAAGTGAGCAATTCCTCAGGATGGATTTTGAGGGAAACTCTATAACCTGCTGCAAACACTGGAATGCCATGATTGAAACTTATCCCAAGAATGAAAGTTTTCAGGAGTCTTTTGTTAAAGATCAGGCAAATCTGGAGTGAGATGTGGCCATCACTACCAATACATGCTTGTGCTGCTGTGGTCTTGGTTCCCTCAACGGGTAGTTTCTGAAGTCACCCTCTGGCACTGTCCCCATGACTGAGTCTCACACCAGCCCATGTACCTAGTTTCTACGCTGTCAGGACAGTTCCACAGGAATGCTCCCAGGCTCCACGGAGATTTGGGCTCACACCGCCCTTTGCTTTTTCTGCTCTCAGCTCCTTGTCCCTGGGATTCAGATACTACATTACGAAGTCTGATGAGTAGCCACATCAGAAGACAGATCTTTTTCCAAATAATGGCTTGAGCTTCACAATCATTTCTGTCTGATAAAAAACCCGTGTTTCATGTTAAAGCTTTTAATACGGGCATATAAACCCATACCTGGGGACTTATTTGAGCCACGAGTCAAAGCCACATGCAGATCCATCATCTGAAGCACCAAGAAGGATGCACTTCTGACCTTGATGTGAGGTGTGACATTGGCCAAATACACTGACCATAGATTCCTCATTATAAGGCCAGCCCAATTCTGGCTTTCATGATGTGTAATTCAACTTGCCAACATGCTATCCTGTGTACTATTTAAGCTCTTGCGAATGCTCACAAATCCAGAACCTGATGTGCAGGTCCTACAGATGCTCTGTAACTAGTATCTGAAGCCCACCTGTTCAGAAGAGGAATCTGTTTATTCATAATCATTTGTAAATGAGCCCCTGGTGCCAGATAAAGCACTTGGGCACATATTTTAACTTCAGAAGGCAACGGGCAGGGGTGGAGCATGCCTACTAGGTATTTTTAGCACCTGACATATTAAAGTTCTTGCTGAATCATTATATCACTTGCTTGCTGGTGGTCTCAACTGGTTGTCCTCAGAGAAAGCAATTAGGTTGTCATCAGCACTTGATGCTTATGGTTTTATTTTTACACGTTCTGTCTAAATCTCTGGTGATGGTGGCCCCGTCCATTTACTCATTCCTCCGACACAAAGTGTGGCGCGTGGATGGGATGCTTCTGTATCCGCCTGAACACGGCTTGTCCACATTGCCGGGCGCTCCAGGAAACCAGGCCCCTGTGAGGGCACCAGACTGTGGACTCTTAGGACAGCAGAGCTAATGCAGTGACTTCTCGGGACACTGAGGGACGCTATGGAATGCCATCCTTAGGATGTCCTGGAAAGCAACTGGTACCAGTTGGGGCCATTCCCGTGACAACTTGCCTGAGAGCAAAGCAACGCAGTCATTCTGTAGCCCGTTGGGCTTCTTTCAAACTTCTGACTGTGACAATGAAACAATTCTGATGTGCCATTATTATTTAAGTAATGAAAACCATTGAGTGTTATTTGAAGAAAAACACGTAACGGTGGGATATTTATTAGTCAGTAATATATTGTCTCTAAAGTCCTATCTAACTGTGCAGTTAACAATTCTTTTATTGGAATTTGTCAGGAATTCCCAGCAGGTACCTGTAATAAGTTTATCTTCAATAATAAAACATTTATATATTTGACATAGTGCACGTCCGTTCATTGTAACTTACTGTTACATGGGATTTAGATGCCTCAGTATTCATATCATGTCCCTAAAAATACCATATTGGAATTCAACTCCATATCCTATCCCAAAGGCTGACTTTTATAATCCCCACAGTTAATAGGGGATGGGGATGGTTTACTCTGGGCTCTGGAAAGCCCTTTGTTCACTAAATATTGGGAAGATTCTTTCTGAAGGTAGAAGATGGAGATGAAGCAAGGGTGACTTTCTCCACATAATAAAGCAGGGAGGCATTTGAGGTTGGGGGGATGAAGCCAGGAAGAGAAAAGATGAACCACTGAAGTTGGGCCCTGAGGAGGGGACTGGTGGAGAAAAATTACCCTCAGTGTTGGCCTGGGGAGGAGGATTGAACTTTGGAGATAGAACTATTTAACGAATTTTAAAGTAGTCTAGTTTGCCCGGCCGGCGTGGCTCAGTGGTTGAGTGTCGACCTATGAACCAGGAGGTCATGGTTTGATTCCCAGTCAGGGCACATGCCCAGGTTTCAGGCTGGATTCCCTGTGTGGGGCATGCAAGAAGCAGCCAATCAATGATTCTCTCTCATCATTGATGTATCTATCTCTCTCCCCCTCTCCCTTCCTCTCTGAAATCAATAAAAAAATATATTTTTTAAAATTTCCCCATCTTAAGGTCAGCTGATTAGCAACCGTAATTCCATGTGCAACCTAACTCCCCCTTTCTATGTAACATAACATACTCACAGCTTCTGCAGACTAGGTCATGGCTTTGGGGATCATTATCGGTCTCCCTCAGGGTTATTCTCTCCAATTGCTACTTTGCACGTTCGCTGACAATTGTTAAAAAATAGCACAGCACAACAATTCCTTAATAATATCAATTACCCAGTCAGTGAGCATGAAGATTTCCTGGGTTGTCCTGTAAAAGCATATTTGCAAAGGTGGTTTCCCCCCCACCCCCCTTAGCAATTTGTTATTTTTGTGATTAAGAAACGGAGTCACTTCTGTAATTTCTCCACGGTCTGGTTTTTGCTGATTACATTCCTGTGGTATGTGTTACATGTTCCTCTGCTTCCTGTATTTCTTGCAAATTGGCTTCTCAGCGCTTGACCAGACTCAGGTTCAGCTAGTGTTGTATGCCTCCACTGGATTTTGGTTTGATATTTTTGGCAAGACGACTTCCTAGGAGGGGAGTGAGTTAAGTCCTGTCAGGAGGCAGAGACCAATGACCACAGAGACTTTAATATAAAGAATTGTGGACAGGTAACTGGAAAGGTAAGCAAACTTGCAGGTATCACAGAGTAACGGTTGCAGGAAGAAGCAACACTGCTATGCCCGAGAGAAACGGAGTGGGTTAGATTTACTAACACTTAGACCGCGAAGGAGGAGCTCTGAGCGGCTGACGCAGCCCAGGGCCGAGGAAGCCCTGGTGCTTGTGTTTCCAGCTCGTGGACCGGGATCCAGAACTCTGAGGAGGCGGTACCTTTGTACTGGTGTGTTTGAGCTCAGAAGTAGCACGTAATAGTACTTTATTTCTTTAAATTTCCAAATAAATTCCATTTCATTTATCCAGTAATTAGTGGATGGACATTTTGGGGGTTTTGACTACTGTTTGGTTATTATGAATACCGCTGCTATGAACATTTCTGTACAAGTTTTTGTGTGGATATATGTTTTCATTTCTCTTGAGTCTATACCAGGAGTGGAAATAGGCATTTATATCATCTTTTATGATGATATAATTATCTTTACTGGAACTAATTGAGGTTACTTGGTTTTGGCCTGAAGAACTTGATTGATTTTTTTTTGTAAGGTGAGTCTGCTAACAGTTTCTCTTAGATTTTCTTTATCTGGAAATGTCTTTATTTTGCCTTCATTTTTGAAAAATATTCTCCAACCTAGAAAATTAATTCCCTCACCCTATGAAATTCTTAGCATCTTGAAATCACTATGTTTTTAAATATGATCCTCTATTAGAACTAAAATTACAGAGTTCTTTACTGTGAAGGTATTTGATGATCTACTTTTGAGATAAGCCTAATGTTATATGCTAATTATATATGTGAGAAAAGTAATCACAGTTGAATTATAGTCAATTTTTTCATTATCAGAGAAGAGGCTTAGAATTTACACTGAGTTCCCAAAGCCAGTTATTTTATATGTGTATGGGTTTAAAAACAGGGAACACTTCTTTGCTGAACTGCTGATGTATAAATCTGGGGCATATCCTACTTTTAAGAAGTTGTTCTGCAATAAAATATAAGACTTAGAGCTATTAAAAAAAACCAAAACCAATGCCTGCCCAGCCAGTATGGCTCAGTGGTTGAGCATCAACCTATAAACCAGGAGGTCATGGTTCAATTCCCTGGTCAGGGCACGTGCCCGGGTTGCAGGCTTGATCCCCAGTGTGGGATGTGCAGGAGGCAGCCTCTCTCATCATTGATGTTTCTATCTCTCTTCCTCTCTCTTCTTCTCTGAAATCAATAAAAATATATTTAAAAATAAAATAAAACAAAAATACCAAATGCCCTAGTATCAGCAAAAATTTCATTTACCCAGAGACAGAGTAATTGATAGAATTTCAAAAATCACAATCATGCCTATGAGATTTTTAGTTTCTTTGGTCCAATGATGAATTACTGTAGATTTTTCTGTGCACTTCCATGTCAACAAATAAAAGCTTTGGACCCCTGTGCCATATGGAATCAAACAGAAAATGGAAATTATAAAAATATTTGCTTCTATATATTTTAAATACTTGAATTCACACATCACAAGGAATTTGGTTTCTTAGAAGATATAAAAAATGGCAGTTCAATGGTCTGCAAATAGACTATTTCATTGGATTGGGTATGTCTTACATAAATTTTTCCCTTAGTCATACAAAACAGTTTCTAGCTCAGTCTGCAGGTTCCCTAATTATGTCTCCATGGCCCTGCTGTCTGTTGGAGTAGAGACTGAAGGAAACCAGGAAAGTATGATTCATGATCTCTACAGCACTGCAAGCTTCTAGCCACACTAGGAGGAACGTTACAGTGAAAGGAGAGAGGCAAGAGTGTTAGTGAGCTGTTGACTACTGAGGAAGTCCTGATCCCCTCTCTAGAGATCACCTTCAGCTCTGGGCTTTGGGACGTAGAATGTTCTATGATGTTCTCCACTTACCATGCTACCATCCACACACCAAGCAGGCACTCAGTGAACAAATGAATCGGAGTCCTGCCCAATCAGGATACAACTCAAGCGCTGCTTCCTCTATGAAGACTGCCTTTGTCCTTGGTCAGAAACCTTCTCTGTTCTTTTCCTTCTCTGAGCACCTAAGGAGTCCTGCCATGAGACATGTTTCATGGGGTTGACTAAATCCCAGGCTCTCTCTGTTGTGGAAAATGGCATTTCCCATTGGTGCCTGCTCCTATGTATTTTATCCCATCATGCACGCTCTTCTAATGCTGTCGCCGACACTCCTCCCAACAAGAGACGGGGCTTTTGGGGGTTATGATCCTTCCTCTTGAATCAGGATTGGTGACTGTCCCAAGGGACCCAATGGAGCATGGCTGAAGGGATCCCTGTGCCTGCGGAGGCCAGGTCAAGGAAAGGAGAGAATTCCTCCTCTCCTTCCCCCGCCCCGTGATGCTTACCCAGAACTCAGAGCTGATTTTGTCAGGAAATGTAGGACCCTGCTACATCAGTGACCAGTGGCCAGCACCGGCCACCAGATGTTCCTGAGATTCAAGCACATCATTTGCATTGTAAATGGTAAATAGTAGGCACACGATTCTGCTTATTAGGATATCTTACAACAGAAACCACACAAATACTACAAGTTGTTTTTACAAATGGACAAAGGAGACACATAATGATGAATTGGTTTTTCTCTGAGTAGACAGCAAAAGAACATTCCTAAAACTGACTGTGTGAATTTAGTCACTTAGTTTACATGTTTGAATATCTGTCTTGTTCAAATTGTGACTTTTTTCCTTTCACTGAGTTATTTAATTTTCAGGAATAGGATTAATGTATGAAAAACAAATTAAAGCACAGAATACACCGTCTCTTCATGATTGACTAGAATGTGGCAATTGAATATAATCTAGCTATCTATATAAAAGCCTAAGCAACCAAACGACTGAACGACCAAACGACTGAACTACCAAACGACCATTTGACCGGTCGCTATGACGCACACTGACCGCCAGAGGGCAGATGCTCAACGCAGGAGCTGCCTCCTGGTGGTCAGTGTGCTCTCACAGTGGGAGTGCCACTCAGCTGACTGATGGGTGCCAGATGCTGGGCTCATAGCATCTCCCGCCTCCATGGCTGCACGCTACTGAGCAGTGGTGGCAGGTGCAGCGGGGCCGGGATGAGTGGGAATGGTGCGGCACCCAGCCAGGGCTTGGGCTCCTCCCTGGCCACCTGCAGCTTTGCGCACTACTACATCCCTTGGGGGATGTCGGACTGCGGGGATTGGGCTGAAACTGGCAGTCCAACATCCCCCAAGGGGTCCCGGATTGCGAGAGGGCGCAGGCCAGGCTGAGGGATCCACCAGTGCACGAATCTGTGCACCAGGCCTCTAGTCAATAATATTGTAGTAACTATGTATGGTGCCAGATGGGTACTAGAAATGTCGGGGTGACCACTTTGTGAAGTATATGATTATCTAACGACTATGTTGTACACTTGAAACTAAAACAAAATAGTATTAAATGTAAACCATACTTGAAAAATAAAAACAAATAAATAAAAGAATAAAACTAAGCAAAAAGAAAAAGAGAAGTGAATGAGTTCGGAAACAGATAAGGAAGGGGAGGGAATGAAGAATGACCCGGGAACATTGCTGGTCTTGATTTCTCATAGTTCTTTCAACATGTATTGTTTAACAATCAAGTTTGTGAGTGGAAAAAGTAATTAGCAATAATTTTCCCCAGAAGCAATAGCTAGAAGAAAGTGGCACTCAATTCTAGTTAAGAAATCAAAACAAAAAGGCATATTTCTATTCAGCCAAATTGAGAAGTCTCTAATCTCCTAGTATGATTTGGAAAGTATGTTCTAGATTTTTCTCCCCCGGGGACAATGTATTAGTGATAAATTCTTATGTATTCCCCACCCATTCCCACATTCTCTTTACACATTTCATTCTGATATTCATCTCCCTCTTCAACTGTCCCTTACTTTTATTTATTTTAATTTTTGATATATCTTTATTGTTAAAAGTATTACAGGTAATCCCCTATATTCCCCATTGACCCCCTCCATCCTGCTCTCATCCCCTCCCTTTTAATTGCCAACTATTGTGGATAGTAGTGGTCTCAATTTAGCCTGGCTTATTTGCTACAGCTCATATGTAAATTAAAGGAGCATCTCTTACATAGCTTTATGCTAGTTTAGCCTTCTTGTTATGGTACTGAAAACCTTTACCCTTTCTTCTTAATTTGGGGATAATAAAAAACATCATGGCTATTATATCACATTGCATATGTTAGTGTGGTCATATCATTAACTCTTTGCACTCGCTTGCTTTTTTCTCGATTCCTTTATTCTACTCAGGATTTAATTTTTTAAATACCCCAGATTTTACAAAGCGCGGCAGTAGAATAAAAAACTGGAGTTTCTTTTCATACAAACTTATTTATTTGGATTTTTTAATATTTCAAATTATTGATACATTCAAAGAGTAATTTTAATCTCGACATCCGAGTGCAAAAGGTTAAGATATAAGTATAGTATTTATCAATACCTGGTCTTGGAGACAAATTGAACCTTGTAGACTTAGAAGCACTTTATATAGTCTTATAGTATAAGTATAAAATATTTTGGACACATTGAAGCTATGTCTTGAGCTATAAATAGGTTAATGAAATAACTAAAGGGGATCATGACATATCTCACAAATGTTCTAGCTAAACAGCTGTAGAAGTTCTGTTAATGATGCCCTAAGCTTGGGAGCTGGGAAGGAAAAGCTGCAGCAACTGTCAGACAGCACGGGGAGCTTTTCCAGTGCAGAGCATCCTTCTAATTTCTCCCTCACAATGAAAAAGAGAAATACAACGTAGTAAGTGCTTTGTCTTTAAAGCATTCAAGGGATTACAGACAATTCTGTTCTGGCTGGAGAAATATTTTGATTTCCACTATTGCCAAGTCATTTCTTCCCAAGCATCCAGGACAGCTTTCTGCCTGAGGGAACAGAGACCAGAGAAAAGCTAGTGGAGCTCCGATGGACAGGGTTTGGAGTGGAGCAGGTGAATGGGGAGGATGGATGGGCGGAGGATGCACTGGGAGAAGACTCGAAAGGACAGCCGGGAGGTGGACTACTTTCTCGTACATCTGACTCGCTCACATTCTGTTTGAGATCCAATTAGACACGAAAACTTCACCCAAAGAACAAGCCAAGCAGCTAAATAAACACGTCTCCCTGGGCAGATACCACCTCCAGAAAAGAGGACAAATGACCATGGCGTCCCAGGCGTTTTCAGTCACACCCACACCGAGGAGGAAGTCTCCGGTCATGAAACTCATTGGAGGACCAGTATTGGAACACCAGGAGGGGCAATTTCTCTGTCCCTTTGACCCGACACTCAAATAAATAGGCCCATTTTCTTTTCTTTTCTTTTTTTTCTTCTGTGCGTAGTTTTAAAGTAAAGCTGTATTGACTTGGCCTTGAGGTGGGGCAATGGAGAATGGAAGTAGGCTGCCTGTAACATGTTCATGTGAACACGAGAGTCAAGGTGCTTGCTAATATGTTCATTTCTGAGAGGTACATGGTATCTTGCAGGCAATGGGAGTTCATCATATTTCATTTCTGGTTACCGAACGATTCATCATTCTTAATACCACTTTTCAAAGAAGATTTTGAATCAGGAACAAGCATCTTGGGGAATTTGTGATATAGTGAAGTTGGATGGAAGGCTTACATTCAGAGCAGCGACTGAAAACAAATAGATATAAAAATCACCAACTGAGCCTGCAAAACAGAGATCGGCCTAAAGTCTTTGTATTTGCTACATATAATTATGGTTTTTAAAAAATGCTCAGAACTAAAAAAACCCCAACACATCCCACACAAAGGAACAGCCCATTTAGTTTAGAAGGAAATGAGAAGAATTGTCGAGTCTGCGTTTTATCTCTTTTTCAGTGTCCTAAGTCATTGCATTTCATCCACTACTCATTTAACCTTGCATCAAAAAAGAGGTAAGCCTTTGGGAAGCAGTTTTTAGGGCTCCCCTGCGTAACTGCAGAGCTCAACATTATAAACTTCATTTGAAGTCACAACTCCATCGTTCATTGTTGGAATTCAGACATTCAGAGGTGACAACAAAGTCGGCATCCTCTGATATATGCTTCTCAAGTGCATTCATGTAAATCTTCAAAGAGTTTTTCCAAAGCCTCATTTGGGATGGAAGCTATGATTTTAACATAGAAACCGATGTGAAGAACACAGTGTTGTATATGTTGTCTGTAGTTAATAATAATTTTTCTCATCACATATAGGGTTTTAAAAAGTAGTAAGACAACCAAACAAAAATAACCACATCCAATATCAAGAACATCCCTGTAAGCCTCCCCGACTCCTTCACTCTAGGTGCAGGGGGTCACTATGAGGTGGCAGTTACTTGGAGGCCTGACGTTTGTGCCTCCTTTTAAAAATGTGTTTACCACTTTAAACTTTAGATCTTAGTTTTAGGAAGCAAGTGGTAAAATCTATTGAGTCTGAGTTTCTTCTCCATCCACTTAATTCATCTGATCTTGGGAATATCCTATAGGGTGGCTGACTTTGGCAAACCTCATCAAACCCATAGGCCCACTCTGTGTGATGGTGTAGAGGAGAGAAATGTTGTTCCCTGGATGTTGCATCATTTCCATATACCAAACACTGATATTGTGTTAAAAGTATTTTTCCTCTGATTCTTGTACTTGTTCTGTCTTTAACTATTTGGGAGACATTATGTCATAGTAATTAATAATTCAAATATTAGAGTTAGATAATTATATATTTGAATTCAGACTTCCACACATGATAGTTCTGTGACCTTGGACATGTTCATTCAACTTTTCTGGAGCCTTAAAATGGTAATTTTAGTATTTATCTCATAGGCTGTTGGGAAAATCAAAATTTGCATATTATTGTGATATAAGAGAAAGTTATTTTTCTCTTTGGTACTCAATTTTCTTTTTTTTGAAAACAGTGGAAATGATTTTGCTAACATTCAATGAATTTTTGATTTATTGGGAAGTCTTTGGGTTACTCTCTAGTTTTTATGTAGATTTTTATCCCAATATGATGGAGAAGGTTGTATACATTAATTTAATACAAAGCAAATGCTTTGGTTGCTGCAATTCGATTAATACTTGTTTATCAGAGGTACAGAAATCTGGTTATGCTACCAATGTTGGACTGTAGAAAAGTTTTCTAACCTCTGTGAGTTTCATCTTCAAAATGGAGATAATAACATCTACTCCACAAAGCTGTTGAAAGAGTAGATGAAATAATATATGCAAAGTACTTAAGGCAGTGCCTGATGTATTATTTTCATTATAATTATTGAACATAGAAAATGTAAAGAATTTCTGACAAATTATGTGGGGGAAAATGGGTCAGGTTGAAGAATGTAAATGGTACAAAGAGGTCATGTAAGTACTGTATATACAGGTCAGAAATAGTCATTGGACATTTGGAATACAGATACCATCTTAATAAAACCTAACAGAAAAACTGCCCAGTGAGCCACAGAACCAATATCCAGGGGATGGCAGATTTACCCTGGGTTATTTGCTGGGTGGCTGAAATGAGCAGTATTAATCACCCCCCAACGAGCAGTCATTTTCTCTTACCTTAAAATTATTTTTTCATTACATAAACAAAACATGTTTGTGAAGGTTGAGGTTTCACTGGGTTGATACTAGAGGTGTTTGATTAAGAGACACAAATTCCTTTATTGACCTAGCTACCTTGTTTCCTCCTGAGGTTGATGAGAGAGATTTAATCCAAGGGACTAATGGGCATATCTGTCTATCTATATAAAACCCTAATATGCAAATCAACTGAACAGCGGAACTACCGGCAGAATGACCGGTCACTATGATGTGCACTGACCACCAGGGGGCAGACGCTCAACTCAAGAGCTATCCCCATCCCGCAGGCCTGTACCGGCAGCGGTGGCCAGCCAAGGCGGGTGAGAGCAGGGGCCCTGATCACCCCGCTGGTTGCCCCACAGATTGGCCCTGATCACTGGCCAGGCCTAGGGACCCTACCCATGCACGGATTTTGTGCACTGGGCTTCTAGTCAGATAAAGAAATACATCCTTTGATTGGGCTTTAACACTAAACACTCCTGCAGAACAGCAGGAGCTGGGTGGGACCCTTTTGAGAGCAAGGCTTCCCCAGGCTGGTTACTATGACTGTTACTATGACTGCCTGGTACCGACCAAGTCACACGTGTGCCTGTTTGACTTGCACCTCTGTACACAGGTAAGTCTGGGAATTTGCTTTGCAAATGAAACAAAATACTATCGTGGCAGGCAGAGCAAAACAGCAGGTTCTCTCCTATGGGATCGTTTAAGCTCCCTTGTCTTTGTCTCTAAAATCAGGACAATTTTCCTTTTTACCACAGAGTAAAGGGGGTGGGGTGGGTAGAAAAGGACTTCCGGGGCAGTGTCCTCAACCAGCCTGCTCATTACAACTTTAGAACTATTGACCCCTGGTGCCTACCACAGGCTAACCAGAATCCCTGGGGGCAGGCCTGGGAATTTAAAGAAAAGCTCCCAGGTGATTATGGGGTGCAGCCAGGACTGAGAGCCACCATCCTAGAGGCTAGCATTATTTGTTATGAGAAAATGAAAAAAACTACAGCCAGACAAAATCAAACAAACAAAGAAACAAACATGATCTCACTACCTCAAAATACTGACCGTTTCCCTTGTGGTCATATCTATATCACACCTCTATCTCTGCATCTATCTCTGTCTATGAGATATTTTAAAACAATGTGCAGAATTACTTTCGGTAACCTATAAGTAGTGCATATAAAATTTCCCTTTTATAATTTGTCCTTTTTCTGAACAGGATTCTTTCCTGAAGCCATTAACCAAAAAAAAAAAAAAAAAAAAAAACCACAAAAAACAAAAAACACCCTGCCTCAGTCTGTTCCGGCTGCTATAACAAAAGGCCACAGACGAGGCATAAACCACAAACATATATTTCTCACTGTCTGGAGGCGTGGAGTCCGAGGCCCGAGTGCGAGCATGGTTGGGGGAGGGCCCTCTTCTTGGTTTGTAGCCAGCACCTCGTTGCTGCGTCCTCTCGGTGGAAGGGGATGGGGTCCCTCTGGAGCCTCTTCTATAAGAGCACTGATCCCCTGCCTGAGGGCTGTATCCTCAAGACCTAATCTCCTCCCAAAGGCCCCCCCCCACACCCCTCCCTGCTAATCCCATCATCTTTCACGGTTAGAATTTCAACAGATGATTTTTTGTTGGGGGCGGGGCACACACATTGAGAACATAACCTCTCAATCATGTTGCTTCCTATTTAACTTCTTCCCTCATCCCTCCCTTGGCTGTAGAATGCGTTGCCCACCAGGCAGCCACCGGAGCTTCAGTTCTTCGAGATGTGCAGGTCCACGTGGCCTTGAGACATTCCAGGCCCTCACCTTGTGGCCCTGTCGTTGGTTCCCCATAAGGAGCAGAGCTGACCTGTTTACCACTTTGCATACTTAACAATAAACCCTCCCATCAGAAACCCTGCCCCTTCAGCTGTGATGTTTTCAGAACCAAAATGGTCTTCCATTTTACCTAAACTATTGGATGAGGCTAGATCTGCCTCCTCCGGATAAAAGAAAAGAAATGTCTTTTAAAAGAGTGGGGGGCATTGTTCTTCAGTTCTCCTATAGAAAATAATTGTCTGAAGGAAAAAAAAGAGGTTTGAATGTGATTACTCAAGAAAAGTCTCTCTGTTTTTCCTCCCCTCATTATTCTTGGGATACATTTGGTATTTCTTCACCTCAAACTTCATTTATCCCCCCTCCTCCAGTGTAGACCAAAACTCTCCATTCACTCTGTTGAGGAATCCTGGGCGAAAGTACCTGGATTACAGCACAGCAAGGCTGCTGCGTGGATCAGAGTCAGCACTGGGATGCAGGGAGGGAGGGGGACTGTGGGAGCCTGAATTAGGAGCGGTGGCAGGGAGGAGGGGGAAATGGAGTTGGGCCTGAAATGGATTGGTGCAATTGAGAATCCAAAAGTTAGGGGAAATGAAAATGGAGACAGAGGCAGGCACGTAGCAGGAGAGGACCAAAGTGAGGATCTCTGGGTGCAAGGACAGAGAGCTGCAGGGGTGGTTTTGGCCTGGCCCAGCCGCCATGAAAGGCAGGTGCAAGAAATGTGGTTGTGAGGGAGGCTGGGGACTTCAGAAGACGCACTGCTGAGCAAAGGAGAGTGAGCCCTTTATTCTGTGGGCACTGGGGAGCCAGTGAAGAATTCTGCGCAGGAGTGTGATAAGAAAACAGTCCTTTATAAAAATGAATTCGGTAGCCATGGGTAGGATGGCTTGGGAGAGGAGATGATGGGGGGTGGTTACAGCACTGTGGCCTTGGCTCAGGCATTGAGAATTGAGGGACTCACCTAGGAAGAGCACAGGGGGAAGGGAGAGATGGGGATGGGTGTGAAAAACACTGCAAATATCCTCTGAGGATGAAGTAATTGGATGGGATTGGCCTGTGGCAAGAAGAAGAAGAGGAAGGGGGAGGGGGAGGGGGAGGAGGAGGGGGAGAGGAGGGGGAGGGGGAGGAGGAGGAGGAGGAGGAGGAGGAGGAGGAGAAGCCAAGGTTATAAGCCTGGGTAACTGCAAGAATGGTGATCCCGTAAACAGAAACCAGGAATGCGGGAGGGTTTGGGAGTTAGAGGCTGTGGATACTACAGACAGAGCTTTACAAGGATTTTAGTTAAGAACAATGACAACAAAAGTTCTAAGTTTTGAACTCCACACCCCGAAGGGAAGAGGAGGGTTTAAATGCCCAGGAGACTTGTGAAGAATGAACTAGAAGACAGTGCCCACCTGGCCACATTTGGAAGGAAGGTTAGTTTTAAAATCATCTCAATCTGTCTGGCTCAGGCAGGTGAAACTTCTTCCTAGAAACTCCCTCTGGAAATTGCGTTTGTAGCTTCTTACATAATCGTCAAATATTGACTTTCTGAAAGGGGACCCCTTTCATGCCAAGTGAGGTGATTTTTAAGGTAAAAGAAGGTTCCACTGATGCACCCTTACCGGAGTCCTATTAATATTTCATTAATAGCACTATTTACATCTGAATAAGGGTTAATTGTCTCCTTCAGGGCAGCTTTTATTACAAAACTATGAATCTGCTTCCTCCCTCCCACTTCCAGGTCTCCCAGGGGTCTTAATTAGAACCCAACAGACCTGCTACAGAAAATACATAGATGGCTTTATTTTAAAGGATTTTTTAAAGCTCATTTGAAAAATGTCATGGCAAAAAATTGTACGGATTTATCCGGTAGTTTTCACATTGGGCTGTTTCGTAGTCCCCTTGCCAGAGTGTTCACTGACAGTCTGTGGGGATATGTGTATTTATATACATAGCACCTACAGGGGGCTACAAATAATTCGCAAAAGGAGTTCTTTGTTCAGCGCATTTTTTATGCTGTGTTCACTGCTTTCCATGAATTCTTTCATTTATCTCTATAGCAACCTGCTGCAGTGGGCACTGTTGTTAGTGTCCGTCTACATTATTTGGAGCGTCTGTGCTTGTGATTTCACGTACTTGCTAACATTTATTTGTGACCCTGAAATCCATACTCGTGGCGGTTTCACAGTCATTGTTGGCCATGACAGGTGCAGAGCAGAGAAAATTTCGAGTTGATCGACGCACACAGGCCCAGGGGGGTCAGACGTGGCTACATTCTGGGAACTTGTTTCACTTCTCATACTGTAAGCTGTTGTTGTTGAGATCTATTTAGTGCTATGCTTTTCGCATTTCTTTTGCTCTATGTTGATGATTTCATTGTTTTAAAAGGCTCCCAAGCTAGTCAGGCCAGTGTGGCTCACTGGTTGAATTCAACCCATGAACCAGGAGGTCACATTTCGAGTCCCAGTCAGGGCACATGCCCAGGTTGCAGACTCTATCTTGGGATGTACAGGAGGCAGCCGGTCAATGATTCTCTCATCATTGGTGTTTCTCTCTCTCCTTCTCCATTCCTTTTTCTGAAATGAATAATAAAATATATATATATATATATAGGCCCCCAAGCTAGTATTCTTCCTAAGAGCAAGAAGGCTGTGATGTGCCTTATGGAAAAAATAGGTGTGTTAGACATAACATTTATATATTTATGTGTGTATGTATGCATTCCTACCCTATTATTTTGTATTTTCTCCAAACTCCTCTAGATTTCTTTTTCTATTCTTTCTTGCTTTTCCAAATATTTTTTTCTTATTTGATTTTTCTCCTTTACCAATTTGCAAATTATGCCTTTTTTTGCTATTTACACTAGAAATTTTAAATGCATATTTTAATCGTCTAAGTCTAGATTTAATCAATATCTTTACTTTTTTTCTTAAACAAAACAAAGACCTTAAAGCTAATTCTAATCTTCCCACTCCTAGAAAAAAGAAAAGAAAAAGGTATGTTAGATAAGCTTTGAGCAAGCATGAGTAATTAGTTCATTGCAAGGTCAATGTTAATGAGTCAACGCTATATATATGTTAAATGAGGTGCCTTAAATAGAAACACCCATAAAACAAGGTTCTGCACTGATGGGTTGAGGAAAATATTGTGACCAGAGTCTCCCAGAAACCTAACCCTGTGCTTTCCGTAGGGGCAATGGTTTCATGAAAGCGTTCACTAATTCAGCAACTCTGTAAAACAAACAACTGCAGTGGATATGGGAATCCACTGGTATCTCCATGTTGAGAAAGCTGAGGCCTCAGGTCATATGCCCCAGGGCTTTCTGTCCGAAAGGTAAGTGACAGAGCCCAGATTCGACTGGTTCAGTTTAATCACTTCAATGCTCTGCTGTCTCCAAAAATCCAGTTTAAAATTGTTCTTTGCTCCTTCCCATGGTCTCCCGCTGTTTATATTTTCTACGTCAGCCATTTGCGTTCTAAGGAACATGCCTTCCACTTAGAGGTTGATATTCTCACTTCCCACGTGCTCTGTGCATGGGAATTGGGGCTGGCCCTTCATAATTACTTATGGGGACTCTGGACTCCCTGGCTGTCATGTCACCCCTCTCCTGAGTCCACAGGGCGTGAGTGCCTACAGCACCGGGAAATGTGGCATCAGATGTTGGGGGCAGCGGAAAAGTCAGTGCACGTGCAAGGTCAGAGGAATCGTCAACCTTGGTTTTTATCCTGAGGAATTCTGAGCGCAGCTCCTGCAGGTTGCAACCTGGTGTCATTACCGACATTGTATTCCCGGGCCAACGTTTTATGCCTGGGCTCTTTGCTTCAGCCCACCGCCAACATTAAATCCTCATCCAGAACTTCCTGACAAAACATAGCTGATTTCAACCACTTAAGGGACTTTGAAAGGTTATAATTTGTTAACACAAAAGTGTTGGCGATAGCACACATTTTGTTTAACTTTACATAAAGTCAACACCTTCATTTGCAAGCCTTTGTTCTCCCAGAGCTCTTGAGCTTCCAGTGGTAGACATCTGCACTCCCAAATTTACTTTATTATTTTGGAATTTTTTTTTTTTCTGAATAGAAAACGAATAGATGTTTCTTGCAGATTGTTTGGAATATGAAGAAAAGCAAAGAGAAGAGACTATAGGTGGTAATTGCTAGTCCCATCACTCACGCATAATTCTTTCAGTGTATGGGTCCTTTCGGTTTTTTCTCCTTTATACTAGTACTTTATAAAGTACAAAATGTTGCATTTCAAGCTCTTTTATTTAATATTGCAAGATAAATATTTTCTCATTTGGTTAGATATAGTCATTACTACTATTAAATGGTAGCAAAATGTTTTAGTGTGTGGGTTCACCACAAATCGAAGATTTTATAAAGCTGTATATTCAGGGTGTTTTTTTTTTTGCTTATTTTTATATTATAAAACAACTCTATAAGATTCCTTGTAGCTAAATCCTTGCACAAATCTCTAGTTATTTTCTTTGGAAAAATTATTAGAAATGAAATTGGTAGATCAACAATATGCACATTTTTGAGGCCTTTGAAAGACTCGCACCCGGTTGCTGTGTAAATATTGGTTAGGATCCAAACAGCTTTTCCTCTTTAACTGAAATTTCTTCGTGCCAGCAAACATATTAGTGGTATGGTAGGCAGGGTGAGGCTTAGAGAAATCTACTTCAAGGACTGTGTGTTGGAAGAAAAATTACTATTACCTTTTATATCTTCCAAATATCGATGGCACAAAGATAAGGGTCAATTAGAACCAGATTGAATGTGTGTGTATGTCTGGTAGGGAGGCGGGGGAGTGGGGATGCTCTGTTAGTTTGGTCTGTCATAAGGGGCCCTTTTGTTTCCCAAGTTCTAGACCATCCTGACTTAGGCTGTATACTGGGACTTGCCCGGAATAGTAGCTGTGATGGGATGGTGACTTTTGAACACCTTATACTGAACACCTTATACTCAGAACTTGCCACCTCTCCTTTAACTGGCCACATTCCCAAACAATACTCATCTAGAGCTTGGAACAAAGTGACTTCTGCAGGTGTAATTGCTGCAGGGTAGAGCTCCACTGGGCGAGTTCTCCTTAGTTATGAAACAATTATTTAGTGGAGACAGTCTCTAGCTGCACCTGCAAGTATCTATTTTCATTTCTGGGAAAGATAGCATTGTTGTCAGTGTGCAATACCATTGGCAAACCATTGGCAAACTTGTGACTGTTATGCCTAGAGCAAACCATCACCACCACATACGTCTTCCTGCTTATAGAGTAATTAAGGATAACTCTTAGGAAAGGGTAAGTGTTGTTTATGTCTACCAATAAAGAAGCAGTCAGGCACACTCAACTCCCCCACCCATGGTCCAATAAGGCATTACACATGGTTTATGTGTCAGATCAAAATGTCTTTTTGAGATCTGAACCAATCAGATGGCAGAGAGCAATAGCATTTTCCTCTCGACGAAGGAAACTTTTATAGTGCACGGTGTTAGTTTACACATGTCCACATCTGTCACAACAACAGGAATTTGGCCTTTCCTTTGTCTTCTAAATAGCTGGTGGTAGCAGCAAATGGTACTTACTCTGCACTAACCCTGGCAGGCGATTCAAAGGCTAGTTGTCAGGGCTGGCAAAAGTGTCTGGCAGGTTGTTTGTGGTTGAGGTCCGTACTCTCATTTCTTGTACACTTTCTTCACTTTCTTTCCTCCTCACTTTCTCTTTTTTAACCTAAGTCATAGAGAAGAAGGATCTGCCAAACAAATACTTATTATGATGATAAAATGTATGTGATTCCTCCTAGGAATATTTTAATTTTAAAGTAAGCCTACAAGAAGGAGGAGGCCCTTAATTTAAAAAAAAAGCATTTAATTTCCAATGTGTGATTTAATGTCATTGCTGTAGGTATGTATTTCAATGCCATTGCAATATATAGGTATATATTTATAAAGATGCATATTTATTTTGTTGGTAAGAGGGTAAGAAATGTCTGAATCAAATAAAATGTGCATATTAAAGTTTCTAGTGTAACCACTAAAAATAGCAAAAAAGGCATAATTTGCAAACTATTAAAGGAGAAAAGTGAAATAAGAAATGAAATAAGAAAAAAAATAATTGGAAAAGCAAGAAAGAATAGAAAAAGTAATCTAGGAAAGCTTGGAGAAAATACGAAATAATAGGGTAGAAATACATACACATATAAAGACATAAATGTTATGTCGAACACACCTATTTTATCCTCCTTCCCCCCACACTGGCTTCGGTCTATACCAAAGGGGCCTCAGATTCACTCAGAGTAGCTTCTTGAAGAAATATGATGGCTTGTTCACTTGGGAAATATTGCCATAATACTTAGAATTCTTAAAACTTTTCACTTGTCGAGCTGCTAACCTCCCAGTAGAAACATGACTTGATCTAGATTCTCTTAGTTGACATTTATTGAAGAGGTCAGTTTTAACGGCACTAAAACTGCATCACAGAAACCTCCCATTACAAAAGGCCATGCCAAGTGCAATAGGTGAGAAGTTGATTTTCCTTAAAACTTCATTTCCCCCATCTTTTAAATCAAATGTATCTCAATTACCGTAGGAAAATCCTGAAGCACTAATATTACCTTTTATTAATTCACAGTATCTCATGATAATGGCTAAAACCTTATAAGATATACTTTAAAAAGGCCAGTGTGTTTGATAGAAAAAAACCAAAGTGATGTTTCACAGAAGCCATTGGTCATATAAAAGCCCAATTCCATAGCTGGGAAAACATACATTTGCAATATCTGTAATCTGTCAAGATTAGTGAACATGGGCTCTGGCCCATGTAGCTCAGTTGGTTAAGTGTCATCCTATGCACCAAAAGGTTGCAGGTTTGATTCCTGGTCAGAGCACATGCCTGGCTTGTGAGCTCAGTCCCCAGAAGGGGGCGTGCAAGAGGCATCTGATCAGTGTTGGTCACATCCATGTTTCTCGCTCTCTCTCCCTCACCCTTGCTCTCTCTCTAAAATCATTAAAAACATATTTAAAAAAGATGGGGACCATATAAAAGTCTAGCTTTTGAGAAACCTGTTCTTAGCAGCAACATAATTTCCACTGGGAAAGTCATCCTTGAACCAGTTAAGGAATTACCTGGAGTTTCAGTATCCAGGTAAAGCCTGCTTATTTAGGATAAACCTGCTTTGGGGTTTCAAGATTTATAAAACTTTGCCCTGCCTCGTATTTTGAAGTTTATTAAAGTACGGCCAAAAAAAGTCTATATGATTGCTCTAGAGAAGCAGCAGCTTTTATTGAGCTCTCGGGGTACGGTGTAGTACAACACAGAGCAAAGCCTCCTGTGTTCTGTGATAGAACATGATCCTGTAACATGGTAAGCTAATGACAGAAGAGGCATCTACTCGGCTTTACCCCGGTGCCCAGAAGAGAACAACTAACGCTCTGACACCTAATAAGTAATCCAATGGCAAACGGAACATTAAAGAGAACGGAAGTTGCCTCAGGCATTTTCCAAATACTAATTGTGCCTTTGGGAGACCTGTGATTGTAGAGAGTTTGGAAGCAAAATAATCGATTTTTCTCCTATTGAATGAATGATTAACATTTCGCCAAGGCATCTTAGGAAACTTAGGTCTTTGCTTTAGGGAAAACTTAGCGTTACATTTCCCGGGGTTCCAACGCCCGCCCGTCTGAAAACCCCGCCAGTTCCACCTCTCATCCTGCTCTCTGCTCTCTGTGCCTCCTGCTGCCCTGAATCCTCCCAGTGTCTTACTGCTTCCAAGTCGCTGTTCTGCTAGAAATCCTCCCTTGCCATCACTGCCTCCCATTTCCAAAGGTCTAATTCAAATATCACTTCCTTGGAAAAACCTCGGGTCCCCACAACTGGGAGCAGCCTCTCCTTGCTAAGACCACTCAGCACACAGAGCTCATCACGCGGTTGTGTTAACAAAGCCTATTTAGTGCATGTGTTTCTCGGCAACACTCCACACACACCCTGCCACCCAGCGCTTAATTGTCCCCCTCTGCCCCTGTCCTTCAGCTAGACCAGTGGTCGGCAAACTCATTAGTCAACAGAGCCAAATATCAACAGTACAACGATTGAAATTTCTTTTGAGAGCCAAATTTTTTAAACTTAAACTTCTTCTAACGCCACTTCTTCAAAATAGACTCGCCCAGGCCGTGGTATTTTGTGAAAGAGCCACACTCAAGGGGCCAAAGAGCCGCATGTGGCTCGCGAGCCGCAGTTTGCCGACCACGGAGCTAGACTATACACTCTGGGAGGGGTGGCTGTTCTAGAAGTCTCTTGAGAGCCATTCTATCCAGCGTCCACATCATTGGAAGGGTGACCCACAGGAGGCGTTAAACACATTTGTGGTTGCTTTCTCCCTCTGCAATTTCTTTCATAGTGTGCTGGCATTAATAAATATTTTTTTCATTTGGTTCAAACTGTGTTTATTAATAAGCTTGCCCAATCTGTCAAGGGCTTTTGGAAATGAAATAATAGAGTTGTCTAAGCCCAGCTCAGTTTCTCCAAAGCATCCTTTGGGCTGTGTTATTAATGACACTAGAGGCCTGGTGCATGAACTTCATGCATGGAGCGGGGGGGGGGGGGGGGGTCCCTCAACCCAGCCTGCACCCTCTTGCAATCCGGGACATCCCTCTCACAATCTGGGACCGCTGGCTCTTAACCGCTGGCCTGCCTACCTGCCTGATCGCCCCTAACCACTCTGCCTGCCTGCCTGATCGCCCCTAACTGCCTCTGCCTCGGCCCTGCCACCGTGGCTTCGTCGGGAAGGACATCCAGAATGACCTCTGGAAGGTCGTTCGGCTGTCTGATCTAATTAGCATATTACGCTTTTATTATTATAGATAGAAATGCTTTGGAACATTGCCGGACTGTTTGCACAGCCGAGAATGGACTTCTGTAGGTATCGGGCCTCTCAAGTCAGCAAAAGCCACAATGATCGATGAAAAGGAAGGCACACACACAAATAGGATGGTGAAGGCCTGGGGTGGGGGGCGAGGGCGGGCTGGGAGAAGTCAATGGGGGAAAGAGGGGACATGTGTGATACTTTCAACAATAAAGATTAAAAAATATATATTTCCAGAAACCAAACAAACAAATAAAAGGAAGGCACACAGATGAGCACAGGATACATTTCCAATGTTGTAAATTTTCCTCTCCTAAGGGGATTATTGGAAAGCAATTTGTAACCCAATGTATATTCCTATAACTTCTCGGCATATAAAAACAAGGATACGTAGCAAACTGAAACCTATCATATGCTAAACTAAATATATTAGAAGTGTGCAAAGCGTATCCCTGTGGCTTTCTGATTTTGTAATTTGTAATAAAACCGTCAGTATTTGGTACAAATGTTGGCAGAACGTTTCCGTCCAAACACGGCTGCATGAAGGAGCTAGCTGTTGAGAGGAAAGCGGAATGTGGGAACACTTCCACTGCGGGGTGTGCGTGTGGGAGTGCCGCCTTCTCCACGGTGACACCCTGCTGCCCGCGTTTAGAAACTATTTACAGAAAATAGCACTGAATCTCAGACCCTCTCAGATGTGCAAACCCAAGATTAAACATCAACATCAACGGCACAAACTGGGTGGAGAGGCTGTTCGCTCTCTAACATAGGCCTTTTCATGGACATAAATTAGGTGATTTCCGCCCCCTCCCCCCCAAGTTAAACTTTGGTTCATTTTAATTTAAGGTTGCTATTTGTTCCGATATTTGTCCCCCGTTTTCCCAGCGGCACAACGTCGTTGGAACATTCTTAGAAACCAGAATCCAGACTTGACTCCAGTGAGAAGATACACAGGCAGAGTGGAGATTTCCACGCCCAAGCGCGGGCCGCCCCGCTCCAGTTCCTTCTCCATCACGTCCTGCATTTTCCAAGACAAGAACAAGGAGGTTGAATTGCAGCGAGAGCTGGCTGTGTGAACATGTTTAGCTTTACTTACTTACTTGGAATGAGGGCCGTCTGGGGAAAGGAAAAGTTCCCTGTAGGCTCTCGCCAGCAATGCTAACCCCGGACAGTAATGTCCTTGCTGCCTTCTCTCCTGAGCCAGCTGACAGCATCCTATTCTCTGGCCTCGTGCAGGCTTTTCTACTTTCCCCTCTCTCTGTGTGTTGGCCCATTTTTACAAACCTTCTTATTTTCAGCTTTGGAGCCATTGTAACTCTTTTTGACTCTGAACTTCAATTTTGTGCATATTCAAAACGCTTGAAGACATCCTAACTCGATAAATGTCTCCCTTCGATAGTTACAGAAGAGCCGTTGAAAGTGTGGTTCAGGAGGCAGACTGCACAGATTCAGAGCCAGACGCCACTCTTGCCTGGCTGTGTGGCTTCTGGCAAGTTCCTCACCCTCTCCAAGCTTCTGTTTTAGCACCTCTAAAATGGAGATAATAATCAAACCGATCTCTTAAGGCTGGGATGAGGATAAAGAAGATAATGTTTATAAATAGCACAGTGTCTGCCAGGCAGTGCTCAATAGATGTGAGCGACGCTTTGTATGTGGGTTATCGTTACTGCACAATCTTTTAATTTTTATAAAATTCTCTTGGAAATATCATCCCAGCCAGCCCTTCATTATAATCATAATTGGGTCATCCTAAGTTATCTCTGCCAGAGCGGTGCTCCGGGCCTCACCTTACCGAGCACCGGTATTAATTCGGTTCTTGTTAATTTATCAAGGGACTTCCACTAGCTACTCATTTAGCAGAGCCCAGAGTCTCCCCGTGTATCCTTGAGCTGAGAGGCAGGAGATCAAGTACATAGAAAAAAACCTCCCACTAATTGCTTAGCCTTCCAGCTGTTCATTTTCTTGTTTCTCAAAATGGCTCTTAGCAGCTAGCAGGAGACGGGGAAAAGGTTGCTCTCAATTGGAACTTGATTTAAGGTGTGTGGACACAAAACGTTCACTTTCAGCTGCCCTCCCGCCCCCAGTCAAGCCTGAAAATACACGAAGTACAACCTGTAATGTAGTTAGTAAGTGCTGAGTGGCCCAAGGTCAAAGGCAACCTGGCCCGAGGGGAAATCGGATCTTGTTCAAAAGTGGCTCTTGGAGGCTGCCTTAGGCCGCATGGGCTCTTGATTGTTACCTTGGTTCTGGGAAGGCAGGAGCAGGGAGATGAACGCTGGCCCCTTTGGATCAGGGAGAGAACGCCTTTCCGGATTCCTTTCTCTGTGTCTTAGACTGAAGTAGCTGGAGCTGAGGCCACAGTGCCCACTGGTCCAGGCAGAAGGGACGTTGCGGTGCAGCCTGCTGGGCGCGGAAGGTCCTCTGTCAGTGCTCAGTGCCACTGCAGGGTCCAGGTCCTGTTTGCTGAGAGCCAGGAGAAAGGGGCTATTTCCATTTTATTTGTGGGAAATGGTTTCTCTGCCTTGTTTTTCTGTTTCAAGTCATTGACTTTAAAATAAAATGTTTGGCCCTGACTGGTTTGGCTCAGTGGATAGAGCGTCGGCCTGCGGACTGAAAGGTCCCAGGTTCGATTCTGGTCAAGGGCATGTACCTTGGTTGCGGGCACATCCCCAGTAGGGGGTGTGCAGGAGGCAGCTGATTGATGTTTCTCTCTCATCCATGTTTCTAACTTTCTATCCCTCTCCCTTCCTCTCTGTAAAAAAATCAATAAAATATATCTTTTAAAAAAAAATTAAAAAAATGTTTGTATTGATTTTTAGAGAGAGAGAGAGGAAGGGAGAGGGATAGAGAGATAGGAACGTCCATAAGAGAGAAACATCATGGATTGGCTGCCTCCTACACGCCCCCTACTGGGGATCAGGCTGAAAAGTGCCCTGACCAGGAATCTAACTAGTGACCTCTTGGCTCCTGGGTCAATGCTCAACTACTGAGCCACACTGGCTGGGCTCAACTCATTGACTTTTATAGTTAAGACTCATCAAGGGGTAAAAAGCATAAGATCTTAAGGAATATTTATTTCATAAAATCTAAAGATAAATTCTCTCTTTTTCCTCCACTCCATCTTTATTCAGAAAAATTACATATAATGTAGAAACAGGAATTTTTACCCCCGAAACTATAATTCAGACACTAAAGAGTTGTTTTATTTGGTCTCAATATTTCTGGATGTCTGTTTCCTAAGATAGAAAGTGAGGGGCTGGGAGAATAGACACACTGTGAAGCTCCTGTCAGATTTAAAAACCTCATGGCTCTGCTAGAGGCTTAATTTATATAGAAATATCCTGCCCCCCCCCCCCGCCCCAGTCAGTTCCAGATAATGTGCTATTTTTCACAACATTGCTGATAGAGCATCTATTTTCAGTTTCCAATAAAATGGAGAGCAATGTGACCCATTTAAAAGCTAGCTCATGAGAGAATATTATCCACCAGTTATCAATCCTTCTATTTAATTTTCTTGATAAAGACCATATGATAGAAACATCTTTTTACTGCAAAACTAGTAGCAGTGTAGACTACATTTGATAACACTGTACATGCTCTCTGCAATAGCCCCGAAAGATAATTTCATATTCATTGCCAATTCAACTTGGATGTGCTGAGAAAAAGGAAAAAATCACTTTTGTGCTCATCCCGCCCGAACAACCGAACAGTTAAGAAGACATATGGTTTCTCCAGATCATTAGAAACTATAACTGTTCATTTCAATGTGGATTGCTCTTGTGTTTATGATCCAGAAATGACTGCCATTAAGATCATAAGAATTTTTTGTTTAGTTTTAAGAAACTATTCTCCTATTTATATACATGCTTTTTTAGAATGAGTTAAAGGATGTTCACAGTATTATAACCCAGTTTATGGATGCCATTTCCCAAATTTCATTTATCTAACAACAATCTATGGGTGATAGTAAAGAGATTGTACACATTTGTTTCCTTAGGGAAGGACAAGAGTTGGACATTTTGGATAAATGATGTCAATTCCTCATCTTAATATTCCATTTTGGTAACTAAGTTCTTATTCCTGGGTTAGGGGCAAACACCAGAGTATTTATTTTTAGTGATAGGCTAACTTCTAGATGACACAATTAAAAAAACCCCACACAAGATGATGGTACCTTAGCCAGTAAATATTCTGCACACAAAGATGTTTAAGAGATGCTTTATAAAAACAAAAAAAAATGAACCCATAATACTGACATTAGTTCTTTAAAAATTTTCTTTATTTGTTATTGAAGTATAGTAGACATACAATATTGTATTAGTTTCAGTGCACAACATAGTCATTCGACATTTCTATACCTTACGATGTGATCACCATGACAAGTCACTAGACTGAACCATCTTGACAGTATCAGTCTGAATGCTTTCCAGTTTCTAATACCCTGACCGGGAACACTCCATACGCACACAGACGCACACGTACACACACTACATGTACACATAGACACACACTCAGGTGCACACACACACACACACACACATGCACACACACAGAGACACACCTGTGCTCACATACCACAGACAGAGACACACATACTGGTGTCGGTGGTGGGAAAGGAGGACACACCCAGGAGTGGCAGGAATGCCAGGAGAAGGCAACGGTGGGAGGACTGAGTCGGCTCAGAAACCAAGGCCGCCAGGACCATTCCATGTGATGCTCCCTCACCTCCGAAGGCAGCTGTAGGAAAGGTGCCGGGGAGGGGGGAGTCACATGGGCACACCAACCAGGGGGCATTGTCAGCAGGCTGCTCGTGGATGGTGCCCCTGTCTCCAGCTCACTTTTGAAAACAGTGGTATGGGGGGAGGGAGTGGAGAGTGAAGAGTGAGTGGGGAGTGAAGAGAGAAAGAGTGAGGGTGGGAGAAAGGCACTCCCTAAAACACAGACTTGGCAGAAGAGGAGGCTGCCAATGCATCCTGCTTTGCCCGTTGTCTTTGACTTAGAAACAGAGTCCTTTCACTCTAAAAGTGTCTCAATATGGATGATAAATTGTTACCCTATATATGTGTCCCAAATGCTGTTAGCCTAATTAATGATGGGCCCCCAGTCCTGGGACTCTAAAGGGTCAAGTGCTGCAACCAGGGAAGGAAAATGGCTGAAGGTTCGCAGATAACGTGGACAAAGGGAAGAAAATGTCGGCACTTTTCTTATATCTATATATATAAAAGGCTAATACACAAAGTGTCCCCTTGGGAGTTCGAACAGGAGACTGGGAGTTCGATTGCTCGCTATGACGTGCGCTGACCACCAGGGGGCGATGCAGAACGAAGGAAGGCCCCAGCTGGCAGCTGGAAGGCCCCGATTGGCCCCAATTGCCGGCCAGGCCTAGGGACCCTACCCCTGTGGGTGTCTAGTACTTGTATAATTTTATTGACAGACTCCTGGCAGCTTAGAAATGTGGAGAAGTGTTTTTGTATCAAAAACAAAAATTTTAAGGTTGGGTACGACTTTTCCCTCATTCAAATCTCTGTCACTATCTTCCTTCAGCCTCTAAATAGCCTCAGCGGTGCTCGTGCCCACATGCTGCCCCTCCCCTAGAGGAAGGCTGGGTCTGGTGACTCCTTCTAGCACACAGAGTGGGGCAGAGGTGAGAGGACGCCTCTTCGGAGATTACGCTATTTATCTCGGTTCTCTCTCTCTCTGAGACTGGCAGCCATGCTGTGAGTTGCCCCCAGGAATGATGTCTCTGGCCAGCAGTTAGCAAGGACTGAGGCTGCCAACAGCCAGGTGAGTGGCCTGGAAAGAAGATCCTGCCCAGGGAGCTTTGAGATGAGAGCCGCCCCAGCCCCAAACTCGACTGCAGCCTCATGAAGGCCGGAGGTGGGCCTCCAAGCCGTGCCCAGATTCCTGACCCACAGAGACGATGGTTTTTAAGCTCCTGCATTTGGAGTAATTTATTATCAGCAAGAGATAATCAAGACAAACACCATTTTTATTCCCTTGCAGGTTCATGGATTGGCTTTCCGCTCCCCCACGGGCCAAACTTGAGTAAAGCCAAATCCCACGGCTGGCTGTCACTGCACAGCACTCGGGGAGTGCCTGTTTAGGGGGAGGGCAGGAAATCAACAGACTTTACAAGGGAAATGCCACAGTGAGAGGATTTATAGGCAGAGGAGCTTTTGTCCTGGCGCATTGACCCAGGGGAGACCTTGCCCTACTCACTGTGTAAAGTCTCCAACTCCTGTAGCTCAGATTGTCTGTATGAAGACTGCCCATCGAGATCCCTCAAATGCATCCACTTCCATTCCTGATGGAGCTGCTTTCAGTGACTGAAACCTCATCCACTTTCTCCACCGGAGACCCAGCCCCCCAAGGCCCTGTCAGGGTGGCCGGGCCGAGGCGAGGCCAGGCAAGTGGTGCTCCCTGTGTTTGCAGAGCCAGGACCCATTTCCCTGCAGCTGACGGGTGAAACTCTGCTGGCTCGATGCACATTTTCCTTTGCTGGTTTGAAAGCACAGCTTCCATATAAATGAAGCACCATTTCTCTTTTTGATAAGGGCTCTCCTCCGGTTTCATTCACTCTTGCGAGGCAACAAAGCCTGGTGGTTCAGAGCTTGGTTTTGGATCTGATCCTGACTTCCTGCCTTCAGGTTCTGGCTCTCGTGGTTTTGGCTGTGTCCTCAGGCCATGTGCTTCACCATCCTGTGCATCTGTTTACTCAAACAAAACTGGATAATAGTACCTGTTTTTGAACCCTAGATGGTTGGCTCAATGGATAGAGCATCGGCCTGGGGACTGAAGGGTTCCAGGTTCGATTCCAGCCAAGGGCACATGCCTGGGTTGCGGGCTCGATACTCAGTGGGGGGCATTCAGGAGGCAGCCAATCAATGATTCTCTCTCATTATTGATGTTTCTATCTCTCTCTCTCCCTCTCCCTTCCTCTCTAAAATCAATAAAATATATTAAAAAAACACAACAAAACTGGATAATAGTACCTGATTTGAACCCTAGATGGTTTGGCTCAGTGGATAGAGCATTGGCCTGGGGACTGAAGGGTGACTGAAGGGTCCCAAATTTGATTCCGGCCAAGGGCATGTACCTTGGTTGTAGGCTCCATCCTGGGTTGGGGAGTATGTGGGAGGCAACCAACCAATTAATGTGTCTATCTCACATCAATGTTTCTCTCTCTCTGTCTCTCCCTCTTCCTTCTACTTTCTCTAAAAGTTAAATAACCTTGGGTGAGGATTAACAAACAAACAAACAAACAAAGTACCTGCTATTGGGCACCAGCGAACACGTATCCTTCATTCACTTGTAAGGGCTAGAAACGGTCCGCTGTCTTGGAGTGCCGCACAGTCGGGAACACATGGACGATGGCCTGCAGGGTGTTGGGCATCAGGAAGTTAATGTGTGCAAAGTGCTCACAGCAGCGCCTGGCTCCCCGTGAGCTTCAATAGCACAGTGTCATCTGGCACAGATATAAGCAATCATGTTTTAAATCAAAATGCTTTCTTGAGCTGGGATGACTGTCCAATTAAAATTTTTGGAATTTGCTACGAGTTGTGAAATAACCCTCTGGCATATGCTGGGTTCTTAGAGAGCACTCCATGACTCAGATTCCTCAACAGAGGCAAGACCTCTCTCTGTAAAGCCTTAAGAAGTCATTTGTATTCAAAGTGTGGGGATACGTCTTGAATTACTCCGAGGAAAGAGAAATTGCCTATTTAATAGGTAAGATGAGGACTCCACAGAATTGTTTATGGAACTTCCAAAGAACCGCCTGTTTGTAAAATAAGCGAGGCATTGCAGAAAAGTCAGTTCTGTTAGTCAAAGGAGCGTGGGGTTTCCGTTTCAACGTTCCAGGCAGAGGAGGTGGTGATGCAGAGCTGTTCACAAAGACCTCATTTCATAGGCCTGACGAATAGCTCTGGTTTCCAGTGGAGTAAGGAGCAATACTCTGCTTATAAAGCATGGGAATGGGTGATCTGTTTTGGAATTAAAACACACACACACACACACACACACACACACACACACACACACACACGGCACAACTTTCACAAGAGGCCTGGGTGTATCTTCGCCTAGAGTCTGGACTTTTCTTTCTGCTTCCCTGACTCTGCCCCACTCTCTCGACTCCCTACTTGCTGTCACCTCCCCTGCTTCTCTCCGTTCTTTCCCTCAGCTGGCTCCTGGCTCCATTCACACGCTCCATGCCCAGGCCTAGCACAGGATGTGCAGGTGTCAGAAGGTATTGGTTGGAGCCACAATACATACAGTTTGGAGCCACAATACATACAGTGGTGATGAAAATGTGAAGTCTGCACATAATTTTTCCCACACGCACTGGAGTAGACATGAAGGAAAAAAAAATCTATGAATGAATATATCAGATGAAAAACAATAACCCACACTAAAGTAGATCCTAGACCCTTGAACTCAAAGTGTGGTCCCTGGACCACCAACACTGGCATTACCTGGGAGCTTGTTAGAAAGGCAGAATATCTAAACTAGACCTCTGACATCTAATCAGCTTTTTGGTCAGATTCCCTAGAGGTTTGTATGTACATTAAAGCTTTAGAAGCACTTCCTGAGAAAGGCGAGGTTAAAACTCAAGTTCTCGTGGCAGCATGGCATTGCAGTAAAAGCACAGAACCTAATGCTAGACTGCCCAGGTCCAAATCTGGCCTCCATCTTCTACAGCCTGAATCATACAACTTTCTTAACCTCACAGACTCAGTTTTCTCATCTATGAAATGGGAATGATGACAATACTACCCCCATGAGCTTGCAATTGAATTAACAATTGGAGAATGCCTAGAACAGTGATTAGCACATAACAACTAAGTGCCATATAAGCATCAGTTAAATACATTTGCCTAAAGCTCAGTGTAATATAATAAAAAAGTTCTAGAACTTCTGTAACAAATTTATGGAGTGATTCCCAAAGTCTACTTGAACAATTCCTTCACATTCTCACCCACTATTTCCTTACTCCCTCAACTAGGCTGCTGCTGAGCCTTGTACATATTTCTACTCCGCGCTTCTTACAATACAATGTCATTATTTGTTTATTGCTCTGACTTTGACTATGGGCCCTTGGGAACAAGGGGACTGTATCTTAGTCTTTCTCATGTCCCTCCAGAGTTTGGTACAAGAAAGTGATCAACAAGAGCTTTTAATATGAACGAACAGATGTTTGATTGATCACTCTTTCCTAATCATTCTCAAGGCCCTGATATTTATTTTTCTCATGCATTTTTCTCTTTGTATTAACACCATCAATTGATATTTATGAGGATATTTATGAAGAATTTTTGCTTTAAGTAAGTTTGGCCATGTATTCTTCACTAACAGCGGGATTGACTCCATCCAGCTTTTAGCCCATCTGGACACACGTATTATGTATTATGTATTATGTAGTATGTATTATGTAGTATGTATCATGCACCTAGATATTTGGACCTAAAGAAGACATGCAATCCTATCTTTGATTACTCATCAGAGTATTAGCAAACCAAAGCCAGCAATATATAAAAATGACGTACCATGAGAAAGTGGGATTCATTCCAGAGTGCAAGGCTATATCATTATTAATATAATAAAAGACAAAAACTACATGATCCTCTTAATAAGCACAGAAAAATATTTGATAAAATCTACCACCTTTTCATGATAAAAATAATCAACAGACTAGGAGTAGAAGGAAACTCTTCCAAACTGAGAAAGAGGATCTGTAAAACACCGCCAGCAAGGATCGTGCTTAAATGGTGAATGACTGAATACTTTCCCCTTACAACTGGGTGCTCAAGCCCATTTTATAAAATTGTGTGGGATTGGCATATGATCTACTCATATCCCCCCGTATACTCTAAATCATCTGTGGGTTAATTACAATACCTAATACAATTTAAATGCTATGTAAATAGTTGTTCTACTGTATTTGTACGTCTTCCACACAGACGTGACCATCGTAGGCCTAACTGCACAGCACACATCAGCAACAGTGCAGTTTGACCTGCGGTTGGTTGAATATGCGGATGTGAAACATGCAGCTGTGGAGGGCCGGCTGCCCATATCTTCCATAGGGTGGGGAGTCACAGAAAGGAGTGACATAAAAGTTGTGACAAGTATAAAATCAGCACTACGGGTTTGGAGAACTTTATCTTTGCATTCAGCTAGCTGACTTCATAGCTGACTAGTGGGGAAGCCAAAGAAACTTGGGTTCAGGATCCTCACTTTCACAGGGTCCCTTGCAGGGCCTTGGAGGGGCTCTAGCAATTTCATATTCCTTTAAGGAGAGTAATTTGATTGAAGTATAACATTACATAAGGAGAGTGGACAATTCTTCCTGAAAAGGATGCTCCACCCTCAAATTGTGTAAGTTTCAGGCCCCACAAGGGCTGCTTGAGCTTCTGCTGGACCTTGCTCCTGGAGAGAAATTCGTCCCCTCCTTCCTCTCTCCCAATCTAGCCATAGAAGCAGGTCCTGTTTACCACAAGGTTCCCTGAGTTCCGAGTGGCTCTGGCATTTGGTAAAGACTTAAACAACACAACAGTGGTTTGCTCAGGCTGAAATCATGTGTTCAAACTCTCAACATTACATCTCAAAGGCATAGCTGTAAGAAAAATGTCTAGCATTCTATATAACAAAAGGGTAATATGCAAATCACCTAACGGCAGAATGACCGGTCGTTATGACGTGCATTGACCACCAGGGGGCAGACACTTAATGCAGGAGCTGCCCCCTGGTGGTCAGTGTGCTCCCACAGGGGGAGAGCCGCTCAGTCAGAAGCCCTGAGCCGGCCAGTGCAGTGGTGGTGGTGGAATCCTCTCCTGCCTCCTCGGCAGTGCTAAGGATGTCCGACTGCCGGCTTAAGCCCGATCCCCGAGGGCAGGGGCCATCAGTTGGACATCCCCTTAGGGCTCCCAGACTGCAAGAGGGTGCAGGCTGAGCTGAGGGACCCCCCCAGAGTGCATGAATTTCCTGCACTGGGCCTCTAGTTTGAAATAAAAGGTATAGGATAGGGGAAGCTTGGCTAGAGTATCATCTGTGAAGAAAAGAATTAAGTGTTTTGTTTCACCATAAACTCCATGTGTCAGTGGTACTAAGGAGGTTATTACGTAGACAGCTCTCGAGTTATGAGATGTGGACTAACCAGGCAAGCTAGAGGAGTCCCCTGTACTCAGACCACATCTAGGGTATCATATTGTGTTCTGGGGATCCTATTTTGAAGGTGTTGAAGTATAATTTTCAAAAAGGTAAAAATTGCAAAAATAAAATGAATATGTGTCAGATATTTTACTGAACCCATTAATTAAAATCCACTTAAAATGAGATTTTGACTCACAGAGATTTATAGCCTCTGTCAGACAAAATTTATTTGCATTTCCACGAACAGCAATCATTTGCATTCCTGTGGCTATTCAACATTTGCGTTGTTACCCATTTTCTATAACTTACACTCTGTTTCTACAGATTTGTGACATAGCCAATCAAAGGCAATCCAAAGTACCGCCCTATACAATCAGATAATCCCATGGGGTCGGGTAAATATGCTCTCAGCTCCACTGGAAAGACACCAGAAATCACTTTGGCCCATTTACAATAGTTGTCCCATGTTCCCTGCATGAGGGATATTACCACAGGGAAGACTGTTCAGCAGAGAGTAACCCCAAAAGCAGAAGCCGCTGAAATCATGCATCATAAGGACAAAGCAATGGTACAGGGGTCTGACAAAGACATGACACATCGTTGATAATGTTTCAAGTTATAAAAAAACGAAGGAACTGTCATAAAGCAAAGGGTCATCCTTATTTCGTTAATTCTGCAGCTCAGAACCAGGATAAAGGAAAAAACAAAACCAAAACTGGTAGTTACAGCAAAAAAGATGTTAATTTAATATATGCAAGACCTGTTCAGAAATGAAAGTGCTGATCTGTGGGTTCCTCGCCATTGACTATATTCAAGGAGTTATAGAATTTTCTATAGGAATTTTGTGGAGCAAAATTTTATATTTCTCAGAAGTTTGCTCTAGAATGGTGTTATCCTGTTGAAATATAATGCAATTAAAAAAATATAATGCAACTCATATGTAATTTTAAACTTTCTTGTAGCCACATTTTTTAATAACCTAGTTAAATTGATTTAATAATATACTTTATTTAACCTGATATATTCAAATCATTATTATTTCAACATGTTATCAATAGAAAAACATTAATGAAATCTTTCATTTTGTTTGTACTAAGTATTTTACAACTACCAGCAGGTCTCAGTTGGATGAGCTACATTTCAAATGCTCCATAGCAGCATGTAGCTGGTAGGAAACGTTCAAACCTGTTAGGATTTTTATGAGTTTGTTTTTTTTTAGCCAAACCGACGGACAACTGCTGGGAAGCAAAATCTCAATGGATTGAGAAAATGCTCCAGAGAATGGCAGTTTTACCACTTATTTTATATATCAGAATTAAAGGAGAAGACCCCGGGGGGTTATGTGAAATCCATCAGTGACAGATTAGGGAGGAGGGAGGAAGCAAAGTGGGGAAATCTGAGATTGGATAGAAAGTGAAACGGATAGACACATGCTTCTTTCACATTGGTGGGTATAGGATAGTTCACAATCAACATTTACAGCCATAGAGATGGTATTCGGGTCACAAGATAACAATGAGGGGTTCTTTTGGTGGGAGATTGTGCCCTGAGGGGTCTGGAAAAAGGGGTTTGCTCTGACATCCAAAGGCATGTTA
This sequence comes from Cnephaeus nilssonii, assembly GCF_951640355.1. Taxonomy (NCBI): domain Eukaryota; kingdom Metazoa; phylum Chordata; class Mammalia; order Chiroptera; family Vespertilionidae; genus Cnephaeus; species Cnephaeus nilssonii. The sequence continues at coordinate 32,467,280 of NC_137089.1, read as the reverse complement.
TTGTAGATGCAAAAAGACAAGAGGCAGGCTCAGTTAAGGTAAAGATGGGCTTTTGTCAGGAAGATACTGGCCTAGGACATGATTACCAGTCATGACTTACTTTTAGTTAAGACGTTTTAATTTCAGACCATCCTATGTGTTACTTTAGGTCCCTGAGTTTGTAAGGCCGCCATGTAGCTCCCCCTGAGCTTGTTGGGTTTGGTATGTGGCCCCTTTCTCATCCACCTGGTAATTACCTTAGACAGTACAGGTCTAGGGCATTGGTTCTCAAATCCTGGCCTGGGGGACTTGTTAGAACATGATTGCTGGGCTCCATCCCCCAAGTCTCTGATTTGATGAGTCGGGAGAGGAGCCCAGGAATTTGCATGTCTGACAATTTCTCAGGTGAAGCTGATACACTTTAAAGACCACGGGTCTAGCCCTGGCGGATCTCTCTCGCTCTCGCTCTCTCTCTCTCTCTCTCTCTCTCTCTCTCTCTCTCTCTCTCTCTCTGAAAAATCAATTAAAAATCCCCCACTGGTTTAGACAAACCTAAGATCTTTTCACATAAGATGAGAAATGCTTCTCTTGTCTCATTTTTGTGAGATGATTTTTTTTTATGTTTAGTGAAATTGAGACTTTCCGTGTTGACTCCAAATGATTCTGCTGTTCTCAGCCTTCACTGAAAGTTTCCTCTATTATATCATCTTCTCCAGCTCCTGATGTTACTGGACAGGGGCCAGCCGGGAGCAGGTCTGCGTCGGGCCGGCCTGCAGTGTGTGGGTCCTTACTTCGTGTGAGCAGGAAAGATTTCTCAACAAGAGTCCAGTTGGATTTGAGAGTTTGTTTATTAATGCTGGGGGCAGTGAAACAAAGGAAGAAATCAGGGTAGAGGAAGCAGCAGGGGAGAGCCTCCGAGGTGCTCTGCGGGGTCTGCCTAGAAAAGTTACAGGAAAGAAGGAGCCAAGGCGGGGCTGCTGTTAGCTCACTGGGAAGTGAAGGTCAAAGTGGTAGACGTGGGCCTAGGCGGGGCTGCTGTAGCTCCCTGGGAAGTCAGAGGAAAAGCGGGCCTTGGCGACAGGATCAGGGCTGAGCCTGGGTCCAGCTGCTGTGCCCACTGCTCCCTTGGCTGCAAGCCTCCTGAGGACCCTTAGGAATAAACAGTTCATGCCAGGAAGGGGCATGGGGGTGCTCTAGAGCCAGCCTTTATTGAGTCTTTGTCCTGAGGGCTTTTTATCCTTTTTTATTTTTCGGCCGGTGAGAATCTTGGGGGAGGGTTTCAGTAGAATATTCACCAGCTTTCCAGGTGCATTTTTTTTTTTAAATATTTTATTGATTTTTACGAAGAGGAAGGGAGAGGGATAGAGAGTTAGAAACATCGATGAGAGAGAAACATCGATCAGCTGCCCCCTGCTCGTCCCCGCATTGGGGATCGAGCCCTCAACCCAGGTACATGCCCCTGACCGTAATCGAACCCGGGACCCTTCTTCAGTCTGAGGTCAGATGCTCTATCCTCTGAGCCAAACGGGTTAGGGCTTTCCAGGTGCATCCATTCAAGTGAGTGCATAGGGGAGTTTTGGATTATTCTTGGGTCTGTTTTACTGTTATCTTAGGTCTGTCTGGTTTTAATGGGGTTTCTGTAATTTTGTCCCCAAGACTTCACCTGTTCTTGGGTTTAGCTGGCACGAATGGCATTAATTGGGGCTTTGTCCTCTATGTTTCCCAGGCCAGGGTGATTCAAGCTATGTGTTTTCTGGTCAGGGAGGAGGGTATGAACCATTTGCTCTCACGTGCCCTTGGTTGGGGAAGATAAGGTCTTGCAATTCCCAAGCTGGCTGCAAGCTGCCCGAACTGTTTGGCCTGGTTTAATTTTCTTGCCTCAGTTTCCCCATTCTACTTGCCCAGGGATTTTCCTAGCTTCTTGCTATCCGGCTACACTAGTGCTGTCTTTGTATTTGACTTTCAATAGAGGTACTTTTACAAATGTCACTGAGAACATGAACATAAGAATAAGTAAAAGGTGGAGTTTAAGACTGTTGCAGTCTAAAGGGCAATGAGGGATGGGACACAATTTCCCAATGTGTTAGACCCCAGAGGCATATTTTTATTTTTAAAAAGATTTTTATTGATTTTTAGAGAGAGAGAGAGAGAAAGGGAGAGGGAGAAAGAGAAACATCGACATAAGAGCAGAACATCAGTCGCTGCCTCCTGTCTGCCCCTCCCAAGACTTCATCTGTCTTGGGCATGTTTCCTGAAGGGGAATCGAGGAACGGAGCCAGCAAACTTTTAGTGCCTGGGATGACATCAACTGAGCCACACCAGCCAGGACTGAACATTTTTATGTTTTCTTTTGTATAACATATCCTTCGGCTTCTAAACCCAGGATTTATCTAAATTTCTTGAAACTGAATGTTTTAAACTATCATAATTTTTTTGAAGATTAACAGTATAAAGTAGGCCTTTTTATTTTCCCTCAAATTACATCTTTTAATCTCCCCATGAGGAACTTTCTTAATTTTATTACTCCAGAATGTGGCAAACACATCTATATCTGATTACTGCCATCACATTATTTCCCAACTAGATTCCGTTTAGATATTGCTTTGGAAACTTTAGTCAGGGTCTTACCCGTTGGTGCTTATCCATTGGCTACATCCATCCAAATCCATAAGGGATTCCTTTTTCAACATGTGCTATCAATACCCACATTTCTTGCTTTAGCCGCTTTGGCTCAGTGGATAGAGTGTCGACGTGCAGACTAAAAGGTCCCAGGTTCGATTCCGGTCAAGGGCACATGCCCAGGTTTCGGTCTTGATCCCCAGTGGGGAGCGTGCAGGAGGCAGCCAATCAATGATTCTCTCTCATCATTGATGTTTCTATCTCTCTCTCCCTCTTCCTTCCTCTCTGAAATTAATAAAAATATATTTAAAAAAACATTAAAAATGCTGACCTTGGGATCATGGACTTAAAAAAAAACCACCCCCCCAGACCCCACATTTCTTGCAAAAGGTTTTTGCTTTGGCCCCTTAAAAACCAGTACCAAAGCAGTTATGAAAAGAGAAAGGAAATTAAAAAGAAGGAATTATTTGGATTATTCTTTGGTCTGTTTTACTTTTATCATAGGTCTATCTGGCTTTAATGGGATTTTTGTTATTTGCTCCCAACTTCATCTGTCCTTGGGTTTAGCTGGCATGAATGGCATTAATTGGGTGTTTTTTCTCTATTTTCCAAGGCCAGGGTGAGTCAAGCTATGTATTTTCTGGTCAGGGAGGAGGGTATGAACTATTTGCTGGAAAATGGGACTGGTCTAGATATTCTTGGGAGCCAAGAAGACACAAGTTTCTTCTCAGTGGAAACAAAGAGACAGATATCTTTATTTTTCATGTAACCAAGAAACACAAGTTTCCTTCCTTCTTAGGAAGTTCAGGGTTTCTCACAGTCACCACAAATGCACAAGGTTCCCATCAACTCCAAATATAACTGGGCTTGGATGTGCTTGCTAGTCAGGAACACCAGGTTCCCATCAAGCCCCTTCCAGAATTTTTAAAATTATGGTTCTTGGCCCTCACTCTGTCCCACAGCTTAGAACCCCTGCTGTAGATTCACTTAAAAGAATTCTTCGGAAGGTCAAACTGACTTGGGGCCATTATTTTCGTTTTTCCCAGGAGGAGAGCCATTGCTCTCAGCTATCCTAAAAGTCCACAGGGATGCTCTTTCAGAATCTGCAGAATCATGTTGATAACTTAAAATTGCCACATGACCGTTCCCCAGTACCTTTGGTTTACGTTCATTTCATTGTGAGAGATTCCTTCTTTGGGTCACAAAATGAGCTAGGATTTTTTTTCTTTTTCTGGCAGAAACAATATGCTAACGTTATATAATTTTGTTCACTTGGGGTAATTGTAAGAATTGGTCTAGATTGGAACACTTTTACAGTAGGACAAGGCTCTGTGGGTGTTAGTAAAACACCAACCAGGTGTTGGAAAAACAGACGCTGAGCCTAGTGGAATCACAGTGGAAGTGTTGGGATTCTTCACTGTGGGGGGATATCTAGAACAACTCCACCTTGTGCAGCCCCTACTGAGAGACTCCCAGAGAGCGTGCTGTCAGAGAGGAACTTGGAAACTCAGAGAGCATCAATTAAAACAGTGGTCGGCAAACCGCGGCTCGCGAGCTGCGGTTTGCCGCTCTGTTGACTAATGAGTTTGCCCACCACTGAATTAGAAGATAAAGAGAAGTTGCTAGAGTTCAGGGTTGGATATGCCCAGCTGCAGAGAAATGCTGAAAGACTGTATGAATGTCAAGCATCAAGAAGGGACGTGAAACTTGGCTCTAGTCTTGGCTTCCCATCAACTACAGGGTAAACTCGGGGAATCACAGGACCTCTCTGGACTTTGCCTTCAAATTAAGGGATCTTCAAGGTCTCTTCAGTCAGGAAAAGTCAGGAAAGGCCTTTGAAATGAGCACAGTTTCTGGGTTTATCTCATGTTTCTCACAGACAAAAGTGTCATGAGAAAACAGGGAAGTTTTGTGCTCAAACTGTTCCCTAATATATCAATTGAATTGGAACAAATATGCATTTTCAAAACAAGCATTCTAGTCAAACTGGCTGTTCCAGTTTAAGCGCATTATCTTTATTAACTTTTTAAATCCTCCCAACACCCCTTTTGGTTTGGTACTATTATTATTATTATTATTATTATTATTATTATTATTATTTTGGTCTGTGATGATCAATATCTTTACTTCTAAAGCATACATCGGACTTACTATATATTAACATCAAAAGGGGCTATCTAAAATGGGGTCGTTCTTCTTAAAAATCCAAATTCTCACATTTTGAAATAAGATCCAAAATGAAATTTCGATGTTATGATAATGATGCTCAAAGTAACATTCAGTGAAACCTAATCAGTGGGGTTCCAATCATAATGCAAACATGCTGTACTCCATCAGTATTACAAATGTTTATTGCTTTGTGTGTTTCATTAGTGTCCCCATTCCTCCTCATTCCACAAACTTTTTATGGAATAGAAATATTTAATGTAAGACATCTTGAATGCTTTCTGGTTTTGAAGAGTAGCATTTTTAGATTGCTAAGTAGGCACTTAATTCCCTCAATGGGAAGAGAAGCATGTGCCTACAGGAGGGTAGAAATCACGGCAGCAGTCTTTGGAGAAAACCACTGTGCTCAAATTATTATTTTCCTGTGAACGGGTTTGCCATCTTACAAGACAGCCAACAGCATGCTGTAGGAGAGGTGTCCTGGTTGCTATGGGAACTGAAGTATGGGTGTAGCCAAGGGGCCATTCTAATTTGGCCACTGCATCTTCTCTCTCTCTCTTTTAAAAAAAAATATATTTTATTGATTTTCTACAGAGAGGAAGGGAGAGGGAGAGGGATAGAGAGTTAGAAACATTGATGAGAGAGAAACATCGATCCAGCTGCCTCCTGCACACTCCCCACTGGGGACGTGCCCGCAACCAAGGCACATGCCCCTGACCGGAATCGAACCCGGGACCTTTCAGTCTGCAGGTCGATGCTCTATCCACTGGGCCAAACCAGTTAGGGCTGCATCTTCTCTTAATGTATAAAGGGCTCAATACATTTTTTTAGAATTGTTCTGTCAACAGTATGTGTTCATCAAAGCATGTCATTTACTTTGTATTTTATTTCATGTCATGAGATTATTTTGAATCATATTTTAAAAATCTCTAAAACAAACATAGACACACTATTGAAATGTATCATTTTGCACTTATATTTATACCATGGAAAAACTATTCACACTATAAAAAGGAAAATAATCTTGATCAAAAAGTGAACCCACACTGGCTTCTATATTTGACTGTTGGTTGTTTGTTTTTCCTTTTAACTGGCCTGCCCTTACCTCCTTTCCACCTCCCTTCTGTGGGCAAAAGAGCACCTATTTATCTTGCCAGACCCAGCGTCCTTTATGAAGCCCCTCTTGACATACCTGCCGCCAAGTAAACTTTATTACACTTTTTTAAAAATATATATATTTTATTGATTTTTTACAGAGAGGAAGGGAGAGGGATAGAGAGTTAGAAACATGGATGAGAAAGAAACATCGACCAGCTGCCTCCTGCACACCCCCTACTGGGGAAGTGCCCACAACCAAGGTACATGCCCTTGACCGGAATCAAACCTGGGACCCTTCAGTCCGCAGGCCAACGCTCTATCCACTGAGCCAAACCGGTTAGGGCTATTACTCTTTCTTTATGACCCCACTGCACCCTGAAAGCCTTTTCGTGAGTAGTCAGACTTTTATTGCGCTAATATCTACAAAGGCTCGTCAGATCACTGTGTGGCTGGTGGCACAGGGAAGTGAATTCCTAAGTGCCGCTTCTGTGCTGCTTGGGGGGATACAGAGAGGAAAAAGATGAACCCTTTGCTCTCGGGGAGCTCATTGTTTATGAGCCTTTTGCACTCGGATGTCGAGTGTGACTCGACATGGTTAGCATCGGTAGCAGCTCTTTTTATACTCTTTGAATGTATCAATAATTTGAAATATAAAAAAATCCAAATAAATAAGTTTGTATGAAAAGAAACTCCAGGTTGTTTTTTTTAAAAAATATTTTATTGATTTTTTACAGAGAGGAAGAGAGAGGGATAGAGAGTTAGAAACATCGATGAGAGAGAAACATCGATCAGCTGCCTCCTGCACACCCCCTACTGGGGATGTGCCCGCAACCAAGGTACATGCCCTTGACCGGAATCGAACCTGGGACCTTTCAGTCCGCAGGCCGACGCTCTATCCACTGAGCCAAACCGGTTTCAGCAAAACTCCAGTTTTTTATTCTACTGCCACGCTTTGTAAAATCTGAGGTATTTAAAAAATTAAATCCCGCGTAGAATAAAGGAACCGAGAAAAAAGCAAGCGAGTGCAAAGGGTTAGAGAAGGTGCTTATAAAATACGTACTTACAACACAATTTCAGGGCTAGAGATCTATACAGGGTGGTAGGGAAGCACTTGGGAAACCACTTGAGTGAGGGTTTCATTTGGCAAATGCTAGGGAGGCTCCCGAGACAAGGTGGATTTCAGAGTCATCAACATAGTGATCTCAAACATCCCAACTTCAGGGGCTGTCGTTTTGGTGCTGAAGTAGGTGTAGGGCTCCAGGCATAATTGGTGTGATCTCAGAGAAGTGAAGAGAGCTACAGGCCACGTCTACTTCAGGAGACGGGGATTTTCTATGGGTTAGAGCTTTCTCAGTGAGTGCTGAGGTAGCGAGGATCCCAGTCAGGGCCAGGGCTTCTAAGAAATTGGCAAGGGATTGATAAGGGTACTGTTTTAGACTGTTTAGTGTCCTTGCAGGCCAGAGAGATACTTTTACTTTGAGGAAAAAAAAAGACATGCAAAAAAGCATTTGAACAAATAAAAATTACCCTTGAACTTACCTTTACCTGATGGGCTACTGTAATAGTCAACTTTTGGTAGGTTATCCTATCTAATAAAGACAGAATATGCAAAATTGACCGTCACTTTGTGACAAAGACGGTGGCACCCACAGCCAATAAGGAGGGAATATGCAAATTGACGTGACAAAGCCCTGCTCTGGGCCTCTGGGCTGCTTGCGAAGGTAGAAGGCGGCTCCAGGCTGGAGGGAAGGCGGAAGGAGGCTGCCAGAGGGAAGGAAGGCCCGGGTCCGGGTCCCAGCAGCCAGGGGAAGGGAGGCCTATTCTTGCACAAATCTTCGTGCATCGGGCCTCTAGTGCTACTATAACAAACAACCCCCAATCTCGGTGGCTTATAAAACATAGGTTTATTTCCACATTACATGCTGTTGACTTCAGGTTCTCTGTCCTCTGATCCATGGGTCTTCTTCATTCCAGGATCCAGAAAGAAGGAACAGTGCCTTTCGTGGACTGGGTAATTTGGGGGCCAGGGGACAACAATGATGGTGCAACCACACGAGAGCAGCTAAGGCTTCTATTAGGAAGTGGTGTCTACACCTCTGCCCATATTTACTTTGTCAAAACCATGAGGTATAATATCACAAAGAGGGGCTGTGAATGACAGAAACAATACAATTTGCCACAGCTACACTGAACTCTAAGACTAAAAGCTGATGGTTCTGAAGACAAAAAACCAAGAAGAGCTCAAATAAAAGTAGGGTGTGATACAACTTAAGTTAGCAAAATATAAGATTAATCAGTTGAAGAAATAAGTGTGAAAGAAAGAATCAGGGGTGGTGAACACATAATGCAATATATAGATGATGTATTATAGAATTGTGTAACTGAAACCTATATAATTTTATTAACCAATATCACCCAATAAATTCAGTTAAAAATGTAGTTCAGCATGATAAAGTAGAAAGACTATCAAGCTGCGTGTCAGAAGACCTGAAATCTATTCCTAGCTCTGCTACTAACTGGCTGGCCGACTTGGGGCAAATATCTCATTTCTCTGAGCCTTGGTTTTCTTATTTGTAAAATGTGGAGACAGGTTTGGAAGATTACAATTCTGTGATCACCAATGTCAGATCTTGCAGCACTTTCTATGCCAAGAGAGATGCTAAGCAAATTATCAAATACTCTTGTATAATAGAAAACAGCATTTCATTAACTCCATTACCTCCCATGGGGTCTGAGGTAGACAGAGGAGTCCAAACACTTGGTATATTATACATCCAGTTGATCCTAATTTATCTGTAGTTTATCTCTTCTCTGACACTTAAGAAGGGTCAAAATTCTCAAGAGCTTAATAGGAATGTGAATGTCCTTTAAAATGGTATGGCCACTTGGTTAATGTTACATCATTCAAAGGTCCCGCGGATTGTGAAAAATGAATGACAGTGACCTTGAACATCTACTCTCCACTTGTCCAGAGAGTAGGGGCAAGGGAAAGGGAATAATACTGTTAATCTTTCAAATGTTATATAATTGCTGTTAGTATATTATAATGCTCTGTTCACATCTCTACCTTGATATGTATGTCCTGATGGGCAACTTTTTTACATCGAAAGATTCATGTGCAAGATTTCTACTCAGATAGTAAGATGCAGTGTAATTATAATAAACATCAGCTTGCAAGAGAGAGAGAGAGAGAGAGAGAGAGAGAGAGAGAGAGAGAGAGAGAGAGAATCAGAGCTTTTTGGCTTATAAACAAAAGATTGAAATCTTCAAAAATCAAAATGTATATAATGAGGAAAATATTGATGGTCTTACTGACAAAACAAAAATCACGCTAACAAAGTAACCAACCAGAGAAGTGTCCTACTTCAGGCATGAGCCCATTGAAGCCCACAGTTTCTGAGTAATTTGGACTGGGTTTGACAGGTCTCAGGAGGTACTCGAGGAGAGAATTGGTCTTTAAGAGCATTGCCATTATTCAGCACCATTGCCCATGCCTGGAATGCTATCCACTCACTCAGTGCTCCCCCCCCCCCGCCCCGCCCCTCCCCCCCCCCCCCCCCCCCCCACCAATCCTCTTTATCCTTTTTGGTTTGCCTCGAATGATATCTTTTCCAAGAAACCATCCTGGATTGTTTCCATGCATATGATTTGCATCATCCTTAGATGTAATGGTACTTGCATCTCTATTGAACATATTGCCTTTATTATTGCTAATTATTTACTTTCCACCCCTTCTTAAGAGAACTGTGCATTCCTTGAGGGCATATGAAAGAACATAATTCATTGTTGTTGAAGTTCAGAGATTTACAATCTGGTTAGAAGTCATCTGACGTGCACATGTTAGCTCTATCCTTGAGGTGTTCCCAGAGCATGAGGTGCCCACAAGAAGAAGGTAATAATTATTTATGCCTATTCTAGGGCCAGAACCCACCAACACAGTAAGAAAGCTCAGTAAGATAGCAACTGGTGAGAAAAGATTGGCAAGAGAGGGTTGTGTGGGTATGGGGTGCTGGACCCAATCTTCTCTCTTTGTTCCTTTGACATCTAGGTAGTCTGTCCCTTTTAGGTGCTTCTATTTATATTCTCTTAGTATCAAATAGTAATTAGCGATATAGGCCTTAGTTTTAATAAATTGGGATATTGCCTGGCCAGTCTGGCTCAGTGGTTGAGCATCGACCCAGGAAATAAGAAGTCACAGTTCAATTCCTGGTTTGGGCACATGCCTGAGTTGTGGACTCGATCCCAATGTGGGGCATGCAGGAGGCAGCTGATCAATGATTCTCTCTCTTTCATCACTGATGTTTCTGTCTCTCTCCCTCTCTCTTCCTCTCTGAAATCAATAAAAATATATTTAAAAAATAAATTGTGCTACTGATGTTGTTTAGTGTTAGTTATGCAAACACTAAAAGTAAGTAATATAATGTAAGGAATCAAGTATGGTGTTAGGTTAAAATGCATTAAAATTATATAAAGGGATATGTGGAGTACTTGTGTTCAAATATAGAGCATGAATATTTTTAGATTCTTTGATATTACATTGAGGTGTGCTTGTTCTATTTTGTAAATCCAAGAATTGCCCTATATCTTTGATCTGTGTGTTTAGGTTTTATGGTGGCAGATACCTTATAATAACTAGAAATAGAAACTCCATCTTTAGGGATAATATAGTACAGGAACCTGAGAAGAGAAGGTCTTAAGGTGCTGTTAATTAGCAGAAATCTGAAGCATACAGTCTCAAAGCAATTAAGGCTGTTAATTGAATATTTGGATGCACAGTGGAACGGCTCATATGTTGATGGACAGTGTACTGTAGGCTTGAGAGGAGTTACATTATACACATGATGTTGAAAAATTCAGAAAGAACAAATGTGGGTAAACATGTTTGTCTGGTAGTTAACTGCACTTATGAATGGTGATTCATTGTTGGCTATATGCAAAATTACCTGTTAGCTGCAAAATTCAGTATTAACAATTCAGTCTTTTAGCTTATCTGCGGTAAATGTGGCACACCATTTACTCGTGGAAAGTGGAGTTTTTACCATGGTGACTTTACTGTCCTCTGGTTTGGTAAACATGTCTATCATTCATGTGATACTTTAAATACAATTGGTGGTCACACAATGGCTATGATGTAGCCTCTACATACATTTGGGGGCAGAGAGAAATGAACATTGCTGATGGGCTCAGGGTAGCAAAAATATTTTGTTCTGCAACCCTCAATGGGGTCCATTAGCTGTAGCATTTGATTAATGCATGGGCATATTTCTAAAACAAAGTTTATAAATCTTTCAAGATTCTGAAAAGGTTTTCATGAAAGGAGAAAGAAATGAAATGTTCCTTTAGAAGAAAGTGGTTAATATTTGGGGTAGTGTTTCTTTACTTCTTTTTTGGAAATAGCCATAGCCTTAGCCCAGTCAGCATGGCTCAGTGCTTGAACACTGACCTATGAACCAGGAGGTCAAGGTTCGATTCCCTGCTAGGGTACATGCTTGGGTTGTGGGCTCAATCCCCCCAGTGTGGGGTATGTGGAAGGCAGCCAATTAATGATTCTCTCTCCCTCTCCCTTTCTCTCTGGGGGAAAAAAAAATAAAAAGCTATAGCTTTGGGATAGAGTTCTGCTCTGTCAAGCTCTGGCTCACGAAGGTGCGGAGGAGAGAGGCTATTCAAGAAAGAACACCCAGAAGGCACTGAGTAAAGAAAGAATTTAGTTTCTCTCAGACTGTGGCTCAGTCCTCTGAATGGTGGACTTTCTGGTGTTGTGTTAAGGAGAAAGACAAATTACTCGAATTACAGGAAATCCACAGGTCATCCTCACAGCTACTAAAGTTGACCAATAGTTTTCACCTATTTTGCTAAACATTCGAGAAAGTGGCAGATTGTTGAATCCCCCCCCCCCCGCCCCCCCTCACCCCCGCCCCCTTTCAGTCCCAATCCATTTTCTGGAGAAATTTCTAATTGCCTGTGAAGTCGCTTTTTAAAAAAGGGGAGGGCTGAGCAGGCAGTGGACAACGGAACCCCAAATCCCCAAACTGAGCATCTCTGTCTTTACTCTATGAGGAATGAAGCATTCATAGGACGGTATGATTTAGGAACCCACCATTCAAACTGCGAACAGACATTTTAATGAGTGCACAGAGCATATTAAAAACAAGCTTCACCGAAGGCCCAAATCGGAGTTTATTATACACAGATACCTTCTAAAAAAGTGGTGTTACCTGCTCAGGGGTTACTGGCTACAGCTTTTAAAAAGACGTTGGAACAGGGGGCTGAAGTCATTAGCACTGGGTTGGGAGGTAGCAATGCCACCTCCTTGGGCCAGGAAAGTTCCTGTTTGTTATGCAATGTGTGCATTTCATTATTTACACGATTTCATTAGGCGACCGGGAGCTGTGTACACAGCGAGCTACCGCCGCAGCAGCACCCGAGGGTCTGAAACTAAAAACAAATGCGCTTTCTTGCCTTTCACTACTCTTGCCTGGGAAATATATATATATATTTTTAATGGAAAAATATCCCCAACTTATATTTACTTCTCTAGATTCAAACAATTTCTTCTCTTACATGTTTTTTTAGGAACTACACATTTCTTGGAAGTGTTTCCATACTCCTTTCCACTGTGTTGCCAGGAAAGTCAATAAATACTCAGTAATAAAGATTGAGAGTGGGGGCCGCTCTTCAGTGAATGCGCTCTCCCAGCCTTCTCTTTTCTCCTACCCTAGGCAATCCATCTCTCTCCTCCCCGACCCCCTTTCTTTCTTTTTTTTTTGGCATTTCCTGGAGTTAGGATAAGAAGAAGTAAGAGCAGCAAGGCCCTGGCGGGGCCCCGCACACCGGGGTCCTGAGGACAGACCCGGGTGACTCACGGGGCTGGGGACCGCAGGCGCGAGGCTCAGGAAGCGCGGCGAGAGCGGGGCGGAGAGCGGGGCGGGGAGCGGACCCAGCGGTTTCCGAGGTTTCTGCGCGGTCGCCCAGGGCCTTTTCCTGCGGTTCACCGCCCCCCCCCCCCCCCCTCGCATCTCCCGCCCCAGGTCAGGGCCACCAAGCCGAGGGGGCGGGTCCTCCTGTGCCAGACACGCCCCCGCCGGGTTTATAATTCGCCGGCCTTCGCTCCGAGGGCTGCCGCTTCCCCCGCGCTCCGCCCAGGCTGGCGACGCGCTCCCCGCGCTGACCGCCCGAGAACCGGGCCCGAAGCACGCGCTTACTCACCCCCGCGCGCACACTCACCCCCGCGCGGACACTCACCCCCGCGCGGACACTCACCCCCGCGCGGACACTCACCCCCGCGCGGACACTCACCCCCCCTCGCCTTTCGCCACGAGCGCTCTCGCTCAGTCCCCTGCGCTCCCACTCGCACCCGCGCGCCCCCCACCCCACGCGCTCGCACTCTCTCGCGCGCACTTTCCCGCGCTCCCACTCCCACTCCCGCTCGGCCCGCTGACCCTGCGGGGGCGCTGACCCTGCGGAGGACCCACGGCCTCCCCATGGCTGACCTGAGCTTCATCGAAGATTCCGTCGCCTTCCCGGAGAAGGAGGAGGATGAAGAGGAGGAGGAGGAGGGTGTGGAGTGGGGCTACGAAGAAGGTAACCCGCCGCAGGTCGAGGTGTCCCGGGTCCCCGGACGGCGGGCGCGTCGGGGGCTGCGCGCCGCGGGTGTCCCGCCCAGCGCGCGGCTCCGCACACCGCGGCTCTCTCGCGCTCCCAGCACCCCCGGGGCCCCCGCTTTCCCACGTGGGTCCCTGGGCCCTTTCCCGGTCCCCTGGCCGGTTTCGGGGCACCGGCCGCGGCGGGGCTAGCGGGCGGGCCTGCCACCTGCGTTCGCGTTGGGCAGCCTGGCCTTACCGCCCGGCAGGTGTTGGCACCGCCTCCACCCCGAGGGCGAGCCTGACAGCCGCGGCTGGGACGTTTCTTGTCTTCGGAGTAGCTGAGAGGAACAGCGCTGCCTTCTGCTCCACACCCTGAGAACACAGTGTTAGCGAAACGATTGGTGTCTTACTTGCTAGAAGCAAGCATTTCTGCCTCTACTCCTTTCCTGAAGGATGCTAGCCAGGCTCCTCTCAGGCCAGACATGTCCTCAATTCCAGGCTGAGTCAGTGGGCTTGGAGAGAAGGGGGTGGACTTTTCTCAAAGTTTAGATTCCTGAATGTATCCCTGAAGATGTAGGTCTCTTAATGGAGCCGACCACTGGTGCTGATGTTGACCACATCTATTGAAAAAAAATGCCTAGTTTATAATTTTCATTATAAAAATATGGAAAGAGCATATATGAATGAATACACAGGTATGTGTACCTGTACATATGTACACTTCAAAATGCTGTATTTGCATTTTTGAGAAGAGGCGTTTATTCATGAGCATCAGATTTGTTGTTTTGGGTTCTCACTAAGCATGTTGAGAGTTACAGGTATTTCCCAAGTACTGCACATAACTGATGAGCAGAGAAAAACTTTGTGCTATTACTTTTTTTCTGATCACTTAAAGATGACCTGAGTTTCTTAGTCATAAATTACTACCCCTTTGTGGACAACTACAAACAGAATATTTTGTTAGTTCAGGATTTTGTATGTAGTATTTGAGACTATTAGATTATATAAAGTATAAATGCAAATATTGACACACATTTACCATAGTTCATCTGTATAGAGATGGTAGTCATAACCCTCTTAATGATGTCAAGGATTATAAACAGTGTTTCAACTAGTTTTAACATGTTAAGTTTTGCTGTCACTTTTTTTGTAACCTGTTATAAATGTGCTTCATTCTGTCCTTAGGTGTTGAATGGGGGTTGGTGTTTCCTGATGCCAATGGGGAATACCAGTCTCCCATAAACCTGAATTCACGGGAAGCCAGATATGACCCCTCACTGCTGGATGTCCGCCTCTCGCCGAATTATGTGGTCTGCCGGGACTGTGAGGTCACCAATGACGGACATACCATTCAGGTTATCCTGAAGTCAAAATCAGGTATTTTAGAAGATGCTTGGCATGCTCTCGTAAACTCAAGTCATCTTGCAGCTGTTGAACTCTCCTTTAGCTTGCGTGACCTTAAAGGTAGAACTGACATAGCTCCATTGTCAGGTACCCTTATGTGTTATAAAATGCGTTTTGGGGAATTGTTTTTGAAAGGATGAAATTATGAAGATGCCAGTTTGGTTGTTCTACGTTGTACGATGTTACTTGAGCAATCTTAGTTGGTCAACTTACACCTTGTGGGGATTTGTGGACAGGTACACATAGGTGTACCAATCTGCATTTTGTCCTAAATTGTTGATTAGTGTAAACTATTTGGATAATTATAATTCTTTGCATTGTAAAACTAAAGATTATGATTTATTGACATTATCTGGCATTTAATGTAGACGTTTCATATTTATTTTTCTACTATGTTAATGACAAGAACATTTTTAATGAATAGCAATCAAAAATATCCTCTAAGCTCAGCAAAAGATTTATCTAGTAAACAAAGCTTTTGCTTTTATGTATTTATTGTATTTTTTAAACTCCTCTTCTCCCCATCTGAACCTATTTGAGCTGGATCTGAAATGTTTTGTGGAAAGGGTGCTGGGCAGTTACCAAGGAAATTGGTTTTCAGCGTAAATGCAGGGAAGAGGAAAACAGAATTCTAAAAATTAGCATTATTATTATGCTATTCATAGTGAATAGTGACTTATTTCCCTCTTAGAAAGAATGTAAAATTAGGATATTTGAAATGATAGGAAGTGCTTACTGGAGACCAACTGTGCTCAAATTCTGGATCAATAAGTTTGATATTTTAAAACATAAAACCATCAGATTAATTATTAGGTCAGGCAGGTATTGATGAGCAGCTATGGATTTTTCATTCATTGTGAATGTTCCTGAGCTTTAATTTAGAATCCATGAGGTAGTCATAGGTTCATGCAGCCTTCTCTGCCTTTCTGAGGTCAAAGTATGGGCATCGCCCAAAACAGAGTCTAGGTTGCATGCGCATTTAGAGAGACAGCTTCAGATGTAAATTTGAATTTAAATCAGAGTATTTGTGTGTGTGTGGGGGAGTTATCTATGAAGGGACATTATGTATTATTATTATTTTAAAATATATTTATATTGATTTTAGAGAGGAAGGGACAGGGAGAGAGAGATAGAACATCAATGGTGAGAGAGAATCAGATTGACTGCCTCCTGCATGCCCTGCACTGGAGATCGGCCCGCAACCCAGGCATGTGCCTGTCCAGGAAGGAATCAAACTGTGATCTCCTGGTGTATAGGTTGATGCTCAACTACTTAAGACACTCTGGCCAGGTACAGTCTGTATTATTTTAAAAATGTGTAGTAAAATTACTGAATACTGACTTCTGACCTATAAAAACATGTTAAGGTAATACGTGTGTGTTGGTGTATTGACATGCTTTTGTACTTCTGGAAAGAAAATGTTCCTATATCTGCACAACAAAAATGCATTTCCTGTCAGGCGCCACTGTGAGTCAGTGTTGGTTGTGTATAGGTGGACAAGATGGTTCTTGAGGATTCCTGGTTTAGTAGGAACACAACCCTTTAAAGTACTAGTGTTAACATGACAATGGTGTTAGCTTTATGGGAGCACGGAGGAATGACTGAGGACAAATACTGTCAATTAAGCGTGTGTCTATCCTGCTCTAAGGTCAAATTTACTTGATCAGATTGAGGTTAACGTTTTCTTCTGGTAACTTCTCAAACACTCTCCTTGGCCGCCTCAGAAAAGAGATTGTCCAGCGCTGTGTTGGCCCTCTCACCACAGGTATGTGTCTTGCTCAAGTAGCTTTCTTTGCCGGTTGATTCTTCTCCGTCCTCCACCCCTGGTCACTGAGGGAGAGCCGTCTGTTGGTCTGTCTCGGACTGTTTGGGATACACAGGCCCCCGACCCCTTCCTCCTGCCTCCTCAGGGGGAACGCGCTCCTTCAGATGCCCCATCTCCTTTCTGCCTCTAGGATGACTTCGCCAGTGTTTCCCCAAACGTAAAAGGAAGTAACAAAAAGTTCCATGTCTGGACCAGTTTATTTATTTATTTTTCTAGGATATTTGAGCTTCTTAAAGGGATAGGCTACAAGCCCAAACACCCTGCCATTCGTTTATTTAGTTCAAGTTTTATCAAAATAGAGTATAAACATAATTGAAATAATGGACTAGTACTGTATTTCTCTCTGCCTCTGGGGTCTAACCTGCTCCTCCCACCTAACACCACTTTTTGTCCTGGGGACAATCACTTTCAGCCCTTTGCTGTTCCTCCTGCTGTCACTGCCATTCTTCTTAATATGGGGAGAGCCGGGGGCTCCCTTTTCTGAAGATGGGGCCAGTTCTCTTATTCCCCTCCCACATCGTAGTTTTGCTCCCCATTGTCCCTATACTTAAATTATAATTTCTACTTAAGTTAATACTCAGTGTTCTTTTATTTTATTTTATTTTTTATATTTTATTGATTTTTTTACAGAGAGGAAGGGAGAGGAATAGAAAGCTAGAAACATCGATGAGAGAGAAACATTGACCAGCTGCCTCCTGCACACCCCCTACCGGGGATGTGCCCACAACCAAGGTACATGCCCTTGACCGGAATCGAACCTGGGATCTTTCAGTCCGCAGGCCGACGCTCTATCCACTGAGCCAAACTGGTTTTGGCAATACTCAGTGTTCTTATTATTATGATTGTGTAGCTATTATTTCTGGCTGAGATTATAGTCTATTTCCTTTACTGAATAATATGTTCCCCTACTCCCCCCAGAATTAATGTATTTTTAAATTTACTTTTTAAATTTATCTTTCATGATTTCATTTTCAAAGTCTCTGACAGATGGCAGATCTTCTCCCAGGATACTGACACATAATCAGGTTATCCTTCCCTCCCTCTCATCCATCCTTCCCCCCGACCCCACACCCCACCTCCAGGCCTCTCTTCCATCTATTCCTGCCCGGCTGGTCCGCTTGTTCTCCAGGCCTGTTGCATGGCCATGCCCCGCAGCTCCCTGGAACCGAGGCCCAGCAAGTCCCTGTACTTGTCTCCCGTGTCCAGTCCTGTGTTTTCTAGATGCCGTGACATGCTCTTGTGGGGTCGTTCCCTCATTTGAAGGCGTTTTCTAGGTTTATTCCCTTCTGCAGCTCATCTTCTAGTAACCTCCCGAGAGGAAGGGCACGTGAGGGTAAATGTTGGGAGACCTGTGTGTTTGCACGTGTCTCACTTGTATGGAGTTGGCCTGGGCGAAGCAGCCCGGGCTGGAACTGTTCGCCCGCAGATATTTGATGTCACTGCTGCATTACCAGGAGGTATTCTGCCCTCCAGGGTGCCACCTGCTTGTCAACTCTTTTATATGACCTTTTCCCTTCTCTAGAAGCTTTTACAGTTTCCTCTCTGTGGCGATTGCTTTGAAATTTTACAACCCTATGCTTTGGTGTGGTTCTTTTTTCAGTCTCTGTGCTGGGGACTAGGTGGGCTGCTTCAAATCAGGATTTCTCAAAGTTTTCTTACATTATTTCATGGATAAGTCTTCTGTTTTTCCTTTTTATCTTCTTTCAGTCACTCTTATTTTTTGTTCGTCTTTTTCTTCTACTTTCTGTAGTGTCCTCAACTTTTAGATTTCCTACGGAACTTTTAACTTCTGCTAGTTATTTTTAATTTCTAAAAAGATCTGCTTATTCTAGGAATTGTTTTAATTTTTAACCTCCAATATCCAGCATTTATTTCATGAGTGCAGAATCTATCTCCATTCTTTTCTGTATTGCTTTTTTGTTTCTTTTTTTTAAAAATCTTTATTGTTGAAAGTATTACAAATATCGCCTTTTTCCCCCATTGACCTCTCCCAGCCTGCCCCCGCTCCCCACCCCCCGGGCTTCACCACCATATTGTCTGTGTCCATGGATTATACATATATGCATAAAAGTTCATTGTATTGCTTTTTCTTTTCCCGTCACGTGTCTGTTTATTCTGGGTTCCTTCTTCTGTTTGTTTTGCTCTCTTTTATTATTGGAGGTTTTCCTCAAATGTCTAGTGACTGCTGGCTCATGGTTCCTATTTAGGAGTGGGTCTAAAGAGGGGATTAGGAGCTCTGTGCACCTGGGCAGGAATATGGTCTGGTGGACGTCACAGTAATCTGACGAGGTAGGGACCTGGCCATGTTGCAGGAGGAGCCTTTGTAGGTTTTGTCTGTTTCTTTGGGGGCAGGGTGCGTGGCAGCTCACAGCTGGCTGTTTGCCGCTGGTTACTGACTGCAGGCAAGAGGGTAACCAGAGTGCACACCGGTGACAGCTGGTGACCCTGCACTAGCACATCACCATCTGCGGAAGTCCACAGCTTACCTGAGGGGTCACTGTGGTGTGTGTGGTACACTCTCTGGGTTGGAGCAGATGGAGAATGACATGTCACCATCACTGTGGTGTCATTCAGAACAGTTTCACTGCCCTCAGAGCCTCTGTGCTCCGCCTGTTCCTCCCTCTCTTCCCAGCCCCAGGCAGCCACCGATCTTTTTACTGTCTCCATTGTCTCACCTTTTCCAGAATGTCACATAGTTGGAATCATCCATTATGTAGCCTTTACAGTTTGACTTCTTTTTCTTAATAATATATGTTTATGTTTTCTTGGGTGTTGCCTTTTTAAATAGAATATTCATAGAATAAGCACAGTTATTTTAAGAAATCAAACTTATTTCATACACACCACCCAACTGAAACGTCTGGCCTCACGGAGGCTGTCAGTGGCCTGGGCTACTTTATTCTTTCTTTCTGTGTTTTCTTTGTTTGTTTGTTGTTGCTTTGTCTATAGTAAACAATAAAAAAGAATCGCCAAAAACAGTTACAAAAATTGTAGCATAATTTAAATGGTGACACCTATTAAGTTAAAGCTTTTAACATAATCCTAATGATACAGTGCCTATATATAAACCCGTCTGGATGTATTGCCTTACTTTAAACTTGAGGCATGCCCTGAGCATGAGCCCTCCACTCCCAAACCCCTGCTGGAGCTCCCAAACCAAGGTCATTGATGATCTCCTCATCCCACAACCAATGGATACTTACAATTTCTTTACATACTTTAATTCTGATGCATTTGCAGTGGGCTTTTTGGAAACTCTCTCAGGTTTGTCTCTGTGACACTTCACCTCCTGATGTTTCTTCTTAGTTTTGACTATTGCCTTTTCTCTGCCAGTTCTTGATTCTCCATTCCCTTAAATAATGGGGTTTCTCAAGGTCTCCTCCTCGGCCCTCCTCTCTTGTACAACATGCATCCGTAAGCAGTACACTCATACAGACTGCATGCTTTCGGTTCAGTGTTCTGCTTTCCAGCAAGACAGCACGTGAGTCTGGGAAAGGGGCTAAAGTCGTAGATTCCGGGAGTGCAATGGGCCCTGGAGGGCAGCCAGGGCAGCCTCCCGTCTGAGGTCCTCTGGTGGCAAGTGGCTGAGCGTCCTCAGCGTGAACAGCGCAGGAGAGGAAATTCATTCCTCACTGAGAAAACCCATTTTGTTTTTTGAGTAATTTCAAAGATTGAAAAGTTCTATGATCTCCCTCATTGTTTCCATTTTGGGGTTCTGGACCTACATAGGACAAATATAATTGTCACTAGAAGCCCGGTGCATGAAAATTCAGGAGGCGACCTGGCGATCAGGGGAAGGTGACGCCCCCATCACACCTCTGCTGCTGCCACTGTCGGCAGCGCAAGCCTCGGCCGGCCCTGGTTAACTGAGCCTCGGGTGGCCCTGGGCGGCTGGGGGGCTGAAGGCGGGTCCAGCCACACCGTGCACCTGCCACCCCTCCGGCCTCCCCACCCCCCAGCGGGGCTGAAAGGACTGGAGGATTCCAGCGGGGCTGAGGGGACTGGGTGTCGCCATCTTGTGGCTATGGGCACTGTCATCTTTGTGATGGTGTGACGGTCAATTTGCATATTCCCTCTTTATTAGATAGGATTTCCACATGTCATCCTTTAAAATATTGACTACCATCATCATATTATGAAAATGCCATTTTCCCTTTTAAACATATTTGTTCCTCCAACTGTTCCTCAGACATAGTCTTTCATTCATAAATATGTAGTGATTGATCATTTATTACAGGAATTACACACCTATCTCTGAGGCCAGGCAGGTATCATAGATGAGAGCAGCCAGGAGAGCAACTCCTGTAAATGGCTATTGATCCTCTGCTTTAGGTGTAGTGTTGGGAGGCAATAGGGACTGGTGGAGACTGTGGGAAACCGGCACACCTAGTTTGCCAGATGTTTAATGTGTCAGGAAGAGGTGGAGATGGGGGCTTGTGAGCCAGACACACAGCCACTGGGTTCATCTGGCCTGGAAAGTGCAGTTTGCAGTCTTTGTTTTACCTTATGCAAGGTGTTCCATGCTTTGGGGAAGGTAAATACAAATCACACCCAATGCCTGCTCTCAAGAAGGTTACAGTGGTAGGTTGTGAAGAATAGGTGTACAGGGGGAGATTATTTTTTTGCCTGGAATTGTTAGGGAAAGATCTGGGGGAGGAAGTGGCATTTGCAATGATCCTGGAAGGGTGAATAGCATTTGGATCTGGGAGAATGGGATGAGTGGGAAGGGAGAGCAGTCTGGAGAAAATATGTGGCTACGTACAGGGAAAACACATCCTTCAGTACATCTGGAAGAAAAGTTTCTTTCATAAGTGAGGTTAATAGAAAATATAACGGAGAGGGTATGTTGGAGCAAATTCATGAGGGACCTTGAACCAAGTCTCCTGAGTATAACCACTTTTTATTTTCTGTCGGATAATCAGAATGTTGCTTTAGGAAAATGAACCTGGCAGCGCTGAATAAGATGGGATCTGGGGAAATTGGGAGTCAGTTTGCAGGTTATTGGGTGAGACTCAGTTTACCAGGACAGCAGCTACAGTGTTGACAGCGTCAGTGGGAGAAAGGGATGACACAAGAGAGATTTCGGAGGTGCCACCTACGAACGGGGTTGACTATATGGACCAGGGGAGGAGAGGGTGGGCTGGGGTGGAGGCCCTGCAACTGGACCATGTTTTGGATCCTGTCACTGTTCTTCTCCCTCTGCTCTGAGCATGTTTCAAGGAGACAGAGTGCCTCCGACGGGGAGTTGAGCCAAGGGTCGCGTTCCAGGTGGGACCTGACCAGACTGTTGGCCCGTTATCTCCCCGACTATGGAGAATTTCATGAACGCTGCCACATGAGTCTCCGTGGGACACGTGGATACTGTTCTGTGGGAATCGTAACAATTTAGTGTACACAGACACATTAAAATGGGACATACTTATGGCGATGTAGAAAGTAGCTGAAGTGTAAAAATGTAATTGTTATAGGTTTCTCGCCTGAGTGGTTTGATACTTACGTTGTGAAAAAGTGTGAGACTGCCCAAGCTTGTGCAATAGAACGTCATTCCATCTGACGGCAAGCAGTGTGTTAAGGGTGATGACATGGTTAAAGGGCCAGGGGCCCGGGAGAAATTGCTAATCAAGGCAGGTCACTTGTGCCCTTTCCTGCAACTTATTATAGAAACCCTAATTAGAAAATTCCACTCCTGGGTCTTTTATAATTCTTAATGCTAATTTTAGGCTAGATTATTATTTTTTATTATTAACCATACTTGTAAAAAATGACCACTTTTTATAGTGCTTCTTAGCAGCCTTGCTGATTTAAATACGGGGTTGTCAGAAATATCTTAAAAATTATTTTCTCTCGCCCTAGCTGGTTTGGCTCAGTGGATAGAACATCAGCCTGCGGACTGAAGGGTCCCAGGTTCGATTCTGGTCAAGGGCACATGCCCGGGTTTCAGGCTTGATCCCCAGTGAGGGATGTGCAGGAGGCAGCCGATCAGTGATTCTCATCATTGAGGTTCCTATCTCTCTCCCTTCCTCTCTGAAATCAGTAAAAAAATATTAAAAAAAAAATTTATTTTCTCTCATCTTGAGGCCCGACCTTGGCCATGGGTGACCTCCAGCTTCATTCCCTCGGGACACATTCAAGCTGCTTCCCATCTTGGAGCCCCTCTCAGCCTCCTCTCCCTGCTGGCCTGCGCCTTCTCACTTCTCTCAGCTTCCTCTTCAAGGCTCTGCTTGGCAGTCGTCTCCTGTGCCAAGTTCCCTGACTTTCTGATGCCCTTGGTGCTGGCTCATTCCTTGCTGGGTGTTCTCCTAGTGCCTTGTGCACTTTCCCTTACTCTTCTGATGCAATTTATGTAAACCGTCAAATCCAGCTCCACAAGCACTGAGAGGGCCCCGCCAGCACCACGGCTGTATCCTCTCTCTATGAACTGGGTGCTCGGCGCAGGGCATGGCGTCCGTCTCGCAACGCGCGGGTTGAACTCAAATGCAATGAGGGAGATAAGCCTTGATGGACAACAGCCTTTGAACTACCTGGGAGATTTGTTTTCAGCGAATGGAGAGAGAAGCTTAGATAGGTTGAGGTAGATGTATATATATCATGTCTCTGTGAGGTTCCCAAATTTTGGAGCAGGATCTCTTTTTATCTCATAAGCATCGTAGCAGTGACTATTACAGAGCATTAAAGAAAATGGGTGCAGCAGCAATGACATCGGTTTATTTTGTATTTTTTCCCACAAGTTTTTTTATTCTAAGGAAATGCAGCATGTCATCAGTGTGAGTTTCATTGTAAAACATTTTACTGACCTTAGTGACGTCACAACTAATAAACCTGCCATATGGTGGCACAATATCACTCAGCAAAATTTGGTAATCGTAAATATGATATGAGGGGTCTCCTTATTTGAAGAAAAGCTATACCGAGGCAGAAAAATGCCTTAAGCGGATGTTGCCAAATGGGTAAAACTGAGCTACTGTTTATTTTTAGTCTGAAAACAGAGTCATTCTTAGGGGATGCACAGGTAATACTTAGCTGGCACCTCATAAAATTCTGCTTTCAGGATTTCGTCATTCTTTGTGGCTTTGGACAGCCACATGATTTTAGTGCGGTTTAACTTTGGAATACTCATCTGCAGGAAAAGTGAAAGGTTCCCAGCGCCTGATTCCTGGCTGACGCTGCCTCTTTGTCACCCCTCCCTGGGGACCAGGCCTGGGCAGAATGCTTCCCTTTTCTGTGCTCATTGTAAAAATCCACGAGATCACGAAATGTTGTCTCTTTTGTCAAGATCGGTATATCTTGCCCTGGCTGATGTGGCTCAGTTGGAGCATTATCCTGTACACCAGGAGGTGGCAGGTTCGGATCTCTGTCAGGGCACATACCCGGTTGTGGGTTCAATTCTGGTTGGGTTGTGTGAGGGAGGCAACCGATCGATGTTTCTTTTCTTCTCTCTCTCTCTCTCTCTCCCTCCCTCCCTTCCTCCCCGCTTCCTTTCTCTCTCTAAAGAAGAATCAGTGTACCTTAAGCACTTAATACAGTGTCTGGTACAATGTATGTGATCAGTGGATCCCTGGGGGCCTTCAACTTCTCCTAGCAAGACAGATCTATGGAGTTTCCAGGTTCTTTTTCTGGTCTCTTAAAGTCACTGTCAACATCAGTTATAGCATCCATTTTTTTTTTAAATAAGTAAGTACCAGTAGTTTTTAAAAATCCTCTCTCCCATTTCACATGACTTTATTTCACAATATTTCTCCTTCCTTGTCCTTAGCAATGTGGCGCTAAGCCTCCTCTAAGGCAGTTTTCACCTTTAAAAAGCAGAGCCCACCCCGGTGAAGCGCTCAGCTGTGCTCCCACAGGGTGAGGGGTGTGTTCTCTAGTTCTCATGATGAGGCTGGGGTTCAGCCAGGGACTTCCTTGCTTTGCCCTCTGTTTGGTTTGGGAGGTGGGGTACACTGTGGCTAGACTGCAGGCCTCCTTCTGGGTTTTCCTTAAGACCAAGTTTGGACAGCTGTGGGGAAGGAAGAGAGAGTTTTGAGATAATTCAGAAACTGTGGCACCCGGTTGAAATAGAAACCTGTCATCCCTTCTTCCATCCATAGCTGGGTGTTTATTGAAGATGCTCCGTGAGCCACACTGCAGCTCTGGATATCTGTGACCCGTTGTGATCCATGTACTTAAATTTTTTTTTATAGTCCTGGGAAATAGAACTGCAGTTTAGAACCATAGACTTAAAGAACTCATTGTTTTCCTGGCCGCGGTGGCTTAGTGGTTGAGTGTCGACCAGTGAACCAGGAGGTCACAGTTCGATTCCATGTCAGGGCACATGCCTGAGTTGCGGGCTCCATCCCCAGTGTGGGGCGTGCAGGAGGCAGCCGATCAATGATTCTCTCTCATCATTGATGTTTCTCTCTCTCTCTCTTCCTCTCTCTGAAGTCAATAAAAATACATTTTAAAAAAAGAAGTCATTGTTTTTCATGCTTGCAGATACTAAAATTTGGTTTTCCCCACCCCTGTCGCACCCTGGGACGTGGGTCAGAGGACCCTGGGTGGCTAGGGCAGGCCGCATTTACCCCCTCTCAGCCATGTTCTTCTCTCCTGTCCATGGGGACGATCCCACTGACCCCTCAGATTTGTTGTGAGACTTAAGTAAGACCAGGTCTGAGGAGAAGCATTAAAATTGTGAAATATAGTATCCTAAAGGCCATGCACTTCACCTCCTTCCCCCATGATGTGAGGTTTATACACTTGAAAAATGAAAACTGCTTTTTGCTATTGAAGCTCTTTTTCTTCACTGAGCTGGTAGAAAGCTTAAAAGCAAGTTTTCGGGCACTTTTAGCAAGGACTTCTGACACTGGTGTGTGCGATCGCCTCATTTCTCCAGCTGTTTTCTGCCCCTGTCTTTGTTTAACCTTTGTTCTTCTTCCTAATGTATGCTTTCTGGCTGTGTTTTATGTACCTTGATATAAGCAGCTTGAAATTCTTTTTGGAACAAGTTATGGGGTGTAGAACCGACCAAACAAGTAAATACCTGTTGCACTAGTTTGCTTTCTTCTCCTTTGAGTTTTAGAGTGAGATAGACAGCCAAGCTGTTCCTCGGGAGAGCAGGCTGGACATTGTCACTTGCTCTGCAATGGCAACCCAGGTGTCAACGCTCACATGTTTGAGAGCACTTCTGGGGGAACGGGGTGAATTTTGTCAGCATCTTGACTGAAAAATAACCTTCAGTTCTTAGCTGATACCATTTACAATGAACATTTTTTTAACAAGAAAAATGCAAACAACCTTTATTTATATTGAAATAGGTAATTTAAAATAAACTTTATTTCAAGTTTTTCCATATGATAATCAGGGAGTGTTTAACTAAAGAAAGTATTTTATCGCTTCAAGACAGGTTCTTGCACAAATTTATTTTTCATTACTTTTAGAGTGCCCTTCTTTGGGACAAAATTCTGAGTCATATCCAGAAATGAGAACTAGAGACATGGCCCTATAGAACCGATGCTCATATTTTAAGTATTAATATTTTATTAAATTTTATTTTGTTTGCATTGTGTGTGACACTGAGCGGTAAATTGCTTTTTAAGTGTGATTGCATTGTTGAAAAATCTGATTGGCTTAATAATAATTCTCTTCTAAGATAATTTTATTAGCTTACACCTATTCTCTAAATTGAAAGCCTATTGCTACAAATGGATGATCTGAAAACAAGGTTTAATTTATTGATACATCTATAGCAAGTTATTGGTTAATCTGAGACTCAAACAATATTTTTGCTCTCCTGATGAGTGCTAAGTTTATATCTCAGAGGGCATAACTACTGCATTGATTTTCTTTGTCTAAAGTTAACCACGTTAAAAATGAAATGATATACATATCATTACGAAGGTATTCCAGAGTTTTTGAACTTCTGCTTTTATCTGAATGGCATTATAAGAATTTCAGCAAAAACCCACATAGTGTAAATTCACAGTTGTGATGTATTTCTCATTTTGGCTATACAAATGGAATCTATAGAGCTCATTCGAGTTTTTGGCAAAACATGTCCCCAGTGTTTCTATTGCTGTGCTGATGAATATGTTTGAGATGTAATTAAATAGAATTTATTTTATTTTATTTTTTCAGTTCTGTCGGGAGGTCCATTGCCTCAAGGGCACGAATTCGAACTGTATGAGGTCCGATTTCATTGGGGAAGAGAAAACCAGCGTGGTTCTGAGCACACAGTTAATTTCAAAGCTTTTCCCATGGAGGTAAGAATAACAGATCATCTTGTAAAAACTCCTGTTGTTCACAAAAAGTATTCAGTGACTTACTAAAAATGGTTCAATTTAAAAGTAGATGCATAGCTTTTCCATTTTTACCAATTTGCATTAAAATTAAAAAGTGTGTAATGAAATGTAAGCTTGGGGCAGCAAATGAGGCTTCTCAGGGACTTCCGTGGGCTTGGAGAGTGCACGTGGGCTGTTGGCCATAAAGGTAATCTATTCAGTAAAGCCATTAAGTTTCATCCTATTATTATTCCTGTTGTAAGAATTTTGCTGCCTCTGCAAATTCAGTAGGTCACTTTTGTAGATGCTCTGACTTGGTAATAAGCTGAAAATAAATAACTTTTGTTTTTTTTTAGTAACTAAACGTCTAGGTTAGCTCTGATTAAAATTGGTAGGTTGGTTCTATTCTTCACCACAAGCAATTAGAGAGAGAGATTTTTAGAAGGTCGTTTTTGTTTTTTTTTTGTTTAAAGAACTTCTGTCCTCATTATCTTTTTAGTCAATCCTGTTCTTTTTCCAATATCTAGTTGAAGTATCAATTTCTTCCTTGGGACTTGAGTTCCTTCTCGAGGCAGAATTAATTTCTCCCTGATCTTTGCTCCCAGGGTCCTTGGTAGGTTGCTGCTGTGGCACTGATCTCATGGATTGTAAAACCTTTAGTGTCTAAAGTGTCTTTCTCATTGACTGTGGGCTTCTGTTATGGACTCAATGCTTGTGTCCTCCCCTCCACCCCAAATTCATATGTGGAAACTCTACCTCACCCCAGTGTTAGGAGATGGGGCCTTGGGGAGGTGGTTAGGGTTAGATGAGGTCATGAGGGTGGAGCCTTCATGAATGGAATTAATGTCTTCGTAAGAGTCCAGAGAGCTTGCTTCTCTACTCTCTGCCTGGTGAGGACAGGATGAGAAGACAGGCATCTACAAGCCAGAAAGTGGGCCCTCACCGGGCAATGGGATCTGCAGGCACCTTGATCTTGGACTTCCCAGCCTCCAGAACGGAGAAATCAGTGTTTGTTGTTTAAGCCTCCAGTCTATGGTAATTTGTTACACAGCCTGAGCTAAGAAAGCTCCTGAAGAAAAAGTCTCCCCCTCCTCCTTTTTACTCGAATTTTTTAGTCCAGTGCCAGGAACATCAGAGACAATCCAGGCTGGTGAAAGGGAGGAGATGTCTTGGTTGGTCCCGGCCTTGTTTATATTTCTTTTCTAAGGATCCGCAGTTCTGTCTAGGATGTAGCTCTTCAGTGGCAGGGAACAGTATATTTTGGGGGATGCTGACATGCCAGTCCTCCTTCTCTGTGGTTCCCAGCTGCACATCTGCTTAATCTTGTATAGCACTGCTCATGGTCAGATCCAGGCCTTAGTAACTGAAATCACTGCTGTATAATTTAATAACTTATTCATTTAAAAATATATTTTTATCGATTTCAGAGAAGAAGGGAGAGGGAGAGAGAGATAGAAACATCAATGATGAGAGAGAATCATTGATTGATTGCCTCCTGCACACCCCTCATTGGGGACTGAGCCACAACCCCGGGCATGTGCCCCAACCAGGAATCGAACCGTGACCTCCTGGTTCATAGGTCGACGCTCAACCAATGTATAATTTATATAAGGATATATATGCCTCAAGGAATGAAGTTAGAGGAAATATTTCCCAACAATACTTGAATTATAATTTAATAATGTAATCCTTTGGAAGTTCAGGATGCTCCTTTCATTAAAAAAGACTCCAATCTTAAAAGTGGAATAATCAATGCTTTGAGGATAGAAGGGAAAATCTCATTGTAGTTAGTTAAAGAGAATATGTGATATATACTCTTGTGATAGGACAATAACAGCTTCTTGAAGGCCTTGATGGGGAAGGTTGGGACTTCAAATGTCACATTTCCAGGAACTTTTTATTCTCAAAGCCTACAGACCCCCGGTCACTTCTAACTGCCTTAACCTTTTGCACTCGGATGTCGAGTGTGACTCAACACGGTTAGCATTAGAATAAAGGAATCGAGAAAAAAGAAAGCGAGTGCAAAGGGTTAAAACACGTCCTCCCTGTCTCTGTGGCACCTCTGGCTACTGCTCTGTCCTCATGCAAAGTGAGAAGGAAAAGTTCACACCAGATGCATCAAAGAGGAGGACGTGAAATCATCCAAAACAACTAAACCTGCAGGTGTGGAGGGCAAAGTGAGGGGGAGGAAAGGCCACTTCATCATTTTGTCTCCACCAGGCCTCCAAGACGTCCTCTAATAACAAAAACTTGAAGGAGAGATGGGAGTAACCGGGTAGGCAATGACTTCTGGCTGGGAATTCAGTGGCCTTGCTTGTGCCACAGGGTATTCACAGTCTTGGGAAAGTTTAATTAGATTAGGCGAGTCAGTGGTGTGTGCTCTTTGCTCTGCAGTTGAATAGAATTTCCGGACCAAATGTTCAGGCTGGTCCTGCTCATTGGTGGTGGTGTAGCTGCTCCGGTCCATTAACCACAGGTAATGGTTTGTTTGGAGTGAAAATTAAATTCTGCTAGTGAGGCTTTGTTTCTGCAGAAATATTTATATTTCACATCATGGGATTACTGACTGTAGTTTTTCCAAAATAGGTTATGAATAATATTTATATTCTTTGTTAACCCAGATTATCCCTGACCCAATCAAAGAGAGAATATATGTATCAATCATTCAGTGTTTGTTTAGTGCTGCATCTTACTGTGTGCATGAATGCTGTGGGTATACAGAATTAGAGGGGGATAGCTGCAAGCCAGGTAGGTTTTTGGTTTGTTTGTTTTAAAAAATATATTTTTACTAGAGGCCCGGTGCACGAAATTCGTGCACAGAGGGGGGGGTTGTCCCTCAGCCCAGCCTGTACCCTATCTAATCTGGGACCCCTGGAGGGATGTCCGACTGCCCGTTTAGGCCCGATCCCACAGGGATCGGGCCTAAACGGGCAGTCGGACATCCCTCTCACAATCCAGGACTGCTGGCTCCCAACTGCTTGCCTGCCTGCCTTCCTGATTGCCCCTAACCGCTTCTGCCTGGCAGCCTGATCACCCCCTAACCACTCTGCTGCCAGCCTGTTTGCCCCCAACTTCCCTCCTCTGGCGGCCTGGTCACCCGTAACTGCCCTCTCCTGCAGGGTTGATCACCTCCAACTGCCCTCCCTTGCAGGCCTGGTCCTTCTCAACTGCCCTCCCTTGTAGGCCGGGTGCCTCCCAACTGCCCTCTCCTGCTGGCCATCTTGTGGTGGCCATCTTGTGTCCACATGGGGGCAGGATCTTTGACCACATGGGGGCAGCTATATTGTGTGTTGCAGTGATGATCAATCTGCATATTACTCTTTTATTAGATAGGATAGAGGCCTGGTACACGGGTGGGGGCCAGCTGGTTTGCCCTGAAAGGTGTCCCTGATCAGGGTGGGGTTCCCTTGGGGCGTGGGGCGGCCTGAGCGAGGGGCCTGTGGTGCTTTGCAGGCTGGCCACGCCCCCTGGCAACCCAAGTGGAGGCCCTGGTATCTGGAATTTATTTTCCTTCTACAATTGAAACTTTGTAGCCTGGAGCGGAGCCAAGCCTGGGGCTCCCTCCTCGGCCGGCAGCCATTTCTGTTGGGGTTATAATTGAAACTTTGTAGCCTTAAGCAGAGGCCTGGGCTCAGCCAGGGTGTGCGGAAAGCTTTGCTTCCCCTGTTGTCGGGGGCAACCCTGGCCTGCTCTCTCAAGCTCCATTCTGCCGCCATTTCTGTTTGGATTTGTTTACCTTCTATAATTGAAACTTTGTAGCTTGAGTGGAGGCTTAGGCCTGGCAAGGGCAGGCGGAAAGCTTGGCTTCCTCTGTTACCTGGGAAACCTTGCTCTCTGTGGCTATAGCCATCTTGGTTGGGTTAATTTGCATACTCGCTCTGATTGGATGGTGGGCGTGGCTTGTGGGTGTGTCAGAGGTATGGTCAATTTGCATATTTGTCTATTACTAGGTAGGATTGACTTCAGAGAGGGAGGGAGAGGGAGAGAGAGGTAGAAACATCAATGATGAAAGAGGATCATTGATTGGCTGCCTCCTGCATGCCCCACACTGGGGATCGAGCCTAAAACCCGGCCATGTGCCCTGACTGAGAATCAAACCATGACCTCCTGGTTCGTAGGTCAATGCTCAACCGCTGAGCCACATTGGCCGGGCTGTTTTGTTTTGTTTTACTTTAATGGAGGCTGTGAATACCAAGCTGGGCTTTAAGGAGGAGAGGACTCACAGGGTGTGCTGAAGGAGAGGAGAGAAGGACTCCACATAGAATAGTCCAGGATGGAATGAGATGGCTTATGTGGAGACGGGTAGATAATTTCCTGAATTGCCATCAGGGGCTATAGGACAGCTGTGTTTGGGAACCAGGTACCCTTTGGGGTACATGATTAAAAAAATTTAGGACACTTTTCATATTTTATTTACGTTTTAGGACTAACTTTAATCTCTAAATCACATATCAATCCATATTTCCATTTTGTTGATTTCACTTAAACTTCAATGGATGGTTTATTAAATAAACACTGTAAATAAATATTTACAAGTTTGTTATATGTAACAGGAATGGCTTTTAACAGAAATTCATCAACCTCCTTCTTGGCTTTTTAAAATTATAAATACAGATGTAAAAGCAATCTTGAATATATTTTGTTACTACTTGAAGCCAGCACCCACATCGCTTCAAAAAATAACACAATTTGTGACATTAGACAATTTAAACTCTGGCTCTTTCATTAAACGAGATGGATAAAGTATGCCATTTTTGTTTTTCCTTAAGATTTTTATTTTTCAGAAACACACTTTTCTTGCCATGCTTTCATCTTGTAAACCTGACTCCTATTGTGAATACTCAAGATTTATGCTTAATGGCAGTGCCTTAATGAGGAAAAACATAGTGCAGCATTTTTCTCCCTATTACCTGAAAATGTAATTTTACTTAACGTGCTGATGTTTTGCATCATGAAATTTAATCAAGACAGCCACATGAGTAGAATAGAAGGTTGTTGATTTAAGATAAGTTTGAGATCCCATCAAATTAATTTCTGCATGTTTTCCTGGTGGCTACGGAAGCTTCATATTTTCCTCGACGTCATAAATGTCTTTGCTTTTGAAATCCAACCATCAATACTCTGTGAATATGCATTTAGCTCCTTTGCTAACACTGGTATGCTCTGTGCATCCACCATCTCACTAGAATTATTCCATTCTTATTAATTTTTGTTACAAATCTAACTGATGGGAGAACTTCTAGGTATTCAGGTTCACATTCTACTTTCAGGCTACATATTCTGTTTTCATCATTTGTCTTTGGAGACTGTTATCTTCTTTGCTTTTTCAAGGTAGCCTAATTCTGTGTAACTCTTGCTAAATTATGATTAATCTTTAGACATGAACAGCTACTTTCATACTTCTGTGGGACAGTACTTCCCAGGCATTTAGATTTTATCCTGGGTCAGTAAATCTTTTTAATTTTTGTTTTTCAATTACAGGTGACATTCAATGTTAGACATTTGCATAATTTATGAAGAGACACCCCCCACATAAGTCTAGTACCCACCTGGCACCATACATGGTCATTACTGACTACTTTGTAACTACTGATTTATACTTTTGAATCACTTCATCTTTTTTACCCAGGCCCGGCTCAGTAAAATAAAAATAAAAAATTAGTGGATTGGGAGATCACGGCCAAGTTTTTCTTTTCCAAATAAAACATTACTAACTTTCTGCTCTCCCCATCATTCTTTTAAGAGAGGGTCTTTACTTTAATAGCTAAATGTAGGAAGGATAGGGTCTGAGAATAATAAACATGGACGTGTAAATTGGATAGTTTTAGCCTTTAGAAAACTCACTGCCTTATTTCTGTTTGTCTCATTTCACTTCACATGAACGATAGTTTTGTCAGGTTGGGTGCTGGTCCTTCCCACAGACCAGCAGGAGAGCATGTATGGTGGGTCTGACTTCCTTGCCCTTTGGACCTAATAAAAGTTTATGGTTGGAGAGTGAATTACCAAGAAAGAGGCACAGCATATTGTAGGTGAAACGCTTATCGTAATTTGTATTGTATTTAAAGTGCAGCTATTGCTTTGTGTACCCTGAAAGGGCTGTGATAATTGAGCTAGCCACATACCAGCTGGTTATGGAAAATTGAGTGCATTAGGAAGTAGAAAGGAAAAAAAATGAGTTTCATTGTGGAGAGCAGGATTCTTTAATTGTGAAGAGTCCAGGTCTTGGTTGCAAAATAGGCCAAAAATAATTATGAAGAAAATGTCTCATATCATAGTGCCAGTCCTGTATGTTACCCACCGCCCTTAGCGTTCCAGGTCTCCAGATACCTTACATGTCTTCTTTTCTTTTCAGGCATATGTAGTGCTTACCATTTACGTGTTCTTTTAGTGAGAATGACCTGGCCTTGTGGGTTGCTGCCTCCCAAGTCATTTGTGCATGCTCATTTATTTTACTGCTCCGAGAAGATGCCAGGAAGAGTTTGCTTGTTTAACAGTGAAATGATGGTCTTTACAAGCTATTTCACTTCAGTAGATGTCTCAATAGAGCTTCATGTTTGTGAATTTCCTCCAAAACAGACTTTCCCAAGGAATGTAAGAGGGTGACTTTAGTGAGACAGGACATGGGAGGATTATATATATAATTAAGAATTTATTTTTAAAAGGAACTTTAGAAATCACCTGGTCCAATAACGTAGGAGAAATCCAAGGCTCCAAAGGGTCACAGGGCAACTTAGAGGAAACCATAAGGTATGGCCTGGGTGAAGAAAGATCTATTTTCGTTAATTAAATATTCCATTTAAGAAAGAATCACCCAGGGGGGCAACAGGGAGACATCTGTAATTCTCTCAACAATAAAGAAATTACTCCTCTTTTCTCTAATGGTGTAGATGGAAAGAACACACACAACCTTCTTCATCCCTATGAGGAGCTTTTATGTCCACTCACCCCCATTCAGAGGCTGGTGACTTTCAGCCTTGCAAAGGACCACTGTAGTGCAGCTGTGGCCTCATGCCCGGGACCACTGTAGTGCAGCTGTGGCCTCATGCCTAGGACCACTGTAGTGCAGCTGTGACATCATGCCCAGGACCACTGTAGTGCAGCTGTGGCCTCATGCCCAGGACCACTGTAGTGCAGCTGTGGCCTCATGCCCAGGACCACTGTAGTGCAGCTGTGGCCTCATGCCTAGGACCACTGTAGTGCAGCTGTGGCCTCATGCCCAGGACCACTGTAGTGCAGCTGTGACATCATGCCCAGGACCACTGTAGTGCAGCTGTGACATCATGCCCAGGACCACTGTAGTGCGGCTGTGGCCTCATGCCCAGGACCACTGTAGTGCAGCTGTGGCCTCATGCCCAGGACCACTGTAGTGCAGCTGTGGCCTCATGCCCAGGACCACTGTAGTGCAGCTATGGCCTCATGCCTAGGACCACTGTAGTGCAGCTGTGACATCATGCCCAGGACCACTGTAGTGCAGCTGTAGCATCATGCCCAGGACCACTGTAGTGCGGCTGTGGCCTCATGCCCAGGACCACTGTAGTGCAGCTGTGGCCTCATGCCCAGGACCACTGTAGTGCAGCTGTGGCCTCATGCCCAGGACCACTGTAGTGCAGCTGTGACATCATGCCCAGGACCACTGTAGTGCAGCTGTGACATCATGCCCAGGACCACTGTAGTGCAGCTGTGACATCATGCCCAGGACCACTGTAGTGCAGCTGTGGCCTCATGCCCAGGACCACTGTAGTGCAGCTGTGGCCTCATGCCCAGGACCGCTGTAGTGCAGCTGTGGCCTCATGCCCAGGACCACTATAGTGCAGCTGTAGCCTCATGCCCAGGACCACTGTAGTGCAGCTGTGGCTTCATGCCCAGGACCACTGTAGTGCGGCTGTGGCCTCATGCCCAGGACCACTGTAGTGCGGCTGTGGCCTCATGCCCAGGACCACTGTAGTGCAGCTGTGGCCTCATGCCCAGGACCACTGTAGTGCAGCTGTGGCTTCATGCCCAGGACCACTGTAGTGCAGCTGTCGCCTCATGCCCAGGACCACTGTAGTGCAGCTGTAGCATCATGCCCAGGACCACTGTAGTGCAGCTGTGACATCATGCCCAGGACCACTGTAGTGCAGCTGTGGCCTCATGCCTAGGACCACTGTAGTGCAGCTGTGGCCTCATGCCCAGGACCACTATAGTGCAGCTGTAGCATCATGCCCAGGACCACTGTAGTGCAGCTGTGACATCATGCCCAGGACCACTGTAGTGCAGCTGTGACATCATGCCCAGGACCACTGTAGTGCAGCTGTGGCCTCATGCCTAGGACCACTGTAGTGCAGCTGTGACATCATGCCCAGGACCACTGTAGTGCAGCTGTGACATCATGCCCAGGACCACTGTAGTGCAGCTGTGACATCATGCCCAGGACCACTGTAGTGCAGGTGTGGCCTCATGCCTAGGACCACTGTAGTGCAGCTGTGACATCATGCCCAGGACCACTGTAGTGCAGCTGTGACATCATGCCCAGGACCACTGTAGTGCAGCTGTGACATCATGCCCAGGACCACTGTAGTGCAGCTGTGGCCTCATGCCCAGGACCACTGTAGTGCAGCTGTGGCCTCATGCCCAGGACCACTATAGTGCAGCTGTAGCATCATGCCCAGGACCACTGTAGTGCAGCTGTGGCTTCATGCCCAGGACCACTGTAGTGCGGCTGTGGCCTCATGCCCAGGACCACTGTAGTGCGGCTGTGGCCTCATGCCCAGGACCACTGTAGTGCGGCTGTGGCCTCATGCCCAGGACCACTGTAGTGCAGCTGTGGCCTCATGCCCAGGACCACTGTAGTGCAGCTCTGAAGACAAAAGCCAGAGTGGCTTTGTGAAGGTATGGGAGTGCTGGATTGCAAAGGTAGGACCCTTGCTGTGCCCTGAGAACTGGACTGGGTTTACTGGACCGTCTAGTCCCACCCACCTTGCTGAGTGACACCTAGGAAATGGCAGTTCACATGAGGCCTGTGAGCTGAGTTCTGCTCCAGGGAGTGTTATTTTTTTTACCTTCCAAAGCCGATTCTTACCAGGAAAATCCACTCCAGTTTGAGATTTTATTTGCAACGATTGCTAATACTTTGGATTGAGGTTGCTTTATGTGCAAAAAAAAAAAAAAAAAAAAAAAGCTTGCATGAAGAGGAGTTAAGACTGATATGAAAGGAAACAATTTAAAATTTGAATGTTCAGCTTCTTTGGGAAATTTTGTTATTTTGACCAGAAAAAGCATCTATTCTCTAAATATAATGAATTTTATGATTATTGTTACTTTGTATTCCAGAATCTTCCATAGGGCTAGCAGCCTGAGCCTCATGGATAAACAAGAATTAGAATCTTGTGCTATGGCCTCTTTAGTGGTCTAATTGCAAAACTCCCTCTTACATATATATTTTTTAAAATGTATTTTTTATTGATTTCAGAGAGGAAGGGAGAGGGAGGGAGAGCTAGAAACATCAATGTTGAGAGAGAATCATTGATTGGCTGCCTCCTGCATGCCCCACACTGGGGATTGAGCCCGCTACCTGGGCATGTGCCCTTGACTGGAATTAGACCCGGGATCCTTCAGTTTGAAGGCTGACGCTCTATCCACTGAGCCAAACCAGTTGGGGCCTCCCTCCTACTTCCTAATAAAAACAAAAAACAAATTTACATTTCCTGAATTCTGATGAACACTTGCATTTTTACTCTTTAAAAATCATGTTCCTGCTTTGATTTAGCATGTTAATTTTTGCATTTATTAAAATGTATTTAGTGCAGAAACCTCACAGTTTACTGAAGGAAAATAAATTATAATGTTGAGCAAACAGAAATGTTCTTTTAGATGTTCCACATGATGTGGCAGTCTGCCGTTCCCACTTCGAAAAAGAAGTGTATAAGGTCAACTTGACCTTTGAGTGGTCACTTTGAACCTACCTTTGATTTTATATTTGTAAGTATTTTCTAGTAGATTATTCTTTGTCATTGTTTGAAGTTTATAAAGAGTCTCTTAGCAAAATAAATTTGAAAGAAGCATTTATATTGTAGCTGAGTTTACAATGTAAGGCAAATTTGTAGAAAATAACAAGTTAGTTCCTATAAATAAATATGATATATAATTAATTTATAGGTACTTACAGACTTGCTGCTGATAAAAAATTAAATTGGGTCTTAACAGATCTGTTTTACAGTAAAATATATCTCTTAATATACCTTCGGATAAAAAAATGCTCTGATTTAAATATATAATCTAGAACCAAATGGCCAACTTTAAAAGAATTAATTTCCATGCACTCATCCATTGTGTGCCCATCTGTCCATCCATCCACCCATCCACCCTTCCTTCCTTCCATCCATCATCCATCATCCATCCATCCATCCATCAATCCATCCATCCGATCAACAAATATTTCTTAGGAACCTACTGGTCAGGATTTAGACTAAGTGATAGGGATAACAACAATGAGTGCAATACGCAACTGACTCATGGATGTTTATTACATTGGAGGAGTCCAAATGCAATATATGTGATTTGTCTCCGTCCCCTTTCTCTTAATGAGTGTTTAGAAGATATAATTAAGTGTATCTGTGGCATTTAAAGGGCTTCATCCCCTCCACCCACCCTGTGTAGTATACAGATTCCACCATTAGAAGCCAATTAGAAGATTTTTGAGACACATATTAGAAAGCAAATACGTTGCTCTTTGAGATGTAAACGATTGTCAAACAAACAAATATTTATCCACCTGTATGTGAAAGGCACTTGTGCTAGATTAACTACCATAACTTGACAAAATTGGAACCAGTGAGACACAGAATAGGCAAGGTCTGATGGTGGGAAAAAGTGAAGAAGGGTCTTTGTTCTGGAAAGCTGCTAGAGAACAGGGCACCAGTGCTGCTGCCTCGATGAACAGTGGAATCATGGGAGGGAGTCAGAATGGTGTACTTGGTAAGAATTTAGGCTCAGAAGTCAGGACAACCAGAATTTAATCCCAAGCTCTGCAACCTTGGGCAAGCTCGTAAACCTCTTACAGCCTCGATGCTCATGTCTATAGACAGGCCTCAAAACTAGCTCAGAAGTTGTCAAAGAGTAAACCCTTCAGTGTGTATTTTCTACTATTAAGGAGCGACGCAGACGTAGTGAAGACAAAAATCTAGTGAAATATCCTTTTTTTGTTGTTACAAGTAAGAAATGAGAGAATTTGAATGGAGAATAAAGTTCGAAGTCTCTTTTTTAAAACCCCTACTCGCCACTTTAGTTGAATATAATTTTCTATAGGTTTAGTCAATATGACATTTCCTGGTCATTTTTCCTGACACACCTTTTTATTATGATGATGCATGCATATGCAGTAGAAATTATATTAACAGCTTTTTTTTTTTTTGTAGCACAATTCAAATATTTTCTGTGTAAGATAGTTGGGTAAAACCTCTGATGGAATGGAAAGATGTTAAGCAATTTTTAACTCCATAAGATCTTAACAGATATAAAAACTATATATGTTTTTCTGTTTTTGTTGTTGTTTTGTTTTGTTTTGTAGTTATGAATGGCAGCTTGAAAAGGCACAGTGATGGTAGTAAGATCATTGTGCCCTGGTCACTGCTTTGCTGTGCTTTGAATACATTTTTTTTTTCTTTTATCTTCTTAGGGCTACACACAGCAAAAACTCACCTGGAATTCTAGGACAACATACCATGAATCTTAGGGGAAATTGGACCTTTGGTGCCAGGGTTCCCTAGGAGGCAGCCCGCTCTGGCGATGTAAATGATCAGTTAGGGCGAGCTACAGCCTGAGTCCAGTTCACCATGGTGTTTGCTGTCCAACTTCTGGGTGGCTGTTTAGCCTCAATTCCTTCACTGGCACAAAAGGATCATACAATTGTACCCACCCTTAGGAAACTTAGGGAGAGACTGGAAAAATTAATGATCTATTGGAGGCACCATACATTGAATAGGGTGGTAGAGAATATTGTTATTGAACATAATCTGATATTCACTTAAAGTACCTTCTAAAAGCATTTAAAGTGTATAATTAGCTGTATTGGATGTAAATGTTGTAACTTAGTACAATATAGCTGTGGGTTGTTTTTTTTTTTAAGCCTTGAAATGAAAAGCAGATTTTAAACTGTTGGCTGTAAACATTAAATGTAGAAGGCAGGCATTTCTCCTTGTAAGACCTGACAAATGAAAGATGGATCTTTTATCATCAATTAATGCATTCACTTGGGGACCCTAAGGCAAGTACATTCTCTGAACCCAGCTTAATGCATCGCTTAGAGCTCTGGATGAGAGAGCTCATTCAGTGGAACCAGTTTATTTGGTTTCAGAGTTAATGTGTTTCCCATGAATACTCCTTGGTGAGTTCTGTAAGCTGGTGAGTTCTCTGAGGAGCTCCCATAAAGAGGTCCCTTCTCCCCAGCTCCAGTTCTGAACAAATTAAGGGAGAAGGCATTATGAGGGTCATCAGATGATTAACAAAATGTCACCTCTATTGTGGATGGAACAACACTGGAGACGTAGCTTAGTGTGGACGGGAAGAAAGGGCCTGCCCACTAGGTGATAGCCTGGGAAGGTGGGCGGGTGGGGGTGAGTGAGGTTCTAGGTAGGGTTTCTTAGCTCGCTCTCTAAGGATTGCTCACATTTCAAAAGAGGGGAAAAATAGGGAGGAGTGAGTTGAGGGAGTAGAGCGGAAGGTCAGCCTTGTTTAGGGAAAATCTTTCTTTACAGGAATCAAGAACAGGGAAGAGGCATTTCCTGTTAGTAAGACCAACCATTCCAAATTCTCCCACTTTACTACTCTCTGGCCCTAGACACTAGCAAGAGAGCAGCCACATCTGGGAATCAGTGAAGGAAGTTCCATTTCCTTTTATTGCAGGTTTGTTCGCTTGAACCATCTGGGACCTTGTTCCTTTTTGCTTGCTGCTCCATTGTACCTGGGATAGTCATATGGTTTCCCTCATTCTGAAAAGAGTTGGGGGTGGAGGGAGCAAGGATTTTGAAGCATGTGTAGGATTTTAATTTTCTTTCTTTCTAATTTACTTGGGTGAGGTTTTGCCCAATTCACCATCGCAGCTTGGGCCAATCATTGTTTAAACCAAAGGCTTGACACAGGGTGGTTTATAGATGTTTCATTTTTCAAAAACTGACCTGGGTCCAGGGCTTACATCATTAATCCTACTCCAAATTTGGGTTGTACGGGGTTGGAAATATTTTACAATGATTAAAAAAAACAAAAACAAAAAAACGAATGTTACTTATCTACCTTGTTATGGAGAAGGAATATTACAGATTTTTATCAGCAGGCATTGTTCTTAATTAACTTATCAGCCCAGGCGTGCTTTAACTGTGTTCCCAGTCTTGCTGGTTTCTAAGTGGTCTAGAGCTTGGCTGTTCTGAAGAGCTTGACTGCAATGGCTTGGGTCATCGTGGGATAAAGTCTACACCGTCAGTAATTGGGTCACCTTTTCCTCAGCTGAGCTCCGTGGGCTACTGCTTCCCGTGTAGCTCTTTCTCCTCCAGAGACCGTTTTCCCCAGGAGCAAGTGAACAGAAAGATACCGTTGAATTTTGAGTCTGTTAGGAAGGCAAGATGGTGAAGTGGCTCAGTTAACAAACATTGGCTAAGTGTCTGTATTTAAAGGCAAACCCCAAGAGAAATATAAAATGTGAGAAAACAGTATTTGTTTTTAATGATTCCTTAGTCGGGTTGAGAGAGGTGGAATTAAGATGGAACCATGTGAAAAGATAGCACATGAAGGGTGAAATGATTGTTCCTTCCCATGGCCCATGTTTCTTTTCAGCAGAGAAGTCCTATCCAGTCAGTGTGCCTGATGGCTCCCACAAACTTCTGTATTTTACGGTAATGGGGGCATAAGACACATATGTAATACCTTAATCAATAAAGAAATTAAAAAAAAACCACTAAAGACAGTGGCAGTAATCTAAAAGATACGGACTATGAAAGGAACAAATGAAGGTACATCCAATGACATGGATATTTATTTTGAATTTGGTATGAAAACCACATTTTTACAAGTAACACAGACTTATATTTTAGAGCATTAGAATTTGTGTGTGGGCATCATTGATCTGGGTGAGCTAAAAGTCTCTGGACTACTAGACTTTTTGCTTCTTGATTCTAGTTAAATTTGAGCCCTCTTTATAGGAAGAATTATCGTTGGTTGTTTGAGTCTAATGTCAAAAACATGTAAGTCCCATTTCTTATTGAATAAATATTGAATCTTGTGGGGACAGAGATTTGAGAGAGTGGCAGATAGTTTTGCCTTTCTCTTCCCAGCACTCTTTTTGGGGGGCAGGTAAGTTTGGGGAAGATAATTGAACTGACCAACTACTATAATATCTTTTTGGAATAATTTGCAGTAAGTATGTACATAATGTTATGCTTGTGAAAAATGAATGGATATTTTGAGCAGGAGGCTTGGGGGAACTTGTGTTGTTAAGTGACATGGGGATGCCAGGAGAGAGAGGGAATTGTAGGAAATATGTCAAGATCAACCATAGTCATGTTGAATTTGAGATTGGTTGAGATTTTTATGTAAATTAAGCTGAAAGATAAATTCTAGGGGCTGAGGAGAGGTCTAACTTTCCCATAAGCTCTTGGCCTTCTGATATATAAATGCAGTTGGGGCTCTGTTCGCATGGAGGAAAGGGGAGGAACTGTGTAGTGAGTGGAAGTCAACTGTGTCTGCTGAGAAAAGGAACATCCAGTTATACCAATTAGATGCCTATATGAAAAAGTGACTTTTTTTTTGTGCCACTAGATATCTCTTCTGCAGTTATTTTGAAAACCTGCCAGATCTTTTAGTTTCAGGACAGCTTAATAAATAAATATTTTCTAATTGTGATTATGTTTTCTCATTTTAAAATGCATTTTTGTATCATTATGTTTTTATTGTGCCTGCCATTCTAGACTAAATGTCCACCTTGTGCAGTATAGTTAGTCCCATTGAAAGTCTGCTATGAAGTGTCCACTAATAAGGTGTTACCATTTTCCCACAGAAACATGTTTTCATTCAACTTTCATATTAATTGAAATACCTAATACTATCCTAATATATAAAGAGCCAGGGTCTGTAATGTCCAAAATGACCGAATGCCAAGCTGCACGCGCAGCAGGCTCTGGTGGGTGAGGACTGGCAAGCGGGCTGAAATGCTGACCTCTCGGTCCCTCCTGGGTCGCAGGCCCTGCGGCGACCCAGCACTGACTGCCACTGCCAGGGCAGGTGTGATGCGATTGGTCGGGGGGCCCCGCCATTACCCCATGATTGCCCCACAGAGGGAGGCCCAGGCTACCCGGCCGGTGGTGGTGGGTGGGGCCTCCCTCTGTGGGGCAATCAATTGTGGGGCTCCTGGACTTCGAGAGGGTGCAGGCCAGCATGAAGGATCCCCCTCCCCGCCCGAGTGCACGAATTTCATGCACCAGGCCTCTAGTGTATTATATAAAAGCAAAGATGAAAAAATAACTATATCTCTCTAATAGTTTTAGAGAGCAAAACTATCTTCTAAGTTATGTTATTTTAGAGCAAGGAAGGCTCTGGCTTTCCTAAGGGGCCCATCTCAATGAGTACATCCTATATAATAAAAGCCTAATATGCAAAATGTCCGGTCCATCGGTTGGCCATTCAACCAATCAAAGCGTAATATGCTAAAGTGGCTCAACCGCTCGCTATGACATGCACTGACCACCAGGGGGCAGATGCTCTGACCGGTAGGTTAGCTTGCTGCTGGGGTCCGGCCAATCGGGACTGAGCCAGATGGGCTGGACACTCCTTGGAGCCCTCCCACAGTCCCTCCCCAGCTGGCCAACCTCCCGCGTCTCTCCTGGCCTGCACCGGTGGGGTCCCTCGGCCTGACCTGCGCCCTCTTGCCATCTGGGACTCCTCGGGGGATGTCGGAGAGCCAGGGAGAGCCAGTTTCGGCCCGATCACACAGGGGGAGCGCTGCTCAGCCAGAAGTCGGGCTCATGGCTGGTGAGTGCAGCGGTGGCAGGAGCCTCTCCTGCCTCTGCAGCAGCACGAAGGACGTGGGACTCCCGGACTGCGAGAGGGCACAGGCCGGGCTGAGGGACCCCCCTCTAGTTTACACATTAAAATACAGTTTTGTTCATTGATATATTTCATTTGTATAAAACAAACATGCTATTTGTAGTAAGAACTATTAGCAAACAGCGATTTTGCTCCTATTTACACGAATTTCCTTAGGTTTTTGGAGAATGCTTTGGATGGCTAAAATAATAAAGGTGTGAGCCGTGCAGTATATGTGCTAGTTAGACAATGTGACTACTCAGACCAGACAAAGGAGAGTGTTTTGAAGCAGACTCTAGCCAGTTCGGGAGAGGCAGGCCCGGTGGTAGGCAAGATTGTGTGGAAGTGCAGTCCTTATTCTCTAATTGGTGTGCCTATATCTGCCTTTGGAACATATAAGGCACTTTCATCGTTGATGATAATACATTGTGGGTTATGTACAAAATGTAATCATCATGTTTTTTGAGTGTTTTCCCCCATGTCATGGTGAACTGTACAAAATTAAAGTGTGTTGTCCCACAAACATAGATTCAGTTTCCATCTGAATTGTGCCTTTTCTGGTTCACACCCACTGATGCCTTTCCTGTTCCCAGTTGACCTT
Source organism: Cnephaeus nilssonii (assembly GCF_951640355.1). Classification (NCBI taxonomy): domain Eukaryota; kingdom Metazoa; phylum Chordata; class Mammalia; order Chiroptera; family Vespertilionidae; genus Cnephaeus; species Cnephaeus nilssonii. The sequence continues at coordinate 32,423,708 of NC_137089.1, read as the reverse complement.
TTTTTTACCCAAGCTGTTTTGGTACAAGTTCCACCTCAATCAACGAAAGTGATCCTTTACCTTGTCACAGCATTGAAAAAAACTTGGACTCTGTGTTTAAGGTCAATGGTAGGTTAAAACCCAGTTTTCTAAAATGTCTTTTTAAATTATTTGGTTCATATTTGGTTCCTGTAGCACTGCCTCCCGTGTTAGCAGGAAAGTCTTACACACATCTCAGGGAAGCCTAGTCTTCTTTAATTAGCACTAGAAGTGATGTGGTTTATTGTGAGTTCGCTAAAGAAATTGATCTTCGTGCAAAAAGTGAGTTGCATTAGTTTGTTATCATTTTCAAGTACATTACCAAATTTATTTACATAAGGAAGTACTTTGTGGGGGGGAAAAGTGTAGATTTTTAAAAATCCTTTCCTAAGGACATGTTTATTGATTTTAGAGAGAGAGGAAGGGGAGGGAAGAGGGAGGAAGGAAGGGAGCGGGTAGAGGGAGGGAGGGAGGGAGAGGAGAAACATCGATGTGAGAAAGAAACATTGATCAGTTGCCTCCCATAGGTGCCCTAACCGGGAATAGAACCCAGGACCTTTTGGTGTACGGGAAGACATTTCTACCAACTGAGCCACCCAGCCAGAGCACAGGTGTAGGTTTTTACAGAGCCCTTTGTCTGTAGGATTAGGTCAGCCATTTTTTGTAGTCACCTAAGGTAGATGGGGAAATGCCTGCATTCCATGGGGAATATTTTGATGAAATTTGGTTACATATATCTCTATGTATACATTTATTTGTTTAGCCTGTCAAAGTTCATTCTTCTCACAATATTTTGAGGATACAATATTTATATTGTTGGAATTTATATTGTTTTATGTCCCTTGCATTATCTCATGGCCATAATGCAAGATGCATTTTACTGCAATCCTCAGGGACTTGGGGGGAGAGAGTTAACACTTATGAAGACAATCTGTGTGCCAAGCACATGCCATATCTTGTTTAATCACTAAAATATTCCTTAGAGGTAGATGTTATGTCTGTTTTTCAGCTGATTAATCAGTGTAAGAGGTGTTAAATAAGTTGCCCAAGGTGAGACGTGGGCTAGCTACCGTTCCCTTCTCTCTACAATATGTACCTTCTCATATTTCTAATAAAATTATTCTGATTTTTACTGTAGATAATTGCAAAAAAAGTGAAAGCCTGTGAGTATTCTGTGCTACAAGTGAGGATTAAAATGTTTTTTCTTTGACATTTTCAGATACGTGCATTTTATTGTAAATTGTAACATTTTGAATATTATTGTTTCTGAAAATTATCTTATTAGGCAGTGTCTTCCGTGTATAAAGTTGGGAATGTGAGAAATGAAATAGTGCTGAATTTTAAACCCAATCAAAATTGTTTTATATGCATTTTGATTACTAAACAGAGCTTATTATTATAATGGTTATCACAAACTTACCTGAAACAGTTAGTACATAATAAATCAAAATTGCCACACTTTTAAAGATCATAGAGATACATATTTTTTAGTGCATTGCCTTTTAAGGAGTTTCGAATATACCCTACCCACAGTAGGAAGCCCCGGGTGAACTTTCCCAGGAGGGTGACAAGGTCAGCCTTGCACTGTTTAACTGTTAGGTGGAGAATGAATTTGAAAAGCCAACTTTGGAGGCATGGGGGTGAGTTAAGAGATCTGGGCTGTGATTCTAGTAATAGATTATCAATTTCTAAACTAAGGAATTGCTCATGGGAATAAGCCAAGCGGGTGGATTTGGGAGATTTTAAGAAGGCAGGAAAAGGCAGGACATAGGTCTTAGTGATGTAAGGGAAGGGGGTTGATGAAGAGATTTCTGGTTTGGATCCATTAGCAGAGCAAGGAGCAAAGAGGGAGACATAGGTTTGAGGGGTGGTGGAGGGACTTGGATTATGATTTGCTAACTTTAAAATATTTCAGTAGGCAGTTTAGTAAAGGGATCGAGACTCAGGATAAAGATTTTGGTTAAAGATGTTCATTTTGGAATTATAGGCATCTAGATGACAGTTCAAGGCATGGGGGTAGATAAGATGACCTAATAAGAATATGCTGATTGAGAAGAGAAGAGGTGAGAGATTGGAGTCCTGACAGAACCACCATCTGGGGGGTGTCCGGGGAAAGAAACCAGTGAAGGAGCCCAAGATGAAAGGGCTGTTGAGGACAACCCTGGGGAGTGTGCTGCCATGGAACCCACGAGAAGGGAGTGGTAGGAGAAGAACAGGCAGAGGTTTCTGATCCTGTAGAGTAGTCAAGAAAGCTGAAAGGTGTGATATAGCAGCAGGAGGTTCCTGGTGATCTTGGGGAGAGAGACATTTCAGTGAACTGTGGAGGAAAAGGGAGGGAGGAAGTGGTCATGGGGAGTGTAGGTAAGGTTTTGAAAAAGTCTGCTGCCTAGAGCCAGTACTAGGAGGAGATGTGAGGTCAAGGAAGTGGTTTATTTAAAGATGAGAAAAAGTTGCACAGCTTTATAAGATGGTGCGTGGCTAATAGAGAGGGAAACATCAGGTCAAACCTCAGGAGAGTGAAGAACTGATGGACCAAAGACCTTCAGGTGGTCAGGAGAAGAATGGAGCAGAGCAGAGGCAGCTGCTGACTCCTAGACAAGAGGCTTGACAACTCAACCGGCAGGATGGGGGGAGGAGGCAAGGACAGCGGATGTCTGGCAGGACAGAGAGATAGCTCAGGTGGTTTTAGTTTCTCTTCCAGGCAGGAGATCTTGATGTTAGAATATTAATGATAGACACGACAGGTTGCAAACTGATGGTCGTTGGGTTGGATTTAGGGATGGGTCCAGCTGGAACTGTCTTTTTAAATTTTGGAATTTAAATACCTTTGGGCGGGGCACTGATTTTCCGGTTTTCACAGCTCCCCCAGTCCCTGCCTCATTCCATTCTTCCCTCATGCATCAGCCCAGTTCCTGGACGAGTTTGAATTTGTGACTCTGATGGAGGTGAGCAGGCTTTCCAGAATGGAAGGCATTGTTAATTATCTTTAAACCTTCAGGAAATAAATAGTTGTGTTCAAGCAGCATAATGAGAACATAACCAAACTGAATGGAGATGAGCATTTTATTTTTTAAAGACCATGCTCTTTATTTTCACTTATTTAAAAAAAAATATAGTTGACAAGCAATATTATATTAGTTTCAGGTGTACAACACAGTGATTCAACGTTTATTTACCTTACAAAATGGTCACGATAAGTCTAGTGCCCATTTGTCATCAGACATAGTTATTATGAGTTTACTGAATATATTCCCTATGCTATACATTATATCCCCGTGATTTTTTTTTATAACTGGAAGTTTGTATTTCTTTTTTTAAAAAATACATTTTTATTGATTTCTGAGAGGAAGGGAGAGGGAGAGAGAGATAGAAACATCAGTGATGAGGGAGAATCATTGATCTGCTGCCTCTTGCACACTGTACACTGGGGATAGATCCTGTAATCTGGGCATGTGCCCTAACCAGGAATGGAACCGTGACCTCCTAGTTCGTTAGGTCCACGCTCAACCACTGAGCTATGCTGGCCGGGCTAGAAGTTTATATTTCTTAATTTCCTTCTCTGCTCATCCTCCTCCCCCCTCTTCTCTGGTAAGCATCAGTTTGTTCTCTGTATCTATGAGTTTGTTTCTGTTTCATTTGTCTTGTTTTTAGGTTCCACATATAAGTGAAATCATATGGTGTTTGTCTTTATCCTACTCGTTTCAGTGAAGACCGTGGTCTTTAAATACAACCGTGGTCTTTAAAAAGCCGTTGCAGCTTCTCCTTTTCCTCCCCACTCGAGTTAGTTCTAGTCAGCATTTACTTCCTATTTACCAGGAGCTTTCCAGATAATACCTCTTGCCTTGGCAATGGCCTTGCAGGTGAGAGGCTATGAGAGCTCAGGTAATTTTTGCAGGAGATCATTGAGTTTTTGTTCACACCAAGTGTGTAACTTGTCACCGTGTGCTGTTGGTGTTGGGCTCAGCCTGGCTGGATTACTAGCCGTTACTTGGGTTTACACTCTCCATTTCTTTCCCCTGGTTTTTCTTGCTTCTGTAGAGAATGTTTGTGGTGTGTGAGCATTCACACTGAATTCCACCCTGATCAGTGTTCTACCCTCCTCTCGGGAGGAGAGAGCTGGCATGGAAATGGTGGGCCCAACCATCTGGGCCACGCCCTGGCTCTTGTTAGTTGTGCAACGAAGGGCAGGCTACCTCACCTTCTGTATCTCCGTTTTCTTCTTAAGATAAGGTGTTGGTGAGAGTCATAGACTCTCCCACGATAAACATGATAGCGAGGACTGAGCAAGGCAATGTTTGCAAAGAACAGTGCCCGGTGGAGAATGTAACATCGGAGCTCATTAGATACATACAAATACTAAATATCTTCTGTCATTTATATTGCACACTAATCCTTTTTACTCATCTTTTGCTTCTGTTGAACTGTCAATTTTATATTTTTATTTATTCACAGCCTGGATTCTTTTGAGCTCTTTGTATTTACAATATTGAAAGCATTGAACACTGCAACCTTGGATATTATTGGGACTCAGTAAATGTTTTGATGGATGCTGACATTATTTCAGACCTCATTTGTCAGTTGTAGTTCTTATGTGGGGACACAGGAGGGAGAGAAAGCAGGCATTTTTCACTGATTCACTGTACAAAGTGAACAGATGAAATCTGTATGTGACTTATGTTCCTTAATACCGAGACACTTTGACAGTGTCCTTACCTTCTTTATTTTATGGAATAACAAATGAAACATAGAGCATTTAAGTTAAGGCAATTTAGTTGCAGCCATAACCCACAATTCATTTTTTTTTTTAAAAGAAAACAAGAGATTATTTCTTGGAAAACCAAATGTCAAAGAATCCATTTTAACTGCTTACATTAAACAAAATATTTCAAAGGGATGCGCTTTTGCTTTTATTCTTATGACTGTTCCAACAACCCTTTTCCAGCCTTTCAAAGTCATTCCCTTTGTAAAGGAGGCTTCACTTTCTTGGGAGCAGCGCCCCAACAGTATTACTGTGCCCTGTTCCTAAGAGGGCCACCACATCGAGGTAAACAAAAGGCAATTAGCATTCAAAGGGGAAATCATTTTGCTTTGAAAAAAAAAATCTTTTTGTAAATTACATAGAACTAGTGCCTTTTAAAATGAGGATTCTGAACCCTAAGAACACTATAAATACCATTTGGTATTAATGTATTAATGGACGAAGATGCTCTGAAATGCTCCCACACGCCCTCCCTCCTCTTTCTTTTCACCTATCTGAGAAGGTACATAGTTAAGTTCAGGCAAACATAACAAGGAGGTGACAGAGATAGGCTTTCAACTAATTTATTTTCCATTCCATGCTTTACAGCGCTTTGTCACTATTATATCTGTCTACACCTTGAATGTCCTTCTCTGACTAATAGCTGCATAATATATTGACAGTGACATCTCAAAGTGCAGGAGCACCTGAAAATAATATACACTAAATCTCAATGTATCTGCAGACGAATGGCTGCCTCGTGTAATTACGAGTGGGCCTGGAGAGAGGGTGCGTTCTCTGCTGGTTTTCAGTTATTTAATGCTCCCATTGTGTTACTCAAACATTTCACCAGTTTTCTTTTAAAAAATTTCCAATGCTTAACACCGTCTTTCTCTCAACTCCTAGTATCATAAGCGTGGTTGAGACATTAACTTTTCCCCCCTCCTTTTTCTAATTTGGTAGCTCTTTCTGAGTGCCCTGAGAAGGATATTTTAGGAGTGATAGAGCATGGGTGAGGTGAGATACCTGGCTTCTAAAACTCTAAATCTAGCTGGATTTTTTTTCACAACTCCCCGCAGTTGTGTTTCCTTGGGACTGAGGAAAACAATTAAGCAAAGTCGGGACCCAGACCCTGGGCTCTGCTCTTGCTGAGCCCCTTCCTCTGCGAATCTCTACTGTGTAGAGGCCCAGCTCAGAGCAAAGCTCTTGATGACAATAGTTTGGCAGAGAAATGTTTTGTAGGGTCACTTACATCTGTGGTCATAAGCACTGAGTATTTCTGACATAAACATTTATAGCAGTCTGTGTGAATTTTCAGGTTTTACTTTTACCCGTTAAGGGATTAAGGAATCCTAAAAGTGCAAGGTGCATTTTGCTTCAACTCAAGCACACTGTTTCTCCTTATTAAAAAGAAATCACCTAATTTGGAAACAGCCCAAATGCCCATCAGCATGTGAATGGGGAAAAAAAGCTGTGGTACATTTACACAATGGAATACTACGCTGCTATAAAAAAGAAAGAACTCTTACCATTTGCAACAGGAGGGACCTGGAAAGTATTATGCTAAGCGAAATAAAAGTCAGAGAAAGGTAAGCATCACATTATCTCATCATATGTGGAATCTAATGAGCAAAAAATCTGATGGACAAAGTAGATCCAGAGACATAAAGCATGGAACAGACTATCAAATCTCCGAGGGAAGGCAGGGGAGGGTGGGTGGATAGGAAAAGATCAACTAAAGAACTTGTATGCATAGATGCATAACCCATAGACACAGACAATAGGGTGGCGAAGGCCTGGGGTGGGGAGTGGGGGGAGGCTAGAAGAGGTCAATGGGGGGATAAAGGGGATATGTGTAATACTTTCAACATAAAGATTTAAAGATAAAAAAAAGAAATCACCTAGTACTCACTTCTGCTCCCGTTTGATGTCTGTTTTCTCATCCTGCCCACCTGGCCCCACTCATTTCATCCTGAGGCCTTTACATTCTACCTCTGTTCCTTGTATGGCAACTGTCTTCTCAATAATCTAAAAAAGTAGATCCCAAATCTCCTGTTGTCCTCATTTTTCCTTTGTTTCTTTGTAGCTATTGTAGCGTTGACACTGTGGACCACCATTTCCTCTAGAAAGTCTTCCTCTTTTGTCCTACCAGAACCTGGGGATTTTCAGGGTTTCCAATATGTTTGATATTCTTTTCCTCATGTCACCACCTCCCAAAGCTTCAGTCTTGCCCCTCTGTCAGTCTCCTTCGCGCCTTGCTCCAGGGGTGGCCTGGGGCTCTCTATAGATATCTGGGATGATCTGCATTCTGTACTGCCAGCCCCTTCTTCTCAAGGCAGTTCTGGTTCTGCATCTCTTCCTTCTGGGAGACCCGCTGGACTGTTCTGATGTAACTTTCAGCTCATCTAAAACTGAGCTCGTCTTACTTTTGGTCAGCGATTTAGGGTAGAAACCTCGGCTATCACTTTTCCTTCACATCGGTTGGTTCAGGTTGTATTTCTGTCTCCTCTCCAACATCTTCATCTTCTGGCTGTCTACCAAATACCTGTCAAGGCCTAGGAGGAGAGGTAGAATTTGGAGAAGGGGGAAACAGCATTTCAAGTGAGTGGAACATAAACCAAATGGAGGGCTATTGTGAGGGGCCAAGAGATACACTTGACTTGAGTACTTTGGGGACAGTTAGAGAAATTTAGGAGTTATAGAGAAATTTAAGCCTGACATGGGTAAAACAAGGAAATTAGACATTTTTGAGCAGAGAAAATGTGGTGAAACCTGCATTAAAGAGAGATTAGTTGGGCTTTGTAAACAGTTAGGGGCCAGGAAAGGCCTTGGTGAGTTGGAGATAAAGGGGAAGGGGTGTCCAAGGCCTCTAGCCTGGGAGGTTGCGGCCTCCACAGGGGACTGAGAAGGTGCCTTTTTTATTTTTTTAAGGAAACTGATGTCAGTTCTATCCATACTCAGCTTCAGGTGGCATAGAAAGGAAATGTCCACTAAGCACTTGAAGGTAGGAGGCTTCACAGAACTTGTGTGAGTGCACGGGGCTGGGGAAGGAAATTTGTGAGTCATAATTGCCTTCGCAGTTTTTACTGCTTCTCCCATTGCTCATGATTTATCCTTTGGTACTTGAATGCTGTCGCGTTATTTATGTTAATAATAAACCTCATTTATCTTGCAGATAGCTTTCTGTTAGGCTGCCATGAAATCTTCAAACTTATTTTTCTCAGTGACAAAGAAATGATTATAAGGCTATGGCTTGTCACAGTTTCATAACTTTGGACAAATTTATTGCTGTGAGTTAAGTACATTAAGATGAACATTTCGCAGGTACTAATGGCGTAGCAGGGTAATCGATTGCAGGCAGCTTGGATTTGTGAGCCCTGTGGGAAAAGCTCAGGCCAAGATTTTCTCTAAACACATAAAAGGATGTTTTAGGGTTGTCATCCCGTGGTCAGATTTTTTAATGGGAAGGCATGGTGGTCATGATGCCGGCCGAGTAATAATGTACCTTTTTGCCTTTTTATTTCTTTGTGAAACAGACGTTATTAGCACACATGAGGTCACATCCATCCACACCCATTGAGACCTCTGTGGTTGGGGAGTGGCAGGTGCGGGGGAGAAGAGAAGTGAGGAGAGACTCAGTTTTAATTGTCAGAGAAAACCCCCTTTCCTGACTCTGACAGACCTGAGTTGGGAGGGAGCCAAAGCCTTTTGTCTTTTGAGAGAGAATCAGTGAAGGGAGAGTGGAGAACTGCCCATTGTTTCAGTCGAGGAAGAAATCTTGTTCACTCCCCCCCCCCCCCCCCACACACACACACACAACTACTGTTGTTGGTCCCATAGTTGGAGTTTGGGTTCAAACCGCAAGAAGCAGCCCCTGTGCCACCTGCTGTGCTGTGTGTTGACGAGGTTCCAGAAGGTCTCAGTGAGGCTGAGTCCTGCCTGGGGTCGTCTCCAGGCCAATGGACCCTAAAGGAGCGAAGTGACTGAGCAGAGTGGGCCGTCGGAGTCTAGGCAGCAGAGGTAGTAATAGCACTGTTTAACCCTTATACTCCTTAGACATGCTCAGGGGCCTTGATATACTTGGTCCTGCCTACAAATGGGTAAGCTGCTCTCCATTCTCACAATGTATGAGTCTGCTTCGATGCCTTTGCAGGCTGCATATAACTAATGCTAATGACAACAAAATGTGATAAGAATACAGGAATAGAGCCCTAGCCGGTTTGGCTCAGTGGATAGAGCATCGGTCTACGGACTGAAAGGTCCCAGATTCGATTCCGGTCAAGGGCACATGTCCAGGTTGCGGGCTCGATCCCCAGTGTGGGACGTGCAGGAGGCAGCCGATCATGGATTCTCATCATTGATGTTTCTCTCTCTCCCTCTCCCTTCTTCTCTGAAATCAATAAAAATATATTAAAAAATAAGAGTAAAGGAATAGAAAGAGTGCCAGGGGAGGTCAGAGAAAGGTGTGGAGAAGCCAAGCTTTTAAGAGACAACACTCCTTCTGTTAGACTGATGCTCAGAGAAGTTAGTGCCTTGTGAAGTTCACAGAGCTGAAGAGTGGTGGAACTGAATCAGGAATCTGATTCCCAGCTCAGAGGTCTTTCCCGGGAGTGTGTTGTCCCTAAGACTCGATCAGTGGGGTTGCAGAGTGTGGCGTGTTTCTGCCTCTGCATTCTGTGTGCTGCTGTGGACCAGGCTTGCCCCAGAGCCCATCTCATTGCAGTTCATCTTCCAGCTCCCCTGGCCTGATTATACCATCTGCTTGGACCTCTGCTAAGCCTCCCTTAGACTCCGTGGGCCACTTCTTCATTTTCTAAGTCATATTCATAGTGTCATATGCCTTTCCATTCAAAACCATCCTATCTAATAAAAGCCCAGTGACTGAACGGCAGAACGACAGGTCAGCCAGTCGCTATGACTCACACTGACCACCGGGGGGCAGACGCTCAAGGCAGGAGCTACCCCCTGGTGGTCAGTGAGCTACCACAGTGGGAGCGTCACTAGGCTGATGGGGATGAGTGGCTGCTCCCGCTGCGAACCCCGGGCCGTTGGGCAGGAACCCGGGCTGTGACCTTTGCCTCCTCGCCCCAGCTGCTCCTCCTCTCTCCTTGCTGCCTCCTCCGGATGCCCGCAGGCTGCGCAGTGCCACCGCTGGGCTCGCAGAGCTGACCCCGGAGGCTGGGAGGCGGGTTCAGAGGCTGGGAGGTGGGTTCGTGGCTGCTGCGGGACTGAGGCCTACTCTGCCGCCTCTCAGTGCTATTGTCTCTGGGCCCGGCCCTGACCGGATTCCCTGGAGAGGTGAGTGCTCTGGCTCCATGGAAGATGCCGGACCAGGGGGCAGCTGCTCAGAGGGCGGGTCCACAGCCGCTCCACTGACCTGGATGAGTGGTGCTCCCACAAGGGGCTGATCCCTGCAGGCCACGCCCCCCACCAGTGCACGAATCCCGTGCACCGGGCCTCTAGTATGTCTATATTTTTAAATAAATTACATTCATGTACTAATATGTATTTTCTTTCTATCTATCATTCATCTCTCTCTTTATATATCTACCTATCTATCAAATCTACTTTATGAAGCATAGGAAACTTGAAATACAAAAGGCATTGGATAACAATAAACATCAGTAAAAGTTCTAATATGTTCCTTCTGATCATCAGTGGATTGTTGTGTTCCCATTTCCCTTCCCCAAAAGAACTGTGTTTACTGTTAGGAGAATAAATTCCAAATATTGTAATTTTAATTGTTAGAGCCATGTCTTTATTCCTGTTGCTACTAGTCTTGTTCAGATTAAAATCTCCATTCATCTTTATACTTTTAAAAATTTGTTTGCACAACCTGTGTTAGTCAGGGTTCTCCAGAGAAACAGATATATATCTAAACAGGTCTGTGTCTACGTCTATGCCTACGTCTACATCTATCTATGTCTGTCTATATCATCTCTGTGTATATCTATCTATCTATATCTGTTTATCGAGAGATGATGAATTAAGATTTATTTTAAGGAACTGGCTCATGTGATTGTGGAAACTGGCAAATCTGAAAACTTCAGGGCAGGCCATAGAATGGAAGCTGAGGTGGAATTTTTATGTTATTATCTGGAGGTAGAATTGCTTCTCCTTTGCGGGACCTCAACCACGTTATGGAAGGTAATCTGCTTTACTCAAAGTTTCCTGATTTAAAAGTTATATCTAAAAAAATACCATCATAGCAACATCTAGATGGATGTTTGACCAAACAGCTGGGCACTGTAGACTAGCCACGTTGGCACATAAAATGAACCATCCCACACACCTATCATAATTTTTTTCAGCTGGAACTTTTGTGGTAGCATCCTAGCTTACCTCCAGACTTCCAGGTCTCATACTTCCAGTTCACTCCCACAGTGCCAGAAGGACCTTTGAAGGAAAGACATTGGTATGGGGAGTTTGTTTGGGTCTAAACAGCATCTATACTAGTAAAAGAGTAATATGCTAATTAGACTGGGAGACCTTCTGGACGTCCTTCTGGACAAAGCCATGGTGGCGGGGCCGAGGCAGAGGCGGTTAGGGGTGATCAGGCCAGGAGGAGAGGGCAGTTAGGGGTGATCAGGCTGGTGGGGGGGGCAGTTGGGGGCGAGCAGGCCAGCAGGGGGGCCGGTTGGGGGTGAACAGGCTAGCAGGGGGGGGCAGTTTGGGGTTATCAGACTGGCAGTGGGGGCAGTTGGGGGCGAGCAGGCTGGCAGGGGGGCAGTTGGGGACAATCAGGCTGGCGAGGGGGCAGATGGGAGCAAGCAGACCAGCAGCGGGGGCAGTTGGGGGCCAGCAGGCCAGTGGGGGGGCAGTTGGGGGTGATCAGGCTGGCAAGGGGGGGCAATTGGGGGCGAGAAGGCAGGCAGGCAGGTGAGTGGTTAGGAGCCAGCGGTCCGAGGTTGGAGAGGGTGCAGGCTGGGCTAAGGAACATCCCCCACCCTGTGTACAAATTTTGTGCACCAGGCCACTAGTAAATAATAATAATATTCACTGCAATATTACTTTAGTTATTTCCAAAACACAGTCATGATAAAATTTAAGACTCTGTGCAATCTGAACCCCTCTAGCTTTCTAGCCTCATCTTTTCTGTCACTGCCAGCCTTATGTACCCTTTAGTTACCCACAAGCTACTCTTAGTTATTCAAATGCACTGATCATTTTTCTGTATCTACATGGCTTTGCTTTATGGAACAGAGCAACACTAATATAAGGCAAAATATAAGATAGGAATAAAGGAGGTACTGTGGGAGAGCAGAAATTGATGTGAACAATTCAAGCTTTTGAGTTCTGAAAAGCTTCATTAAGGTGAGGAAAGGGTGAGATCGATGGTGTTTGGGCTAAATTGCGCCCCCCCCCCCCCCCAATTCATATGTTGAAATCTTAACTCTTAGTACATCAGAAGGTGACCATATTTAGAGACAGGATCTTTGTGGAGGTAATTAGGTTAAAATGAGAAATGAGGTTGTTAGGATGGGCCCTAATCCAGAATGACTGGTGTCCTTAGAAAAAGAGGAAATTTGGACATATACTAGTATATGCCCAGAGAAAAGATGATATGAGGACACAAGGAGAAGGCAGCCATATACAAGCCAAGGAGAGAGGCCTCAGAGAAACCAAACCTGCGGACACCTTGATCTTGGACTCCAGCCCCCAGAACTGTGAGAAAAAAAAAATTTGTTGTTTGCACCACCCAATCTGTGGTACTTTGTCATGGTAGCCCTAGCAGACAGGTGGAGTGAGGAAGAGCTTGGGGAGCACAGGGTGAGCTAACCCTGAGAGACAGTAAATTGTAGAGTGTTATGTTTGTGGATTGTGCATCTGAGTTACTACTACATAGAATTAAATACATACTAGGTTACAACTCGTTTCCAGAATGTGTCAGAAATTTGCTTGGTAAGTGAATTAACCATCTGTACTATCAACATGACTGATAACTGTTGATGTTGACTTTGATCACCTGGCTCAGGTAGTATTTGTCATATTTCTCCACTGTAAAGTTACTCTTCTGTATTATACTCTTAAAAAAAAATCCTTATCCAAAATTATGTTTTTATTGATTTTGAGACAGAGAGACAAAGGGGGGGGGGAGAGGAGAGGAGAGGAGTGAGAGAGAGAGAGAGAGAGAGAGAGAGAGAGAGAGATTGATCGGTTGCCTTCTATATGCACCCCATCTGGGGATTAAACCCACAACCTTTTGGTGTATGGGACAACACACCAAGCAACTGAGTCACCCAGCCAGGGCTGTACTACACTCTTGGAAATGAAGTCACCATGTGCAGCACACACTTATGGAGTGGGTACCCTTACATTTTTAAACACAAAAAAATGTACACCAGATTTTGAAGAGTTGGTGTGAGTGATGATGTTGCTGGATTGTGAGGGGTGACAAAAAAGAAAAAAAAAAAAAAAAAAAGAGACCGTGCTTTTTTGGTTTATTTGTTTTGTGTCAAAAAAAATACCCCATAATGTGGCTATGAGAAGTAAGAAAAATGTTGACTTGAACTTTGTAATTTGTCGAATAAAATTAGATTTCAACCTTGGGCCTTTGTTGATTTAACTAAGGCAGTCAGTTCTTATCTACACCTCTGTACACTTATCTGTACCACTGGGACTGCTATGCTATTGTTGCAGCCAGAAAAGGAAAGATTAAAATTGGTCGGTCTTTCATTATTAACTGAGAGGTTATAAAACATTGTTTTCTTAAAGGCAGTGCCTTGACAGTTAAATTTATTGGGCAGTCATAGTCCTTGTGGATTTTTCAGAGCCTGACCCACCCTTGTCTTGGGTATAGTCTTTTCCTAGGCTACCGTTTCTATTACATATGGGCAGAAGACTTCATTACCTCCCTCTAGTGGTCAGCTTTATAATTTCAGAATCTTGGACAGATTTAGCAGGAAAAAACCCACCAAATTTGTGGCAATCCTCATGATAATGTTCCATACTGTTTTAATATGGATGCTAAAATGATATGGTGATTGTATTGTAGCTATGTCTTTTTGGATTAGAACTAATTTTTAAACGAGGCAGTGTTTTAAGGTGGTAAGTAATTATGATTAAAAGCTAGAGTGACGAAGATAGTATTCTAGGCAGAGGCTTACCTAGCTACTATTATACTAAGAACCTCAGTGGCCATTTAATTTTAGCCAGGGAATTGAATTTGGCTTCTTGCAAGTGTTTTATCAGGGCTGTAGGAACAAGTGCATATTCTAGATAAACTTGAAACTACAAAGCTTTATGAGACCAGGAGTGAGGGAGTCCTCTTGAGCATTGTTTGTCATTCCTTCACAGATTAAACTTTATCTCCAGTGCTGGAAATGGCCTTCTTTTAGAGCTCCGCATCAGCATTTTTTTTTTATTTTACCGTGGCTTTAAACAGATGCAGTATTTTTTTTTATAGGATCCTATCTCTGGATATGCTTAGGGTGGGGAACCTTTTTTTCTGCCAAGGGCCATTTGGATATTTATAACATTATTCACGGACCATACAAAATTATAAACTTAAAAATTAGCCTGCTACATTTTGTCAGACGTTTAATTAAATCACCCCTAATGCCTTGGCAGGGCCAGACCAAATTATCTCGTGGGCCTTATGCGGCCCTTGGGCCGGACGTTCCCCACCCTTGGCTTAGAAGGTTGAAATAATTTACCAGAATTTGAGACAGGCTTTGCCTTATTCTTGATGGAAATACTGCAGGTACTCATCCTTTGAGTGAGTTCTAGTGTTGGTTCCATTGAGAGGGTATGACATTTAAAGAAAGGCAACTAAATCAATGGGAACTTTGCCAGTCTCCTTCGATGTGGTCCTGATTAGGACTAAAGCACAACTGGAGAGGCAGCGAGCCACTACGCATTGCTTCTGCTCAGAAATAAGAAGGAAGAAATTCCTGCAGGGGAATTACTGTGTTAAAGCAGTAATCCGTTTGCGTCTCTTGGTGATACTCTTGTTGCTTATGATACCATATACACATAGTTCCGGAAAGTTGATCTGTCTTTGTTTTTCTCTATGGGGGTACATTAAGTAACGAGGTCACCTGTCTGTTGTTGCTCACCCAGCTGCATCTGATCCACTGGAACTCCACCCTGTTTGGCAGTATTGATGAGGCTGTGGGGAAGCCACATGGAATCGCCATCATTGCTTTGTTTGTTCAGGTAAATGGTCTCCTATGATTGTTGAATTGTTCAAATGCTTGTTTCCAATTCATTTTGCAAGATATATATACTTACGAAATGATCACCATGATAAGTCTCTAATAACCATCTGTCACCACACAAATGTTTACAATAAAATTAACTATATCCCCATGCTGTATCCTGCACCCTTCTTATTTATTTTATAACTGGAAGAGTACCTCTTAATCCCCTTCACCTATTTTGCCCACATCTCCACGCCCCTGCCCCCTGACAACCATCAGTTTGTTCTCTGTATCTGAGTCTGTTTCTGTTTTGTTTGTTTTAGATTCCACATATAAGTGAAATCATACCGTATTTGTCTTTCTCTGTCTGACATATTTTATTCAGAATAATACCCTCTAGGTCTATCCGTGTTCTTGCCAATGGCAAGATTTCATTCTTTAAAAAAATATATATTTTTATTAATTTCAGAGATGAAGGGAGAGAGATAGAAATATCAACGATGAAAAAGAATCATTGATCGGCTGCCTCCTGCATGCCCCACACTGGGGATCGAGCCCACAACCCGGGCATGTACCCTGACTGGGAATTGAACTGCAACCTTCTGGTTCATAGGTCGATGCTCAACCACTGAGCTATGCCAGCTGGGCAATATTTCATTCTTTTTTAATGGCTGAGTAATATTCCTGTGTGTGTGTGTTTAATATATATGACATCTTCTTTATCCATTCATCTATCAATAGCCACTTAGTTTGCTTCCATATCTTGGCTATTGTAAACAAAGCTGCTATAAAATTAGGGGTGCATATCTTTTCTAATTAGTGTTTTCATTTTTTTTTGATATATACCCAGAAGTGGAATTGCTAGATCATATAATAGTTCTATTTTTAATGTTTTGAGGAACTTCCATGCTGTTTTCTGTGTTGGCTGCACTAATTTACAGTCTCACCAACAGTGCACAAGGGTTCCTTTTTGTCCACATTCTTGCCAACACTTGTTACGTATTATCTTTTAGATAATAGCCATTCTGACAGGTGTGAGGTAATTTCTCATTGTGGTTTTGATTTGTATTTCCCTGATCACTAGTGATGTTGAGCATCTTTTCATTTGCCTATTGGCTATCTGTATGTCATCTTTGGAAAAATGCCTATTTAGATCATCTTCCCCTTTTTTGATCAAATTGGTTTTTTTATATTGAGTTGTATATATTCTTTATATATTTTAGACACTAACACCTTATTGGATATATTTGCAAATATCTTCTCCTATTCAGTAGGTTGACTTTTAGTTTTGTTGATGGTTTCTTTCACTGTGCAAAAAAGTTTTAGTTGGATATAGTCCCATTTGTTTATTTTTGCTTTTGTTGCCCTTGTCTGAGGCAACAGATTAAAAAAAAAACACAGTGCTAAGACTAATGTCAAAGAGTCTATTGACTATGTTTCTTCTAGGAGTTTTATGGTTTCATGTCTTACTTTTAAGACTTTAATTCATTTTGAGTTTATTTTTGTATATGGTATAATAAAGTTGTTCAGTCTCATTCTCCTGCATGTAGCTGTCTAGTTTTCCCAAGATTGTCTATTGAAGGGACTGTCTTTTTTCCATTGTATATTCTTGCTTTCTTTGTTGTAGATTAATTGACCATATATGTGGGTTTATTTTTGAGCTCACTATACTGTTCCTTTACTCTATGTGTCTGTTTTGGTATGAGTACCATACTTTTTTGATTACTATAGCTTTGTTTGTAGTATACTTTGAAATTAGAAAGCATGATATCTCTAGCTTTGTTCTCCTTTCTCAAGATTGCTATGGCTATTTGGGGTCTTTTGTAGATTTTTTTGTTTGTGGGAGGAGATGAGCTCAGGGTTTTTCTATTCTGCCATCTTGAACTGGAACCCAGAGTATTTGCTGGTCTCCCGTAAATTTTAATGGTGGTGACATCAAGCACATACACAGAGAACACTGACAATTTAAAAGTAGGAAACTTGGTCTTTGTGGGTCATGAGAGAAAAGCCATATTCATTAGTAGAAACTGGTTCATTTACTTGTTAGATATTTTCTTCAGAGTGCCATTGAGGGACTTTGGAGAAATGACTTAGAAAATGTGTTCTGAAAGCAGAGTTTCTTTTATTAATGAAAAAGAATTTGAAAATATTTTTGGACTCTGGCTTACTGCAAAATCTAAGAAAAATCAATAATGTAATTCTGTAGTGGATTTCTTTTGTTCTTTGCTATTAATAATTTTCACTCCAAGATGATTTGAAGTGCCTTATAGAAAACATGGATAAAATAAGACTGGCAAAGACCTTGATAGATACAGTCAATATAAAGTTTGGATTTGATCTCTGTGACGGACAAAGGATATTATATAAATTTAGTGAAATGTACAAAAGCGGACCATATGCTTTCAAAGGTAAAAATTTCATTGAAGGTGAATGATGGCCAGAGGGAAGGAGGGCAGGGGCAGTGGGCAAAGTGGGGTGTGGCGGTGGGGACATGTGTAGTAGTGTCAAAATACAAATACAAAAATAAAGTTATAAAAACAAAACAAAAAATACATCCCCCAAATGAATCTAATTCCTAAGATGAATCTTTTTGACATTGTCTTTTTATAAACTTGATGTGAAAAAAGACTTGCAGGTGAAGGAAATCCTGGACATTTTAGGCTTCTTCCTCCTTTATCTTACAGAAGAGAAATGAAGGGCCAGAGAGGTCAGGTCACTGTTTATAATCACACAGCGATTTAATGTCACCAGTTGGCACCAGAAACCATTCTCCACTCTGTTGTTTCAGTGTCTCATTTTTAAAAAATAAAACTAGGAATACCAGTGACCAAGTGGTCACATATGGAAGGGGAAGGGACAATTAAAGCATTGGTGGAAAGCCAAGACTTTTGAAACCAGCAAGAGTATTTCCAGGAACAAGCTCAATATTGGAGGCAAGGGGAAGTGTGAGAGCATGCACACTTGTTCTACCTTTCCATACGTTTGCCATGAGGAAAAATTCTGGTTATCTCTGTGACAGTGCCTTTCAGGAGAAAGTAAAATTACACAAACTTGAAAGCAAAATTTCATGAAGGAAAGAAGGACTGATGAGGATTGTCAGTTGGAGCAGAGAGGAGAGGGACTGTAGTTCACCCAGGGTGTCACACTTGGGTGAGAAAATGGGGGGAGGGGAGATTCAGGGCAGTGAGTATAAATGTCCCTTTCAAGGAGCTTGACTCAAGAAAAGAAAGACAAAAGGGAGAATAAGGTAGGGATGTACAGTGAAGGCCTGTTTGTTTCATTCTTAAGATCTGAGATTTGCCTGTGTTTTTATTCTGAGCAAAATGAGATAGTGGGAGTGTTAGGTTTAAAAATACCGGCAAAGAAAGGGGATAATGGACATAGGAAAGTCCTGGAGGGGGCAGGAGGGCATGGGGTGGAGAGCGTATGGCATATGTGTATGGACTAACCTTGGGTAACCACCCTTTATTCAAAATAGAGGCCCAGGAGGAAGAGGTGGGTAGAAAGGGGATGAATTTGTAGGTGGAAAAGGAAGGAAATTAGGGAAGTTCATGCCTGATGACCTTTATTATCTCTAAGAAAGGAAAGCAAAACTATTTATAGAGCAAAGGAAATGTGGGTTTGGAGTTGGGTTTTGGAATAGCCCAGAAGAAGAATGATAATATGGACTTGACAGTTGGTGTGGGAGACCCACATGAGCCTGGTTATCTCAGATTGTACAGGACAGTGTACTGTGGATTGTTCTCGATCCAGGTAGAGGAGCAGAGGATTCTAGCAAATTGTTCCACTGACCTGTTGCATAGCAGATGATTCAGGACTTAAGGATTAGATAATGGAGAGTGTTTGCAGAGATGTCATTCAGTGTAGGCAGGGAAGGAAGGAGACAAAGCCAAGAGTCTCCTGAGAGTTGGCTCCTTGTGCTCCATTAATGGGAAGAGAGGCAAGAAGGGAGAGCTGGACAGTGAGTTTTCAGAGTGAAAACAAATCCAGGGTGCGTTCCCGGGATGGTTTGCAGAGGTAGGATGGGGCTGAGGGTAAAGAGACATGCCAGGAGGGGACGGGTCACTAACATGGATGAGGAAGTCCTCCAGAGTGATGGCAGGGGTGATGACTGCAAGGGAGTGACCAGTGTGTCAGTAAGTGACAAGAAGAACAGAGATGGAAGACGCTGACGTCGTCTTGCCATACTAGCAGTTAACAGCTGTGCGTCACTACAGGTTGCCCAGAACCAAACCAGAGAGGGTCAGACCAGCATTACCACCATTTGTCCACCATCCAGAACTGTAATGTCAGTGCTGACATGTGCACATAAGGAACTGGTGGACATTGAAATTAGGTCTCAAAAGAACTGTTGGCCCAGAAAGAAACTCACTACAGACTGATTCATTTGCCTGTCAGCATAACCATTGTTGCTTGCCTCATTTTCGGTTCTTATAAGTGTATTTCTAATAGCACATGATCTCACTCATCTAGGGGAAATAATGAACAACATAGACTGATGAACAAGAACAGACCCAGAAACAAGGAGGCATGGATCAGACTGTCGGGCCTCAGAGGGAGGGTAGGGGAGGGTGGGGGTAAAGGGGAGAGATCAACCAAAGGACTTGTGTGCAAGCATATGAGCCTAACGAGCGGTTAAGGACAACAGGGGTGTGGGGGCATGTGTGGGGAGGGGTGTGGGCTGGGAATGGGGGGATGAGGACAAATATGTGATACCTTAAACAATAAAGAAATTAAAAAAAAAATAAAACAGCTGCTAGTAATTAATAGGGGGAAAAAAAAAAGAAGAACATGACAGCGACAGTGGCGGATGGTCCACTCAGAGGACAGCGTTATGCATGTGGGTCTGAGTACCGATCTGACGGTAACAGCAGGGCACTGACCACAGCTTTCAGTCTTATGGGAGGGAGCCTGCACAGTGTCCACTCAACGCCTGGGAGAGCTGTGACCTTGTGTGGACCTGAGGGCGTCCACATAGACCAGGAGGTGGTAGAAGAGCTTGTCAAAGTTGCGGAGTTATCCTGTCTCAGCGGGCATAGTGGAAAATGAGGGGAGCTGGCAAAATACAAGGCAATGAAGAGCTGAAATTCTAGGAGAGGAAAGTGGCCAGAGGGCTTGCATTTGGGGTGGTGGGGAAAGATGGCAAAGGTGAGAGGTAAGAAGTGAATTGGTCTCATAGCTCCTGGTGGACTCTTGGCACCAGGTGTGTTGTCACCTCGGTTACTGTAGGATTTTAGGGGTTGGGGGTGTGCAGAGTGTCATCGATACTTGCTTTTTTGGTGCTTGTAACCTCTGTAGACAAAAATTTGGCAGAGAAGGAAAGGGAAGAGATGGAATAGTAGCTCGAGTTTGTGGCTAGATACAAAGCTTTGCCCACAAAATGAAGAACCTTTATAGACAGAAGGAGCCAGTAATAGTTACTGAGCGCTGCTCTATGTAAGAACTTACTTGATACTGTATGGCTTTCTGAGTAAGAACAACATGGGTGGTATTAATTGACTTACATTGCACTATGCCCTGTTCTGAGGTATCTGTTTGATTTAGTCTTATCTTCAACCCCATCGCTTTTGTCCTCCGCACTGTATAGGTGAGGCATAGAAGTTAAGTAAACTCGCTCAAGGCTGAAAAGTAAGTCAGAATCAGAACCCAGGCATCCAACCCACATGACCTTGCTCCGGAACCACTACTTTATGTGGCCCTACAGCATTCACATGAGGACTCTTCGTAGTTATCATGTGACAGAGATGCTGGAAATGAAAACAGACCCCCAACTCTAGGCAGACATCCAAATGCTACACCACGGTTAAACCAATAAAACAAAGCAGGGCCCATGTCGGCTTTTGCACTCAGGAACACAGTTGCCTCAGGTTATTTCTACCCTCAGAGAATTTATTTCCTGTTTTTAGAGCCTACCTCAGGCATGGCAAACACTTGGAAAACAAAGTCGTGATTATTGTTAACTGATTGGCCTGTCTTAGATTGTGCAGATTTCTTCTCTCTTTTCTTTCCTCCTTGATGCCTTTCCACTAGCATGTTTCACAACTGGTTCATATAGACAGAAACAGAGGATACAAATACGGTGATAGCTATTCTGGCGCCTTAGAGGCCATTCCCTAAAAAGTTACATGGAAGGAAAAAGGCGAATGGTAGCAATGATTATCTGAGGTTATAGATCCTCTCCCATGTCACCGTGCTCCGTTATCCTGGACCAGTGAAACTTGGTTGAAAAGTGGAAATCAGATTGCACTTATCATTTTTAAATGTAAAGTCAAGTATACTTAATGTAAGATTTTTTTTAAAAAAGTCTCAAATTCCTTGGAGCATTGTATACAAGCAAAAGGATGTCATGATATGTTTTAAAACAGGAAGTCACGAACAGCATATTATTAGTTGAGAATACAAAGGTGATTATAGAAATTATGTGCAGTTGTAATCAAGAAATGTCCTGCTATCGGTGACTTTAGCCTATAAAAGCACATACCCACTTTTCTGAGTTAATGACATTTTTCAACATTGATAAAATCTTTATAATAGTGATCTAGACATGTCAGATGTAAAAATGGGAGGGTTTGGGCATGTGATGAGTAATTTTGATTCAGAAGCATCCTTGAGACTGTTGTATTGCTGTGTTAGATGATTTGACATATTTGTAGCCTTGTACACAGCATGATGAATTTAGATGGGTTCTTGGAAACGTCCAAGAACATATCTAATATTTGATTGTGCTATAGCTTCTGTTACAGCTTCAGTGACCTTCAGTGAACGTTGACCTGGTTATTCATGAAAACGTCATTGATTTATTCCCCAAGAAGGAAATTCAGGTGGACTTGATCCTCGCTTCTATAATTAGTTATTTTGAGCAAAAGCTAAGTATTTAATACGTTTGTGGTTAATGGCATATGCTTTATGTTTTTCAGATAGGAAAAGAACATGTGGGCCTAAAGGCTGTGACCGAAATCCTCCAGGATATTCAGTATAAGGTAAGTCACTGTTTTAAAGGAAATAAAAATCCTGGTTGTCTGAGAGGTCGGTCCCCAAAGGCCACCTTCAGGCTGGAGGATTCACTAAAAGGACTCACCGAAAAGCTGTTATTCTCATGGTTGTGGTCTAATGCAGCGGAAGGAAACAGATGAAAACCCAGTGCAGTGAAAGGCTCTTGGGCATAAGACAGGAGAAACCAGGCACAGTTTTCGGGTGGAGTGGCATGGAGACACCCATATTCTCCCAGCAGTGATGTGGCATAACACGTGTGAGGTATTGCCAACCAGAGAACCTTACTTGACCTTGGTGTCTAGGGTCTGCATGCCTGTGTGACTGACCTCAGCCACTCGGACCCGAGCCCTTCCACCCCGACCCTGTGCTGAACTAGACATTCCTCATAAATCACATGATTAGGACCAACTTACCTGGTCAAACTGGTACAACATGGGCCAAGGCCTCCGGCACACACAACACTCTCTAAGGCAGAATATTCCAGGGGCTCAGAGATGGTCAGCCAAGAGCCAGCCAAGGGCCAGTCTTTTATTTTTATTTTTTAACAGATATTTCTTTAAAAAATATTTTTTGAAAAAAAATGTGTTGTTGTTTTACTTTTCCATTACAGGTGACATACAATATTATATTAACACTAGAGGCCCGGTGCATGAAATTCATGCACGGGGTTGGGGTATGTGTCCCTCAGCCCAGCATGCACCCTCTCCAATCTGGGACCCATCGGGATCAGGCCTAAACAGGCAGTCGGACATCCCTCTCATAATCCAGGACTGCTGGCTCCCAATCACTTGCCTGCCTGCCTGCCTGCCTGATTGCCCCTAACCGCTTCTGCCTGCCAGCCTGATCACCACCTAACCATTCCACTGCCAGCCTGATTGACACCTAACTGCTCCCCTACTGGCCCAATTGCCTCCAACTGCCCTCCCCTGCTGGCCTGGTTGCCCCCAACTCCCCTCCCCTGCAGGCCTGGTCCCCCCCCCCCAACTGCCCTCTCCTTCAGGCCTGGTCCCCCAGTTGCCCTCCCCTGCAGGCCTGGTCCCCCCCAACTGCCCTCCCCTGCTGGCCTGATCGCCCACAACTGCCCTCCCTGCTGGCCATCTTGTAGCAGCCATCTTGTGTCCACATGGGGACGGCCATCTTTGACCACATGGGGGCGGCCATCTTGTGTGTGGGAGTGATGGTCAATTTGCATATTACCCTTTTATTAGATAGGAAGGGCCAGGCTTGAAGACAGGCCATTTTTTGAAATGTGAAGATTTGAGCAACCCAGGCCTGCTAGGTGAACACTTTCTGCCCATTGGTTATAGGAAAGTTGTGTAAACAAAACGAATAGAAACTATGGCAACCTTACCTCACAGTACTTCTGTACAAAAAAAATAAAAATAAAGACAAGTACACATAAGCCATAGGATAATGTATTTCACAGAAGGTGATGAAGATTGGTTTGACCCTGCAGTGACTCAGCCTAGCATTGCTGGGAAGCCAAGTTCTGTTGTAAACAGTACCTTTATGCTTCCATTAAGTCAATAGAATCTCAGTGACCTTGGAGGCGACCTAAAGCCAAGTCTGAAATCCATCTGGGAATGAAGTCTGATTAGCTCTATGCTAGCACAAGCCCATTGCATCTTGAACCAGACAAGAGCCTCTAACAGAGAGAGAGATCTGAGCGCCTCAGAATGAATTCAGGTACCAAGGGAAAGCACCGAGTAGTCAAAGAAGCTGGTGAAAAAGGGTGTGAGGACATATTTTTGACTGACATTTGTCTGATAGAAATTAGGTGGAGAAATTTTCCTTTATTTCTTCAGCTAATATGACATAAGTCAGGAGGATGGTAGGAGGCAAGTAAGCTGGATTCTTTTAAAAAAAATTTTATTTTATTTTATTGATTTTTAGAGAGAGAAATGAAGAGGGATAGAGAGATAGAAACATCGGTGCGAGAGAAACATCAATCAGGTTCCTCTTGCACGCCCTGCACCGGGGATTGAGCCCACAACCTGGGCATGTGCCCTGACTGGGAATCGAACCAGTAACCTGTTGGTTCACCAGCTGATGCTCAACCACTGAGCCATACTGGTCGGGCAAGCTGGATTCTTTAATGAGTCAAAGAGTCTCTAAAAGTAAGGAAGAGACGTAGAATTTAGGCATTAACTTTCTCTGTTATGTCTGCATTCACAGAGTAATCTTATAAGAGATATCCAACTGCCGTGACATGTCTGTCTGCCTCAAAGGCCTGAGCAATTTAAATAGCACTATTTATAATAATGGCTATTAATATGATTATTGAATAAGGGCACAAATACTTTCTTTTTTCCCCCTAAATATATTTTCATTGATTTCAGAGAGTAAGGAAGAGGGAGAGAGAGAGAGAGAAATATCAGTGATGAGAGAGAATCATTGATTGGCTGCCTCCTGCACGCTCCTCCCTGGAGATCGAGCCTGCAACCTGGGCATATGCCTTGACCAGGAATTGAACCTTGAACTCTTGGTTCTTAGGTTGACACAACCACTGAGCCACTCCGGGCACAAATATTTTATTTGAAAATGAAATTTAGCTTTGATAAAATTGATTTGAAAGAGAATCTTTTCATGTCAGTGTCAGATCTCCCTCTCTGGAGGAGAGATCTGAGAGCTGAAATACCAAGTACAAATGGGACAAAATGAGAATTTGGGAGGTAGGTTGTGATGCCAAGATCAAAGTACGAGGAGGAAAGTCAAGTCAAAATAATTACCTGAGCCAGGGTTCAGGCATTTTACTCCAAGGCCCAAGTATGGCTGTGCTAGGAGCAGGAAAAGTAGGTGACAGGGGACAGACAGACACTAGATAGACAATTGTACATTTCACACCAGGAATTACAGGGAAACTGGACTGTGGTAGAAAAGGAAATAGCCTAGACTCAGAGCAGGAGTGTCTTGTTGGACCCAGCCACTGTTGTTCCAATGAGAAGATAGAATGAGACACAAATCTGTGCGGTCCAATGATGTCATTTAGAAAAGATGTCAACTGGGATTTTTCAGTGCTAATAACTCTTTTATTGTAAAATTAAGAAATTTTATGTTAACATGGGATAATTTTATTTTTTATTTTTTAGGGGAAGTCCAAAATAATACCCTGCTTTAATCCTAACACTTTATTACCAGGTAAGTGTACATGGATGGATTGTATAAAGATGAATTTTAACTATGGATATGCATTCATTGCTTTCCTCAGAATATATAATTATATATTACTATAGTTAATAAAGGCTCTTTACAATATATATACTAGTATTCTCTGTGGTAGGTACCCCTTACCTAAACACGAGAGTAAACCTTTTGAAATAACAAATACTTTACCACTAGTTTCATTAATCATGAAGGGTTTCCTTTTTGTAAAAATTGCTACCTCTTTGTAAGCGCCAGCATAATAATGTAACCTTGTTATACTTCTAGAATTGATCAGTGAAGTTTTTATTAATCTATAGAGTGAAATAAACTTGACATCTAATTTTATAAGGTAACCTTTTTGCAATGATACTTACTTGTTAATTCTGATTATTTAGGTCTGCCCTAAATAGGTAGGGATTGTGTATAAAATACTCAGAATATAATTTGTAGTTAAAGGCTATTTTGTACAAAATTTTGGTCTTTACAAATCTCTACCCAAATTATGTGAAATTTCTTGGTGTTTCAAATGTAATCAAATAGGTCGATGCATCATATCTTCTACTTTGTACATTTAATTGCTCTATAGCAAACCAAACATTTACCCATCGTATTCAGTCACGAATTTCTCTAATACAGAGCTAAAGATTTCCATAAGAATAGTTTCTTTTATCCTATCATAATATGCTTTTAAAAATTTGTTGTTAAAAAAGCAATACAGATAGAAGTAGCTAGAGCAGAATGGTTAAAAACACTGGCTTTGAAGCCAGAATGCTTTGGTTGGAATCCTGGCTCTGCCAGGTATTAGCCCTATGACTTTGGGCAAATTATGTAACCCTTTGTGACTCAGTTTCCCCATCTGACAAACGGGGCTAGTAATAGGAACTATCTCATTGGTTTTTTGTAAGGGTTAAATGAGTTAATGTTGAATAGTTCCTCCCATGTAGCAAGCTTTCAATAAATATTAGGTGTAATTAGCTAAGTCCTCCACTAAAGTAAAAAAAACACAACAAGTATGGGTACACTTTTGCTAAAGTGACTAAATTTTACATATATGTACATATCAAGTGTATATGTATTAAGTTTATATATTAAGTTTATATAGTATATTTGGATATACATAATAAACCACTGATAGAAACCACTATAAATAATAGAGGACTCATCGTGTTTTCCATCAATTATTTTCTTTATGATGATTAGTTAAGAACACATGTGAGGTTCTAGTTTAACAATGACATCAGTCTGGGAAGTGTTATTTGGACAATTTGTAGTTTTGAAAATTATTGTTGGAGTCTCAAAATTATGATTAATTAACATGCCTTTGTGTGACATGTCCACGTGGTTGCACAGATCCTCTGCTGCGTGACTATTGGGTGTATGAAGGCTCGCTCACTATTCCACCTTGCAGTGAGGGTGTCACCTGGATATTATTCCGATACCCTTTAACCATATCCCAGCTACAGGTGAGTGCGGTACCTTAAGTCTTTTAGAGTGAAGTTCTGAGTTAAAGGTTACATTTTGTTTCTGTAAAAGGGAAATGTCGGTTTTATGTTTTAACTCCCTTTAGATCAGTCACTTCTTTGCAGATGAAAGTTAAATGGCTCGAACTTGTGAAAGCAATTGAAAGGTCAGGGATGAACAAAACCCAGCCATCCTTTATGATCTGTATTTTAAAAGTCAGTTTTTATGGAGTAAATAGAAGTCGCTGAAATAGTCAAACTTTTTGATTAGTCTAGTTATTCTTTTATGGGGGTTTTCTCAAGCATGTAGAGGAGAAAGGTCTTGGGAGTATAGTGAGAATGCTGGTGATTTCTGTAAGTCACACGTGGGCTTTGAAATAGCTCTTCTTATGCTAGCACAGGAAAAATATGTATGAAGAAGGATGAGGTATTTAGAAAGAATACCCTGAGAAGTTCTGGATTGTTCTGAAGCCCAACTTTTCGTCACCTCCCTCCCCCACTGTGGGCTCTGAATAGGTGCTATAGATGCTAATGCACAGGGAAGTAACCTGGTGGAACATGAGGCAACATAACTATACTGTTTTTAAACAGGGACTTTGATATTATTATAAAAGAGGTACTTTACGTGTCTCCTATCCTCCAGGGATCGATGGGATCCCTGTTCTGGAAGGCTATATTTTCCCTTCATGATGAACCTCAAAAGGCTTGAGCAATACTCTACAGCAAGCATGTCAAATTCGCGGGCCACGGGCCACATGCCTCATTCATTTGGCCCCTGTTAGCCTTTGAGTTTGACATGCTTGCTGTACATAAACCAAGTTTTCTTTAATAATATTTTATTATATCCCCTGCCATTTTATAAGTTCACATTTATTGAGTTTATGGTTGTAATTGAGTTTATGGTTGTAAATATTTAGAGTTTGAGATATGTTTGAGACATCCAAGAAGGGGGTATAATATATAGGTGGTGGTTGGAGCCATAGTATAGAAGAGGAGAGAAAAGAAGTGCAGAGAACTGAGACTGGCAGTCCCCAGGGGCACACCTTGGACGAGTTGCCCCCAGGGAAGGTTTGAGAATTTTGAAAGTCAGGAGGTTGATGTGATGTCTGGAAGCCAGGGGAGGTGTGAAGTTCAAGGAGGGAGTAGAGAGGTGAAGAGTATCAGATTCTGAGCACACATGTAGTTAGAGATGGAAAAGTTTACTTGGATTTAGCCACAGGGAGAGATCTCAGACTTGGGGATGAGATCGAAGAAGCTTAGGGTCTATAGTCATGTGTATTTAGCATTACAGTTTTTGTTTAGGGGTAATTTTCTTTAAAACTGGTAAAAATTTTAGTGAAAAATAAAGTTTTTCTCTATAACACAATACATTTCTATTTTTTTAAACTAAGGATTAACCTTGCTGAGCCACAAGAAAGAAAATTCTCAATTTCACTTAGAATTCCATTAAAGATTTCCTTGCTAGTCTGGTTTAGGGAATGTTAATGTTGAGCTGTATTCTGAATGTTACCTGATGTTCTGTACACGTGAGATACAATGTTTTACTATCACATTGACCAGTGTGTTATGCTAAACTCCAGAGATAAATCATTGTGCCTTTGGGTCTCACTGGCTTCAAAGAAAACCCTGCTTTGTAACGTCCCTCTAAGTAAGGCCAGTGACCGTCTAACTCTAGCTCACTAAGTCATGTTCCTCGATAAAGGGGAGCCTAAGCCAATAATCTCACCTGCTCTGGAAAATAGATGACTTTTGCCCTGGTGGTTAGAGCATTGGCCTGTGCACTGGAGGGCCTCCGGTTCGATTCCCGGTCAAGGGCATGTACCTGGGTTGCAGGTCTGATCCCACCCTCGGTAGGGGTGCTTGTGGGAAGACAACCAATTGACGTGCCTCTGTCACATTGATGTTTCTCTCTCTCGCTCCCTCTCACCCTCTCCTCTTCCTTCTGTCTCTAGAATCAATGGAAAAAATATCCTCATTCCTTGAGTGAAGATTAAAAAAAAAGAAAGAAGGAAAATTGATGACTTTGCAGTTAGCTGTAGCTTTTCAAGAGGAAAAAAATTAGGTGCAGTTAGCACAAAGCTCACTAGAGCATCTGTTCAGAGGGCAGCAGTGTTAAAATGTGAACACACACACACACACACAGACACAGGCATGTATGTTAAAATGCAATTTGCAGTGATTTAGAAAAAAGTTATAATCTTAAGAGAATATACATCAGTCTGTTCTTGACTTAAGTGTCTCACTGTTGCTGCTCATACAATTTCAGAGAAAGCAGAGCCAACATAGAAACAGTCTAGAGAAAACAGTAAAAATGAGAATCTGAACCAAGAAAAATTGAGGTCTCATATTATTGCACTTAAGAGCAGAAAAAGAGATAAAGATCAAGAGAATGAGAATTGATACATAAGATAAAAGGAATGGCTAATGGCAGGTGGAGGCTCTACATAGCTGGTGATATTGAGAAATATGAAACTTGTATTGAGGAAAAAATGTTTCATCTTACATCATAGGGTTAACATATGTGATTAAGCTGCTGGGTATTAGTATGGAAACAATTGCTCTCTCGAATGCATAATCTGCCACAGGATAATAATGCCTGCACCAGCCACATTAAAGAGACAAGCTCCAAGTCATAACGCTTTCCTGTGCAGTGCACAGCAGCTGGACGCAAGGAGGAGTTTTCGGCTGAAGTGTACGGCTGACAATTCCACCCATCGTGGAACGTTCCCATCTTCCTGAGAACCAGGAATTCTAGACTATGGAACTGGAAGTGCCTGCTTAGTTGAAGTTTTCACATTATGTTTGGTTAGCATACATAGGCTAAGGAAAACACACACAATTGGATGGATTTGAATGAGTGTAATTTTCTTTATTTTAAATGATCAATCACCATTAAATGCCTTTAAGCTAAACAGTGTTCTAAGCGTTAGGAAGCCAAAGTAAAAAAAAATAATTTTTTTCAGCTCGATTGTCACATTTGGAAATGAGGTGCCATGAACATACTAATGTCATCGGATCCAACATCAGAAATTGTAAGACACAGAGCCATTAAAATGTGAACAATACTCAGAATTGATAAAAGGTGGTATTTTGATATAATGGCATATGTACAAGTATGTGCGCACACTTAGACACACACAAATGCACAGACATGGATTGATCATTAAGTTTTACTCTCCTTCCTCTTCCTGCTCCCCCCCCCTTT
This sequence comes from Cnephaeus nilssonii, assembly GCF_951640355.1. NCBI lineage: Eukaryota > Metazoa > Chordata > Mammalia > Chiroptera > Vespertilionidae > Cnephaeus > Cnephaeus nilssonii. The sequence goes on along the minus strand of NC_137089.1, from coordinate 32,394,008 downwards.
TTCTGCATTTCCCCCTGACCAATCTACTTCTATTTCTTACCTACCATCTCAAGCCTGTCTTTATTTCCTGTCCCTTTCAACATCAAATGACGCCACGGAAACAAAAGATTATGGATTATGTTCACATCGTTTTTCACTGCGTGGGTCTATGTTTGTTAGAACTTGGAAAACCATTTTCAACTTTGCTTCTTTTCGTCTTACCTCCTCTTCATCCTGCCCCATTCCCTATTTCCTGTGGATTGAGAAGTGGGACTCTTCCTGGCTCCCTACAGCCTGAGTGAAGGCAGGGTGTGTGCCGGGCCCGCGGGGCCTGGGAGCACACCTGGATGGCCAAGGAGGTCTGATTACGTCCAGGACTCCTCAGCAGGCCTTTCTTGGTCTTGTGTTCCTCATGGGATTTGAGGGGCTGTTAACCCTAACACCGAGTTGTTGCAGGGCCACGGCATGGTCATGTTTGAAAATGAGTTCAAGTGCTTTGGAACAATTGTGGTAAATTGTTTCCTGTGTCCGTGATTCTCGAACAGTCTCCTGGAGGTTGCTGGGCCTCTCCCCAGATTTGCTGCTTCAGCAGTTCTGGGTAGGAACTGATGCCAGGAAGCACACTTTGGGAACCACTGTTTTTTATCTGCCGGCATTTATCTCCGGCTGAAATTTCGACCAGCACTCTAGCACCAGAATGTCGTTTCTGACAGCTGGCATTAGACCAGCCCTGTCCAATGGAAACATGATATGAGCCAACTACTAGATTAAAATGTTTAGTAGCCACTGTAAAAAAAGTCAAAATAAGAGGTGAAATTAATTCAAGTAGTCTATTTTAACACAATTTATCCAAAGTAACATTTTAACATGTAATCAATATAAAAAAATCACTGGTATGATATTTTGCATTCTTTAGTCACACTGACTTTCAGAGTGTATTCTGCACTTCAGCAGATCTCAGCTTAGACTAGCGGCATTTCAAATGCTCAGTGGCCACATGGGGCGGGCGGCCACTGTGTTGGACAGTGCAATTCTAGGACTTTCTCTCTCCTCTGAGACTCCCTCTTTCCTTTCTTAAAATGCACTATTTTTAGGCACTTGTGGGAAATTTTGTTCATATTTCCAGAGTGTCTTTCATGATAGAGAGCACATCCCCTGTGGCTATATACTCTGTAAATGTGTAATTTTTGAGTAAGTTTCAGTATGTGCGGCTTATCAGTCATGATCCTAAAGTGAGGATCATGTGGCCGAGACCAGGCTGGGGGTTGGAGTAAGAACACAGTTTCCATCAGTGTTCTGGGGAAAGGCTGTGCTCTGAGCTCTTCCTTAGAAAAGAGAAAGATCAGATTAAAGAGTAGGTGATGGAATGAGAGTTGGTGTATGGACGAGAGATTAGTAAGGAAGGGGAAGCGATGATTTGACAGATGGGGTAGAAGAAAATGAAACAAACAAAAACAGCAAGGCTGCAGGACCTGAAAGGTGGATAGCTACATACAATCTCACTTTACGTATATATGTGTAGACTGTTTAAGTACAGTCTGCTTTCAGCTTTTTTTATTTGATTGCTACCATAAGGAACTATATTATTCTAATTCACATATCATCATAGTCTGATGATAAAAGAAAATAAGGTGAGAACACCAACTTTTATGTTTTAGTTTTCTCTTTTAACATGATAACCAATGATCTGTAAGTCCCAATAAGTCAGTTAGAGGATGTACATAGGATCTTGGGAACTCCCAAAAATAATTAGTGCCAAACCTCAAACCCTGGACATTAGCCCTTTAAATGCACTCATAAAGAAAGCGGCTCAAAAGTCGAACTGTGAGTGAATAGCCTGGTTGGTTCATGAGTCAGTGAAGGTTGGAATAAATGTCTTAACTTAGATCAATTGGAGTGCAACCCAGGTTCAGAGAACAGTGAATATTCAGCCCTGCTGCCTTCAGAAGATGAGGATTTGTCTCTGAAGAGTGGGATCCCTCTTTTACGTTGGTTAAAAACAAATGCCATGCTTTAGTAGAGTAGCATTAAAAATCGACGAAATCATGCATACGGATATATATGATAATGATAGTCTCTGTACTGCCTGACATTTGAATTTTGTTGAAGACTTTTATCCTGGGATATTATTTTTTTAATTTCTCACTATCTCTCATTTCAGCGTGGGATAACGCAGTATGCACTTGAAACCATTTGAAGTGACTAAAGGGTTTGAGGGGTGGTTACTTCAGAAACATTGGCATTTCAGAAAGACGTGTTTTTCTCTGTTGATGTTTGAAGTCTTCAAAGTGTTGCTCTGATCAGAGAAAAGCATTTCTTGTGAAATAGTTCTCTCCAAGAACACAGTGGTCTGAGATGGGCCCGCTGTTGATTCAGATCATCTCGTCTAGGAGCTGTTCCCACTGAAGGTGTGCAGGGGAGGCCTGGAGCTTGAAAGGCTTATCTTCAGTTCACGATACGTAAATATAAAGTTAGCCTCGCTTTAAAATAAGCTTCAAAGCCCATGAAAGTGGAGAATTTCTTAAAAGATGTTGAAGCAGTCAAGTTTCTAGTCCATGTTGCTCATCGGGGACCCTGCCCAAGGTTATAGGTTCTGGTGGCAGCTATGACATATGGTTCCATGGAAACTGAATGCGAGGAGGATGATTTTCCATTTTCCCAGTCAACTGGTTTATTTTTTTTCAGTCTACTTTTTGCGTATAAAATTGGAGTTAAATATTTATCCAAAATGCTAAAGGTTTGACCTCAAAAGAAGTTGTCTAGTAGATATCAAATACCATGTGTTTGGACATTATGCTGAATACTTTTCATGAAATATTCTATTTACTTCTAACACCATCTTTGCCAGTACTGTTACTTCATCTCCCTCGTACACATGTGGAAACTGAGGCATAATGAGGTGAAGTAATTTGGTTGTTGGGGTCTTAAGTGGCAGAACCAGGATGAGAACCGGCCTTTTGATGACGAGCCCACTGCCTTCACCTTCATAATCTTCTTTTTGAAAAAACATAGGATCCTCTCACTGACCAGGGTCCTTCCCACTCCACACATAGGGAAAACTGAGTGAAATACATTCCACATATAAGTACGGGGGATTCTCATGCAGCCTTGACTCTAGAAACTTCCCAGACATGGCATGCAATAATCGCCACTCATATCCCCACTCGAAGACCCTGAGAAGGTCTAGTGACAAACCATTATGTAGATTAAACAGCCAATGGCTCATCTGACTGGCATTTTTATATAAATACAGATATTACTTTTAAAAAAAAACAGGACAGTTGACACCTAGACTTAGGAAATCAAACATTATTGGAGACATGGAAAAATAAAATATTGGAAGTCAAATTTCTAACCTGGATTCTAATCTAACAAGCCATTTAATTTGCCCCCAACTCTATATTCCAACATGTATATGTGGGGATTGGATTAGAATCTTGTGAGATTCAACTCCTTTGGGGTCAGTGAACTTCTACTTCAGAAAAAATGCACATGTAAATTTTTGCATGTCATTGAGAGGTTTCATGGGCCCTCTAAAGTCCGTAGGAGTTTTTAGGTTTTTATTAGTATCCCTGCATTAGTTGATTCCTTGCATTTTCTTTCACTTTATGAATGTGGAGACTCTATGGCTGTGCTGTATGAAGAAACCTTTGTGGTATAACCCTCTGATACACAATGGGCTTTTGGTCGATTGATGCTGATCAAATCACATTTGCTCAGCATCCATGCAGGATGTAGGTTCTCTTGAATGGACTAGAATTTCTGAAGAGGTGGCTATGGAGCTGGGAAAAGAGCAGGTGGGCTTGGAAGTGTCAGACTTGGTTAATTTGGTTAAAGTATCAGTTTCTCCTTTTGCGTAAGGAATGAAGACTGTCTGAGTCATGTGACTGTGAGGCATTTAAATGAAATAGTAGACAACGAGCCCTGTAGATAAGTCATTCTCTGTAGATGGGAATGAGCCTGGTGGTGTTCCTCACATGTCTGCTTGTTGCTTCCATACTTCTCAGAGGGCCATGTCTGGCAGGCTACGGGTTCTTAGGGGGTATAGACCTGGAAGGTCAGAGAAACTGCAGTGTGGCTGATGGGAAAGGCCCCTGGGGACTATGGGAACAACCTTTTCACAGGTAAAGGGAAACCTTGGGACATGGAGAGGCCTCCTGAGAAAGGGAAATTAACTTGAAAATTGGTATTGTTAAGGGAGGAAGTTGGGTTTAAACTTTTGGGAAATTAGAGGTATTCTTTGAACCTGCATTCTCCAAAGGGCTGGAAGAGCAGCAAAGAGAGTCTTTGGATGAAGGAAACCTCCATCTAATAAATCTAACATTTAATCAGTGTTAATGTACAATAACATCAGAACTTATTAATTAAAGATATACTTGGGAAGCCTATGAGAAGACGTTCATTCATTCACTCTTTCTTATTATCCTACTGGCAGGCATGAAAGATTTTTGAGAGAGATGCATATCATATTTGCATTAATAAGTCCAGCAGGTTTTCATGACACCTGTACGTACTTCTCTGGTCTTCATTTCTCTTGCAAGGATCATGACTAATGTCTTAGGTCTGGAAGAATTAAGTCTGTTTTCCTGTTTTTGAAGTTTAGTTTTAATTTTCTCTTTTTTAATTGTGGCAATGTATGCATATTTTAAGTCACTCTTGTTAATGTCCGGTAAATGATTAATCTACATTTTTCTGCTCTTATTTTCAGATTGAAGAATTCCGAAGGCTGAGGACACATGTGAAGGGGGCAGAACTCGTGGAAGGCTGTGATGGGATTTTGGGAGACAATTTTAGACCCACGCAGCCACTTAGTGACAGAGTCATCAGAGCTGCATTTCAGTAGCCAAAGGGAACAGGAACAAGCCAGGCTTCCTCCGGTACGTGCAGGCGAAGTCAGGAAGTGGGCACGTGGTTGTGTAAACCTACCAGACCAAAGGTACTCCCGTGGTGATCCTGATAATTCAGCAGTATGGATTTTATATTTTGGTAAAATGTATGACACATTCCCAAGCCCCATTAATTTGGAAGTGAGGTGGTTTTTAAAAAGATTTCATGCATTGTTGAAAGGAATCTGCAATGCTCAGATTTCCCCACTAGAGCAGCCTTTCATTCCAAATGTTGCTTTAATACTGATTCTCCTAAGGACAGAGAAACAGGGATATGCAAGCACCCCTTTAGTACTTTACTGTGTCGAACCCCTGAAGCTTCAGCAGTCACCTCCTCATGACAGAGGAACGTGAAGGAAGGGACTGGAGGAAGGTGTGAGCCTCAAAGCTGACCCTCATTGTCTGACCCAGATTTGATTGTATTGTTTTTGGGGTAGGAGACGGCATATCTGTCGTGCATGAAAATACTTGTCCTATGGAAGTGCTATTATTTGGTAATCAAGAAGCACTGGTTAATAATCAGAATATGGTATTTTTTGATTGATTAAAACACAATACATACATTTTTAATATATTGAATTCAATATATGGATTCCTTACCCCTAAGGAGCTAACAAAATAAAACATCACAAACATGGAAAAGATAAAGTCTACAAAAATGACTGTACACTGAATTATTTCTTTACCTTGTGAATTGCCTAAGAGTGTGTACAGAGGTCAGCACATGGCCGGCAAGCCACTGCTTCCCATAAGAGAGTCGTATCTGTTGAAATACTTTTCTAGGTAAGCAGGACAGAGCTTTGACTGTTTAGTGGACCATTGGGAGTAGATAGTCACATATTATGCAAGCGGTACAAGGAATAGAAATCTCTGGCGCCCAGGAGCTCACAGTCTCGTGAGCTAGACAGTCAACACAGGAATAGTAAAAGGTGATCGTTTTGTCCATGTGTTTCCCAATCCAGTCTCCTTGCCTCTCTGCTATTACTACACTGTATGTACCCAGGACTCCAGCCAAACTGTCTGTTTACATCTGTGATTGTGCTTCGCTCACACAGTCCTTCCTGCTCCACCTTTTGCCTATTGAAATCCTTGCTACCCTGCAGGCCCAACTCCAATACCACTCTCAACAGGAATTCTCTGCTTCTCCTCTAAATTGTACCTCTCATTTCACATTATTTCTTCCATTTAACTTTGTGTATTTCTTATTTTTTTGGTTAGATTTCAAATTTCTTGAGGATTGAAACATATTTATTTTACTTTGAATCCATCATGACACATAACTTTGTATCTTGAATGTCCAGGCAAATTACAAGTTCCTTAGCAGTATCATGTCCTATATTCCAGTCATTTATTCCTTCTCAGTTTCTATGTTAGACACTACAGTGCCTTTCACCCTCCTAGTTTTGAAGATGATGACCAGGCAAGTTGCTTTTGGCAGGAATGAGAAGAAACTTGTAGTAACTCCATGAATGAGAAGAACAAAGAAATGTAGCAATGGAGATTTCCGATAGTGGGAATATCTTTTGCAAAGGTCCCAAGGGGCTACTCCTTGTGGAGGAGGTAAACATTTAATGCACTGGGGTACCTGAAGGAAGACCCCGTGAGCCTGCGGATAGAAATCAAAGCAGGGAGTTAGGCAGGGCCCATTCTTGGAGGGCCTGCCAGGCATGTGAAAGCATCTTTATTTTATTGTTGATGCATTGAGAACTTACACAGATGTTTTCAGTAGATCACAGGGACTGGAGATCGAATGCACTGGATTGTAGTGGAAGGACATTGCAGAAGTCAGCTGAGTAGCCAAGGTGAAAGACATGGAGGCTCGGATTCTGACGAGGAGCAGTGGAAGGAGAGAGACGTTCATGTATGTGAGACACACCTTGAAGGTGATAGCTAGTGACAGATTGGATGAGGTAGAGGAGGGTGGATAGATGAGGTAGAGGAGGGTGGAAATATCAAAGATAAGTTTTGTGTGGATAGAGTGTAACTGAGTGACAGCAGGAAAGCTGGAGGAGGCTCTGTTCAGGATAGAAAGGAAAATAAAGAGTTGAGTTGGGATGGTAATAGCTTGGAAGCCCCGGGGGCTGGGTCACAGGGAGGCAGGGGAACCCGTGTCTGCTGCCACCACCGCTCCAGCCTGTTCCATGTGGCCCATGTGGGCACCGTCTTTACTGTGATGATCCCTGGCTTCCAGATCAACCACTGGGACTTCTTTGGGCCCTGGAAGCTTACGGCAGCCATGACCTACTACATCATGAAGCTGGCAGAGGTGGAGAAGTTAGCTGATGAATTGCACGTGCCATTTACCCCCGGAATGATGTTTGGAGACAATGTTTTAAGAATGCAGCATGGTTCTGGCTTTGGGATTGAGTCAATGCTACAGATGTTTTAAGATGTGTAAACAACTACCAAGGAAGCTTCAAGTAGCCTGGACGGAGGGTGAACATTCCAGGGAGGTTATTAAACCCTCCGACTGGACCTATGCAATAGATTATAAGGGAACATTACATGGAGAATCACTCAAGTTAAAGGTAAATCATAAAGACAGAGTGCAGTTGAAAGCCAGAGAGCAGATTAAGTTTTTTTGCAGAAGTTCCCTTGTTTGAGGATGAACTTCATGATCATGGAGTTTCAAGTCTAAGTATGAAAGAGTAATGCCTTCCAGCTTTTTCCTGCTGTTGCAGTTTTTCTTGTGAATTGATGGAGTGCTTATCAGGATGAATGACAGGAGACTTTACCACGAGGCCGACAAGACCTACATGTTATGAGAATATACATCACGAGAGAGCAAAATTGCTAATTTCATCCACGTTTCACCTTCCCTCTTCACGGAACCTAATGAAATATCACAGTATTTACCAATCAAGGAGGCAGTTTGTGAGAAACTAATATTTCCAGAAAGAATTGATCATAACCCCACAGACTCTCAAGAAAATGCATCTGTGGAGTAGAATGTGATGTACCGTATACTCACCGTGGAATCTGATGGAGACCTCGGCTATGTGGATGGGGGAATTTTTATTATGACCATTGTCTTATGTAGGTGCAGATTTTTCTGTAGCCTTAAAGGGTGAATATAAAAAAGATAGCTGCAGGCAGGTTCCACTCCTCCTTACCCCCATGGCGCATGTTGAATGAGAGATGCCTGTCACTCACCAATAGTGGATCCACCATGACGGTAGCTGGAATTTTGAGAGTGGAGATCAAAGAAGATGTCTAAACTGAATATGGGGGTTGTTGGCATAGAGATTAAATACATATATATGTATAATGTTCTAATGCTGCATAGGCATTAACTCATGAAATGCTCATACAGTCTTTGAGTCTTTATAGGTACATTAACCAAAGCACAGAGAAGTTGGGTCACTTGCCCAAAGTAATGCAGTTGTGCAGCAGCACTGGAAGAGGGACCCAGGCAGCCGGACAGAGGTCAGAGTGTCCCCACGCTGGCGGTCAGGGTGGAGTGATGCCGAGCGATGCATGTTGCCACAGGACAAAGTTGAGTGTCAAGGGAGGAGGCAGAGATGCTATGTGATGCTACTTGATTCACTTACATATTGCAATGTGATTACCATTGTAGCATTGCCTAACGCCCATCATGTCACACATATATCATTTCTTTCATTGTGGTGGGAATGAGACTTTCTTCTTTATTTTATTTTATTTTTAAAATATATTTTATTGATTTTTTACAGAGAGGAAGGGAGAGGAGGAATAGAGAGTTAGAAACATCGATGAGAGAGAAAGATCGATCATCTGCCTCCTGCATGCCCCCTACTAGGGATGTGCCTGCAACCAAGGTACATGCCCTCGACCGGAATCGAACCTGGGACCCTTGAGTCTGCAGGCCGAGGCTCTATCCACCGAGCCACACCGGCCAGGGCAAGACTTCTTCTTTTTTTTAAAACAAAAGAAATACTGAAACTTTTCTTTATGCAGATGGAGGGGCTGACGATGCTGTTTCTCAGAGGGGCTAGTCCTCGCTGTGAAGTGTCTAAAGAGCTGAACGGGGATGAAATCCTAAAGAGATTTGCAGATTGACTTTTGTAGGAGAATAGACACTTCATGTGCTGTAATCGGAAGAAAGAAGAGGTGGTGGTTTATAGACATAGTGAGTCTGTGACTTGCTTTTGTTATTTAAGGAAGAATGGGGAGGCAGCCAGGAGGGGCCAGAGCAGCAGGGAGGATGGGAGATTGGAGCAGGAGAAGGGTGGAAGTGTGGGCTTAAGGAGTGGCCCAGTAAGAGGGGCAGGCAGTGAGGTGTGATGAGGTTTGTTCAACATGAATTTATGACTCTCTCCAGCCTAGGTTTAATATACTGTCTGTGATGATCAGTGACTATAAGTGACCCTTTTTAATGAAATAAGATTATCTTGAATTTTTGATCTATATCGTCCTAGACCAGAGGTGCCTCTCTAAATATCTAAATAGCCATCACTATTTTATCACTTTTATATACATACAGCACAATGAGATTATGTATATTTCAGATACTTAATATTCACTGTATGATAGGAAGATATTGTATAATTTTGAAAATCTTAAGTCAATTACAATTTGGGTATTTTGAAAAGGAGGATGGAGTCATGTCCTTTTTTTTTGGAGGCTGAGATTACTTAAAGGAGGTCATTTTTCCAGAAATTCCCAAGAATGGTGCAGGAATTCTTTCAAAGGCGACCCCAATTCTTACTTCATCCTTTTATGAATACATTTTTGATCCTTTTATCTTGAAATATGTTATACAAATCTAGTTATAGTTCTACATAAAAATTATATTGGGAAATCAGACTTATGGATGTGTGCTTTTATTTGATATTTAATAATGCCCTAAGGCAGTAATTCAAATTTTTATTAAAGTGAAATGATTTGACAGTCAGACTTTGAATTTAATGCATGAATGTTTCATTTAAGCTCTTGGAACTGAAAAGAAAAAAACCCCACACTTTTTTCCTGGTAGTTCTCTAAAAAATGTTTAAAATAATTTAGATTTATTTTAGCTATGTTTTACTAAAATAACTTTAGTTTTGGGACTTAAAATGGCATTTTTTTTTTGCATGACATGTCTAGACATCTGGAAGGCTTTGATAACCAAGACTTATTATTCCCATGAATAATCTGTAACTTTTCATATTACCATTTCAGAAGTAAGAACTCTGATTTTGTACTTGTATAGAGAGTTAGCATATAACTCACCCAGGTGCATTGCTAGTTCAGATTTCTGGGAGCCAGTTGACATTAAATGATTCTTTACCTATTGAATTTTCTATAGAAAGACTGAAAATATCAAAACTTAATAACAACAAACAAAAAATATGGCCAAGCATTAGGCCCAGTTTCTTTGTTGCTCTTGGTGTCATAATATTGGTACTAATCTACAATGAAGTGATTATTTGTCTATTTCTTTCATTGAGTATTATCCCATTTTTAAAAGGCTATTCTTACTGTCTAGTCTTATCTATTTCCCCTGTGGCTCAGGTATTCTTAAAATGCACACATGCTTACAGTAACTATAATTAATTATACTTATTTAACTTATTTTCTATAAAAAGCAATACCATAAAGCTCTTTAAATATTTCCTTTTTTTCCTGTCTTAAAAGGGGAAATATAAGTATGTCCCAAATAGATTTTTAAAAATGCTCAAAAAACGTAGAAGAAAAAAGAGGGGTGATTAAGCAACCTTCTCTGAACAATTGCTTTGTCAAACTTGCCCTCGTAATTCTTTCTGGGTCTTTGAAGTCACCCTTGGCTGTGTTGAATTCTTCTCCATGTATACTTTTGCAATTAATAATGTTGTCTTCTGAGTGTTAATGAAGCTATAGCTAGCATCAATTCTATATCGGTTTTCTTTTATAACCTAAAAGATATAGGGTAGAAAAGGATAGGGCATTATAGGAAAGGAGGGGCTGTGTGGGGAAAGAGAGAATGTCTACTTGGAATGACCATGTAGGTAAACGCTGCTATTATGCTTCCTGGATAAATGGAAAGCTCAAAGCCGTACTTTTAGTCAATAGAACCTGGACTCTCCACAATCTAGTAGTTTAACATGATGCACAGCAAGCATTAGGGTGAGGGATGAAAGCTCGATGGGTATTGCTGTTTTCTATTTACTGTATCATATAGAACTTCTTGAAAATGGAATGAAGTTCCTGAAGGGTTTCAAAATGATTTCAGGAAGAGGCCCCAATACAAGGGTGTTCAATCTATCTATTGCGTTTTGATTATGTGATATGAAATTGTTATTAACCCAAGACTGAAAATATCAAAACTGTATAGGCATTTCTTCAAAATGACTAAACAAAGAGAATACTCCCAGCTTCCATATTTGTGTCTCCCCCCCCCCCCACGCTTTAAAGAATAGTTTATTGATTTCTAGAGAAAAGGAAGGGAGAAGAGAGAAACATAGATGTGAGAGCGTAACATTGACCTGCTGCCTCCCACCTCAGATCAAGCCGGCAACCCCGGCATGTGCCCTGACTGGGAATCAAACCAGAAACTTTTTGGTGCATGGGATGACGCACAACGGAGTCACACTGGCCAAGGCCTTTCCCCCTTCTTTTTTGTGTTTTAGAAATGTTAATTATTTATTGTGCATAAAAATCCCAGAATAATTTAGTGCCCCTCTTCCCCCATGAATTCAAACAAAATTGTGTTTGGGCGGAAGAGACCATTTTGCAGTATGGGCCAACTTATATGGTGAACATTAATATATTCTCATACCTTAAATCGATTTTATGATTTTAAACCTGAAGGATATATTTTCCATAAGAAAATCACTGAGACCAGGTTGTCTCCTCTAAACATGTTCTGTTATGCCTTTCATCTCATGGATGCTCATTTTTGGTAATTTCCTCAAATCAAAATTTTAGCTTTGTTTTTCCACTTTGAGACTTACGGAAACCTTATAGAGAGGTATTCATGTCAGTTTCATTGTCCTTTATACATTGTCTATTCTCTCTAGTTCTCTTTCCTGTGATCAAGTTCACAGAGGTTTAGGAAAGCAGAGGCATCATAGAACGTAAAATCCCAGCACTCACTCCCTGCCAGAGTCCTCACCGCTCAGCCTCACGGGCCTGCTCTCTCCGTAGGTGACTCACACCCACAGCTTCAGTTGCCACTAAATACAGATATCCCACCCATTTATATTCCTGCACCAGGTCTCTCTATGAAGTTCTAGAATTGAGTGCCTGTCAGTCTGACTTTTCTTTTGGGTGTGTCAAAGGCATCTCCAACACAACATATACGAGACTGAATTTATGATGTTCCTTCATAGACTTGCACTCCTCTTCTTCACCTTACCTCACCTCACATCATCTCACATTTCCATGTATCATCCAGTTCTAGATTTTCCTTCTGATAGCTCCAAATCTATCTATCACAACCCATAAACTTAAAATCATCTCTCACCTAGATTGTTGCAAGGGCATTCTTCCTCTCTTCTACATAGGATTGTTCGAGAAAGATTTATAAAAATAACAGACATTGATGACACAGAACACTCAAACGTGTGTGCCAACTCTTGAGGGATTGGTACAAGGGTGTTGAGTAGGATTCTGAATCCACACCTGAGCACAGTGGAACACAGTGACATAACTAATTGTCACCATTTGCCATACGAGGCTGGTGGTGGTATTGTGGTTTGTTATTGCCATCCACATGAACTATAGTACTGTGGGCATCTGATTTAAATGTCTCAGCTGTTAAAGTGAAGTCTTTTAAATGGGCTTTGGAAAATTGATCTGCATTAGATCTACCAATATGTAGCTTGGTGCTAGCGATTACAAGGAAATACAGAAACATGATGAAATCATGAAGTTCTTTATTTTTAATACTTTCATTTCATTATGTGATAGTTAAGGTCCTGCTGATTATGCTAGCAAGCTGCTTACATATAGCACAACCTGGGAAATCTGAAATTTCTGCATGGAAATGAACATGCCTGATAGTGTACGGGCACTTCCTCTTTATTAGGGATGGGAGCCATCTCCTGTAAGTTAGAGAAGAAGCCACATTAGAGGAAAGGTAGATATTGACATCAGTCTCACAAAGGTGTGAGACAATGTCTTTTAAAATATATATATATATAAAAAAATAAAAATAAAATATATATATAAAAAAAGCAACACGAAAATTTTGCTCATTTACCTTGGAGATATTTCTATGTTAATACAAGCAGGTTTGCCTTGTTCTTTTGGCTACTTCAGTTTTAATTAAACGAATATTCTAGTTAAAACTTTTAACAAAACAGTAATCTAGATAATGCCCAATGTCCTGGACAAAATCCAAAATATTTATTAGGTAATATGGAGGTTTCCCTAATCAATCAAGTTGCCACTAGACAACACATTCTCAAATAAATGAATTGCTACATTTCCGTTTTCCATTACAGTGTTTTAAACTCTTTCAAAATTTCTCAATTCTTCTCATTTCAGTGGTCGCAGACTCATAAAGGCCTTTAAGCCTTGTCTGTGTAAAATATTTTCCTGGACATCTTAGAAGCATGGAGTTGAATTGGATCTCAAAACGTTAGTTAATCCAGTCTTCTGCCCGAAGTGGTCTTCAACCAAATTATTCCAAATGGTTGCTCCCCTTATCTAGACACAAACAGGCAAACAAACCCGTGTTGTCTGCGAATACCTACTTCAGAGTATTTTATTCCTGCCTAATTCAATGAGAAAAAAAACCATCAAGAAATACTGTCTGTAAAGTATTAACTAAATTGGAATGCCATTCTGGTAGTAATGTTTTTATGGTTTGCCGTAAATAAATATTTTTGATTAATGTCATCAGTTAGATTCCAACTATCCTAAGATTTATGTTATTTTTTTTTTTTGCAGCATGCGTGAAGTCCTATAACCTTTATGCTGCAGAGAAACTCATAATTTTTCACAGATATGAATGTTCATTCTGATTTAATATGGGGACAACCAACGGTTCTTTAAAGAATGATTATATTTAGTGGTTCCCAGCAACAAAATCACTGTAATTAGGAATAAAAGATTGTAAATAAGAATAACAATGTTATTAATCATCTAAGTTAGTCATTTATGGCACATTCCTGTACTTGAAATATTTCCATAGGAAATAATGCTAAAATCCACATTTACTTATAATTAGACATAATACAAACCTTCTCTCATTATAACAGTTGCCCAAATCCCAATTCAACTTAATTTCCTTGAATCTGATTTCTGGACTAAAAGCATTAAGCTTGAACTAGTGAAAAATGTATAATATGTGCTTCAATTAAGAAGTAATTAGATACTCAATCACCCTTACAACACACCAGGGATTAGGGAAGAAGGAAGAAAAATATGATGCACTGTAGTGTAGAAAATAGTTTTGTTAATTAGTTTAGTGCTAATTGAGATTGAGAAAGTGTCAAAGTATCATAACATAGGTTTACTTCTGAATTGCTTTAAAAGCTAATAGTGTTTAATATTTTAGGATACTTTGATGCAGAGAAGTGTGGAAATGACCAAGCTATATGATTTACCCTAGAGTTTTGATTAAAGTTTATGCATTCATTCTAAGGTATACATATTAGTGAGTGATGGAAGGTAAAAAACAAACGCTATTTTATATTTTAAACATTCTGTTGTATTGTACATCTAATTTAATCCTCACAACAATTCTGTGAGGCATGTGTGTTTATTCTCATTTTAGAGATAAAGAAACTGAGACTGAAAGGGGTTGAGTAACTTGCTCAAGGTCACAGCCATTAAAGTGCAAAGCAAGGATGCAAACCCAGGTAGGTTTCACTGCAAACCCTCAGCTCTTTCCACTGCACCCCATTTCAAAGAGCAAAGGGCAGAAAATTATGAAGGCCTTTCTATTTGTGCCTCCTTCTCTCTTTAGGAACAGTTCCTGGGAATGAGGTTTCTGGGGGGAAAAGGACATGCCTGGTTTTGTTTTGGGTAACATATTGCTAAAATCCCCTCAGTAAAGGGTTATATTAATTTTTGCTTACATCATTGATTGAACACTTTATATAGAGGGTGTTTTTGCCATTTATTTGTATCAATCCCTTTGTATGCCTCTCACCTCTCTCCTGTCTTTTTACTCTTCACTTTCTTGAAATATGTTCATCTCCATCTACCTAATGAAATGGCTGTGGCAAAAGTCACCTTTGATTTCTTTCTCCTTTTTTTCTTTGTTCCCATATCTCCAAATATAATACATAGTCATGGAAGAAAAGTCAAACAATACAGAATAAAAGGAAGAGGGAGCAAACGTTTCTCATACCCTCCTCTCTGATAGCTGTTACCAGTGCTGGGTGTTCGGGTGAACATGGGAGACCTGTAGCACAGTGGGGGATGGCTCGGGTTCCATTCTCACTCCAACACTAATTAGTTGTGTGACCTTGAAAAAGTTACTAATATCTCTAAGTCTCTTTTTTTTCATCACTTAAGAAGAAGACCATAATAGTGTCCACCTCATAGGGTGGTTGTGAAGATATGATGAGATAATGTAATCAAAGTTGCTTAACATGGTTTTGGTTCATAGTGTAAGTGTTCAATAAATGTTACCTTTACCATTATTTGTGTCCATTTGATCTCTCCTATGCATATATTTCATATGGATGTGCATATATATATAGTGTTCCTTATGGGATTATATTATGCAAGCTGTTTCCTATCTGCTTGATGATACATCTTTTCTTTAAAAAAAATATATATTTTATTGTTTTTTTTTACAGAGAGGAAGGGAGAGGGATAGAGAATTAGAAACATCAATGAGAGAGAAACATAGAGCAGCTGCCTCTTGCACACCCCCTACTGGGGATGTGCCTGCAACCAAGGTACATGCCCTTGACCGGAATCGAACCGGGGACCCTTCAGTCCGCAGGCCGAAGCTCTATCCACTGAGCCAAACAGGTTAGGGCGATACATCTTTTCATGCCATTGAAGAGATGGCGTACTTTTAAATGATTGTACTAAGTTGCCTTTAACTATGTAACAAAATTTATTGAGCTATTTCTCTATTATTGTGCATTTATGTCATTTCCAGTATTTAGCTATAATCAACAATACTATGGTTAATTTATGCATTTATTTCCTTAAAAATTCTTAGTAATAAGATTACTGGCTCAGAGAGTTAATTGTAATATATATATGCAAATTGCTCTTCCCCAAGAGTTGTATCAGCTTATGTTCCCACTAACTATGTGCCCAACTACACATTTATTTCTCTTTACCTTTACTAACATTGAGTATTTTCAATTTCTTTTATTCTTGCCGATCTGATTAAAAATGACTGCTACATTATGTTACATATTTCTGTGAATACTTGATTTTATTCCTGAATTTCCTGTTCTGTTCCATAATCTGTCTATTCATGAGCATTGACCAGGATGTTTGTGGCAAGAATGCATATTTTAGTGTTTTGTAGGACAAAGTCCCTTACTAATCTTTTTGACAGAATTTTCACATGTTTAATTCTTCCAGAAAAGATATAGGATCATTTTATCAGAAAGACTGACATAAAGAATATAAGATAAAGAGGGTGAGTAAAAGAGAAAAAGAAAGGAAAAAAGAATCTTGCTAGGATTTTTCATTTGGATTGTATTGAATATATAGAGTAATTTGAGAATTGATATCCTTACAGTATTAAATCTTTTAGTTAAGGAACAACGCACAGGTGTATGCTTATTAAAGTTTTTTATGTTCTTTATATATTGTATAGTTTTCTCTTCTTACTAAATTTACCCCAGTATGTGTGCATTTGGGCTCTGGAGTCGGCCTGGGGTATCGCTTGATGAGGAACACAGCATGTACATTTACTGCTCCACAACTTGGGCAAATCATTGATATTCATTCAGCCTCAGTTTCCTCATATATGAAGTGGAGGCACTGGGAGTCACACCTCTTAAAGATGTTGTGAGGATTAAATGAAACATGGCAAAATGCTCAGGACAGTACTTAGCCAAGGGCTCGCATTCAACAAATGTGAGCTATTACTATCAATTTTGATTAGTGATATTTCCCATTATATTCTAATATTGGTTAATATTATTTCATTGAAAAATTAATTGTTTAAGTCTGTCCTTGGCTTTCTCACTAATCTTTTCTATAATTTCCAATAATACTTTAGCTGATTGTTTTGAGTTTTCTTTATAGACTGTGATCCCATCTGTAAATGACAATTTTATCTCCTCCTTTCTAATTTTAATACTTACTATTTTATTGCACCATCTAATACTTTCAGAATAATGTTAAATAAATTAACAGTGATGTCTGGTACCCCTTTCTTATTTCTGATACGCTTGGATTTCTACTTCCCAAATCCAGAAGCATTTTCCCCAACTCTCTTTAAATCTTCAAAAGCATCCCATGTTCTTAAACTCTTTCTTCCTCTCTTTTTCTTCCTCGTGACCACATACTGTTTGTTACTAGTGGGTATGTTGAAAAAGAAGGTAGCTATATGCCTTTGCTTGTAATGGAAGGACATTTATCTTTAACCTTCTGTTTTGTGTATGTCAGTATTCAAGGGGCTATGTGAAAACAAACATAATCAGACATAGATTTTCCCTGAAGGAGTTTACAGCCTAGTATTGGAAGTTAATCAGGTGCACAGCTAACTCCAAATCAAAGCAGCATATAGAAACTACCC
This sequence comes from Cnephaeus nilssonii, assembly GCF_951640355.1. NCBI lineage: Eukaryota > Metazoa > Chordata > Mammalia > Chiroptera > Vespertilionidae > Cnephaeus > Cnephaeus nilssonii. The sequence goes on along the minus strand of NC_137089.1, from coordinate 32,376,536 downwards.
TGACATAGGGTTCTACTAGTGTACAGGAGAAAGAGACCATTCGGAAAGACAAAGCCCTTATGTCTAGCATATAGCTATTTCTTAAAAGAATCCTATTTTGGAGATGTTACATTGAATTATCTTGCTTAAAGAGGGATGTGTTAGTGTGTTATCAAGGAACTGAGCCAGACTCGCTGGGATGTAGATCAAGCCCAGGACCTGCAGTGGCCTTTGAGAACAAGGACATGTGTGCTCATGTGCTTTCTTATTTTTGATAGCTTTTCAGGAAATTCTCCAATAGTGATTTGATTTGCACTCATTCCCAAGGGTCTCCTTATAGAAGATAATTTAAGGTTCTGAAACAGTCACAGGAAAGATAGCATCTGTTATAATTATTTTGAAAGAGCTGAAAATTTAGAAGACTTCTTAAGATACAGTCATACTTCAAGGTCTCATTACGGACAATGACCATTGTATAATAGAACATTTCCTTTTATAGTTAAGCTTTTTTATTATTTATATACTAGGGACCCAGTGCATGGATTCATGCACATTGAAAGGAAATTAATTAGATGGTGGCCGGCAGGGTGGGACTGGGCGAGACGGGTCAGACACGCCCTGGAGCCAACCTCCCGCAGTCCCTCCCCAGCTTCTGCGGAGTGAGCGGGATCCCTCCAGCAGGTGGGGTCCCTTGGCCTGGCCTGTGGGGATTGGGCTGAAACCTGCTCTCCAACATCTCCCGAGGCGTCCCAGAGTGTGAGAGGGCACTGTGCAAAGTTGCTGTCTTCAGGGTGTGGAACGCAAATGCAAGTGTGCAGTAAACCATATTTGGGGCCGACAGTGCCTCAGCAACAACATAACCCATGGTTAATGTGGAATTCCACGAGGAATCAGGCTCCCTCCTCTCTGGTTTCAGGGTTTGTCACCCAAGAACCGCTGCTGCCAAGTCACTGCAGCTTGGAAGTTCCTGCTTTAGTGTCTGCCCCCTGGTGGTCAGTGCACATCATAGTGACCGGTTGGACAGGTGGAGGGACACTTAGCATATTAGCCTTTTATATATATATATAGCTAGATAAATGGGTATTTGGAGGAAGTCCCAAAGGGCAGAAAGTCAGCCTGATCACCTTTGTATATTCAAAGTGTCATTTCTTTCCTTATATACTGATTATCAAGGAATACAGTTATTGTGAAAACTTTAGAAAATATACAAATGTATAAAAAGGAACTTTCATTTTAAACACTGATAATCCATTAAACATAGACAGTTAATTTTGTTTCCATCACAACTTGCAGTAAAATAACAGGAAATAGATTTTTTAAGTGCACAAACCTACAAGCATAGCCAAAACAAAAGAGGAGATAACAGCGACAATATTTTGGAAGCTAGAAGCAGATGCTTATATGATAATGGATTTAGCAGATGTGAGGAGCAAGCCTGTGTACATGACAGAATCTCTTAAAGTCCTAAGAATTGGTGACAACAGTTACCAATTTCATTAGAAGTTGGAGTGAAAGGAGGCTCAAATCATCTGTATTGGTTAGAAGCTGTTTAAGAAGCACTTACATCTCCCAGTCTTTGGTGGGTACCTGGAGATACCCTCTGGAGATGATGAAGAGAGTATCTCTCTATTAGGGGACATAGGCATAATTGATCAGGATCAGGATACTGCAGTGAAAAGAGGGTGATTGAAGGACATCCTCATACCTCCTTTCCCTCTCGTGCCCCACTTGCCTTCCAACGCATTGGTAGCCCGGACAAGTAGCCAGAAGGTTCTTTCTGGAGAATCTGACACCCAGGGATTTCTCTACTATAGCCCAGCTGGCTCATCCTGTGGTGAAAGCACAACAGATAAGACCCCCTGTGTGCTTGGAGTCTCCATTCTGGTTTCTAGTAGTGGTTGTTCCCTTTCTTAGATATGAGAAGTTAAGGATATTTGAAGGAATCCTGTAACATATAAGAGTCCACAACAAACAGAAGAAGGCAAGTTATCAGAAAGAAAGACCTAGGAAGAGAAAACTTCAAGAAGGCAATCATTCAGATCTTCAGAGAGAGAAGGAAAGAAATTGCAACCATGAAATAGGAATGGGATGCGATTAAGAAACTGAAAACATGAAAGCAGAAATGAAAAATCTTATAGCGGAAACAGAAGGCAGAATTGAAGAAATTTCTTAGCAAGTAGAGCAAACCAGGAGAGGATGAAATAAGAAAATTGGAGAACCAATTTAGGAGCTCCATTATCCAAATAATAAAAAAAGTAGAGAGAGACCAGAGAAAGTGGAGGAGAGGAACTAGCAACAAAATTATTCAAAACATTTTCTCAGAACTCATGGACATACATTTCCAAATTATGAAGGACCCCTGAATTTCCAGTATGGTTGACCAAAATACATCCACACCAAGGCACTATCATTGTGACATTTCTGGACGCTGAGGGAAAATCACAGTGGAAAAAAAAAGTCAAAGGTCAAAGAACCTGGAATTTGAACATCAAAGATCTCAACAACATACTAGGAGCTAAAAGTCAAGGGAGCATGTTCAGAATTCTGAGGGAATTTTCATCCCACTTAGAATTCCTTACCCAAACTTTTGATTAATTAGAAATGACTTCTTAAAGTCCTTTTCAAGTATCAAAGTCACTAAAAACTTATTTCCCAGGAAACTACTGGAAAATCTGCTTCACCAAAAGGGAGTAAGCAAAGAAAACAGATGTGGGATTCAGGAAACAGGAGATCAGACAAAGAAGAAAGGCAAAGGAGATTGCCAGAAAGATGGTGACCCAAGGTTGAAGGCAGAGAGGGTGTCAGTCAGATGTGAGCAGAGGAGAAGGTTCTAGAAGAGTTTCCTTAGGACAGTGAAACTGATAGACTGCATGATATCTGAACTTCCTGAGAGCCAGGCAATTGGTAGGTAGTTTTGAACTGAGTACATAGGAAGCTAAGGTAGGAAGAATCCAAGATAATTAACTCCACAGAAAACAAAAAGTTGTGCAGGAAAAGAGGACTAATGATATATTAATACACAGAGCTCAGCTCTGAATACTATTTATATCATCACAATACTAGAAGCTGACTCTTGAACCAGCCAAAATTACTGGGAAAATGGAGTAAAGGGAATGGTGATATATGTGTGTGTGTGTGGCGGGGGGGGGGGGGGGGGGGGGCGTGGGTAGGGCGGGGGGTGGGGGGCGGGTGTCTGACAGGAGGAAAGAGGGTCAATCTTCATTCTCTATAGGAAAGGTCAACAGACAGTACTGGAATGGAGCAATACAATCATGCTGCTTAGCTTTATGGTGTTAATAATCAGCTAAAAGAGTTGAGGAGGAGGAAATGGGTGGCATATGGGATGGGATTGATAGTTTTCTTAAGAAAACTTTTAGAATTATTTAACCTTTTAGGATTATTTAACCTTCTGTGTGCATGTATAATCTTGAGGAAAATAAATACAAATAGGAGCAATTGCTACTCTCATTTTGTTACACTTTTAAAAATGTGTACAAACACAGGCATACACATGTACACACATACGAATTTTCTTGGAGTGTTTGCTTTGGGCCAGATATTGTGCTGGACCTTAGGAACCCAGAACAGTGTAGATGAGACCAAGTGTGATTCCGTCCCATGAACACTTTCTCTAAAATGCTGAAAAGTTAATTTCAAACACCTGCTATAGAAAATAATAGACCATCCAGTGTGGCAGTTCAGTTTTCAGCTAGCGAGATGTCTATAAAATCAACTGAAATGGTCACTGGTAGTTCACTTATAGGCTTTGGAGGCGATGTCACATTATATCTGTTGTCATATTACATTCTCACACAATCTCTATGAGGTAGGTATTGTGCCAGAAGGGTCAGGTAGATCGCCTAAAACCTTACAACAAGATGGTGGTAGAGTTGGGATTTGAACTTGGGTCTTCCTGATCCCAGATTCATACCCCAGATTGTGATCAATTGAAACATTTCCCCAGGTAGTATGGTATCTGCAGTGAATAAGATTGAAGGTCTGTCTTTGCGGGGATCTAATATCAAGATCACTATGAGAGTTCCTTGCTTTAAGAGGTGACATTTTCTTTGAAAACTATAGAGAAAGAAAAGCTCAGTAAGCATAGGGTATTATCTTTTGTTTCTTCTGTGAGAGAGATCTTAGGAGAATGAGTACCTAAATTCACCGGCAGAGTCTACACTCAGGTACATTAGAATTCATTCAACATTTATGGAGAACCCTCTACATCAAACCCTTGGAGCTTCAAAATGACACCAACAGGCAAGTGCAATCTGCTGCCATGTGGATGTATGTTCAATGTTAAAATGCTTTGGATTAAGACATGACCTTGAATGATTAGTGATTTATTTATCCATTTATTATTTATCCATGTACTTAATAGAATTGTAAAGGTATTTGGGAACTAGGAAGAAGTGATTATTACACATAAAATTAATGACAATAGTTGGAAGCTTTATTTTATCATTAAACACTAGAGGCCTGGTGCATGAAATTCGTGCACAAGTAGGGTCCCTAGGTCCGGCCTGCAATCAGGGCCGATCATTCCTGGCTGCTGGCCGCCGGCCCAGCCCCCTGCTGCCACTGCCGCTGGTCACCCTCTGTGTGGGGGGCGAACACAGGGGGCGACTGGTGGGGCAATCGGGGCCCCGGCGCTGCCTGCGTCCACCGCCACCCACCCCGGTTCCCCGTTTTCCATCAGGCGTTCGGAGCCTGCCGGCCAGGGGTAAGGACCGAAAGGTTGGCCAGCAGGTCAGGCAATTGGGGCCTGAGGGCTGGGGGCAGCTCCTGCGTTGAGTGTCTGCCCCCTGGTGGTCAGTGTGCATCATAACCAATCATTCATTCCACCGTCCGGTCAATTTTTATATTATGCTTATATATATATATATAGATTATTGTTTAATTATTATTAAACATTTTTGTTTAGGAAACAGTTCAAGCATTAATTTATTTATTTGGGGGTAAAGTGCTTGGTTCTATGAAATTTTGCATTAATAGGTTCGGCCACACCAGTAAAATTATGGTAGACTTTGCAGGAAATTTGCAGAGGTGACAGACTTGAGCATGAAGGTATTTTGAGATTTCTACATTTTCTTACAAAGGTTTTAGATTTTACTGTCTCTTGTTGGACTGTAACAGACTTTTCAGTCTGCTGTAGAGGAATGTCTGTAACATAATTGATTTTTTTTTTTTCATAAAGGAGGAAGACAATGGTGGTATAGTGCCCTAGGATGAGAATGGAAACGTCTGAGCTGCAGCTTTGGTTTTTCCTGAAAGCCTGCATTGTTTGTCTTCAGCTAATCCAGCTTTGATGGACATCTCTGGCAGTTGCCTGTACACATGCTCTAATGAAATATTAGGAATGGCTGTACATTGAAAAGAAGCCCCATATTATATATCACTGCTGGTAGTATTCATATTTTTTACACACACTGTTTATTGCTTATATGTAGAAGAAATGAAACTAGTTTTCAGAGTTGTTATTAATATGAATATATATCATGTACTAATGTCGAGACAGGAAAAATACATTTCCAGCATTAGCAGTCCTTCATTTCCTGTCTCCAACAGAAAATCCACTCCTTTGGAGAATAATGTAAGTCTTGATAATAAAATAAGAGTTTTGATTAAAAACAGAATACAGCTTCAAAGTGGAATGTAAAGGATTAGTAAAAATCATATCTCATGTTATTTTCTAGCCCTCACACCACAGCTGATGTCAGGCTGGGTTGTTATTATGGAAAACAGTTTGGGAATGAATGCAAAAACATAATACTCACTTTATATATTTCTGTCTTAGTAAAAGGATTTATTTGAAGATATGAATCTAATCATATTTGTTTGACATATTAGAAGCTGTGGTTTCTAAGACAAAAAAGAAAGTAGGTACCTTGAATAGCTCCTTTTCCATGATAGAAACATAAATTTAATAGTACCCCATAATAATTTAGTGTTGTACATTTTGTAAGACTTCAAAATATTTTATTCTGTGAATTTCATGTCTTCGGTATATTGAAACATTTCTGTCAAAGGTGGCCAACAGTATATTTTAATTAATTTTAAGTGTTACTGGCAAATTTTAGCATATGTTTATATATAGGTTAAGTGTGACAGAATGAGATAACTTATGTAAAACAGTAGAGTGCGTGGTGCAAAGCAAGTACTTAATAAATGTTTATTGTTATAATTATTGTTGTAAAACTAGTAACTTCAGAAACATAGTCCCGATTTGGAGGGATTTTGTGATGCAAAATATGTAAGTTAGAAATAGAAATAATACAGGTGGAATGAGCATGTGCTGAGAGACTTTAGATGTGTTGAGTATCGGGGACCATGGGGGTGTGGAAGGTGTCGGGTGGAGCCGTGGGCAGGGGGAGAAAGCACTAGAGCTGCAGCCCAGTGAGGAAGGCGGCGTGTCGTGTTGTGAAGGGTCAGGATGCGTGGCTGCGTGGACCACATCAGGGCAGCACGAGGCAGAGCCGCTGAGGGGCAGGGGCGAGCCCTGGATTCTTCCTTCCCACGGTTTCTCGCGTGTATACAGAAATGAAGAAATGGCAAAGCATGGCTACACAAACTGGCATGTTTAAACATTTATATCTTACAGAAAAAAAACTGATAAACCACGTACTTGCCAAACACTGACTGCAGGTGTGGCCTCCTTTGTAGTCAACATCAAAAGGAAGGCAAACTCCCAACCCCGTCTGGGAGGAGAGGCCCTGGCACGGAGGGTCACGGGCACCCGCCTCTCTGCTCCTGGCACGGTTGGGTTGAGCAGCCCGGGGCTGTTCCTGGACCCAACTTCCGATGCCTCTCGTAGTCTCCAACCTTCTGTCCCTTAAAAATACAAAATAAACATAACAGAAATGAATTCAAGTGACTTTCAAGGTGGTATCCAGTTTCCCATATTTTCCCTTTTCCTCTCTAATATAAATAAAATTAAGGAATTACATTAATTTGCTGCACATTTTCTGAGTCAAAAGACTAAAAATCAACTCCTTGGTTCAACGTGTGGTATCCATGGATTAGATTGTGTGGCAGCTTCATATTCTTTAATGTGGAAAATCGCTTGTTTCCGCAGCTAGTACCTCAGAGTCAGCTGTGAATGCTGTTTGACAGGGGCGCTCTTTTAGGGATGAATTTGGAAGGGTCACCTGTCAGTGAACAGAAGTGCAAATAACTGTTATCAGATCCATCCTGTTTTGATGATGGCTGGGAAAGGAAAGGTATGCAACAGACCCTGAGATAGGGGAAGACGATTCCTAAAGCAGAAGTGTAAGTGTTAGAGGAGGGGGTGGGAGGAGGTAGTTAACTAGGAATAAATGATAAATTTCAAAGATCGTGACGTTTAGGGTAGATTTTGTTGAACTAACAAAGGAAAAAAGGCGACAAATGGAGGTGCTTTTCCATATGGCTTACACGTCTGAAATCACCTCTGATTCATGGTAATTAAGGGATCCGGTCCTGTGTAAAGTCACATTGTCCTCAGAAGTTTTGTCAGTTAAGGTAAGTTGAGCCTTCTCTTTTTTTGTCGGTAAATTTAGCTGAAGGCTTGCCAGTAGTGTTGCTCCATTCAGAGAACTGACATCTGATTTTATTGGTTTTCTCTAGCTATGTTCCTGTTCTCTATTTCATTCAGTTCTGCCCTGTCTTTATTATTTCCTTCCTGCTGCTTGCTTTGGGGTTCCTTTGTCCTTTTTCAGGTATCATAATGTGAAAGGGTAGGCTGTTGATTTGAGATCTTTTTGTAATACAGGCATTTACAGTTATGAATTTTCCTCTAAGCATTGTTTTAGCTGCATCCTATAACTTGTGGTATGTTATATTTTTGTTTTCATTCGCCTCAAAGTATTTTCTGACTTGCCTTTTGATTTCTTTGACCCAATGGTTATGTAGGCACACGTTGCTTAATTTTTACCTATTTATGAATTCCCAGGTTTCTGTTATCGATTTATAATTTCCTTGCAAGGTCAGAGGACATACTTTGCATGATTTCAATCCTCTTAAATCTACTGAGACTTGTTTTATGGCCTAGCATATGGTTTATCCTGGGTTGTATTCCATGTGCACATAGTAGGACCTCTGCTCTCTGAGTGGGGCTGTGTGGAAGAAGAAGCTTATGACCTCTTGGATGTTGTCCCCAGGGATTTAGCCTCTGCAGCCTTTTTAATATTCCTTGATTGGGGGCTGATGGGAAAGGGAGCCCCATCTTCTTGGCCATACCCACCTAAAGTGGAGATTTAATCATGTCAGCTTTGGGGAGGGGAAGGGAAAGAGTGGGTTTGTGGCTCAAATTCCAAATACACTGTTCTTACTGAGATTTAGGAGGTCTTCTTCAGTAAATGTTTCCCTACTTGCTGTGTGTCCTTAGGGGAATTTCCAGACACTTTAAAATTCTTGTTTATTCACCTGTGATAGTTGTTTACAGGGGGCAGCAAATCTGGGGGCTCCTCACGTTGCCATTCTGAGTGTAATTCTCCATCATTTAGGGTAGCACAGTACTCAAACTGTTAGGCTGCCAGATCCCTTTTGAAATTTTCACTTGAATAAGCACATTTTCCAAAAATTTGTGTCAAATACCAACATTGTAATTAAGGGTAGACTCATGCACTTTTATAATTTAAAGTTTCTTAAAATGAAAATGAAGTTGACATATCAGGCATTAACTTATTGAGATAATAACTGCAATTTTATTTCATCATTTATTTTTCTAATTAATTAAAAGCAATTAATTTGTATGTGCTGATTAATGCTTTATATGTCTTAACTCTTGACTCTTGAAACTTAACCATCTTGAGGATAGTTCATTTTCCTTAGAACTATCCACATTTAGTGGGAAATATTAATATAGCAAATATTGACATGATTAAAAAGCAGCCTCTATTAATTGAATGCAGAATATTATCTTGGGTCATAGTAGAGGGTATGATGAACAGGAAGAGGCATTATACACTGATGATGTAATGCAGCCCCTGACGATATGCACACACAGGCATTCTCTTTTTTCCTGGTCCTTTCCTCTATTTAGAGTTGTGTGTCTGGCATGAAACTCCTAACGGGCTCTCACTGAGATAATGAGGGTTTTAAATTAGACATTTTTGTGTCATATCAGACTTAGATTACATTTTAATAAGGCACACTAGAAGTTTTATACGTTGGGTCGTACAGGAATACTCATTTGGAAATGATGCTATTGAGTTTTAAGAAACTTTTCGATTTCTGAAACTTAAGTGGACCTGCATAAACTACTGCCTTGCAATGTTTTTACTCCCCAACTGGAACACTGTAGTTTTAATGAGTCAGTAGAACTTAAGAAATTTCTTAGAGCTGTTCCAAAGACCTGAATATGCTTGCTTCATACCTTGGGGGCCTGATTCATTTCCAGAATAACTCTACCGCACAATTCCTGTGTTAAACTTTAATTGCTTTCAAATTATATTGCAATTTAGTCAGCCTCAATAGGAATTTTCCTGTGAAATTATATTAGAATCTGGCCCAAAGGTGTGTGTGTGTGTGTGTGTGTGTGTGTGTGTGTATAATATATATATATATATATATATATATATATATATATATATATTTATAAAATGCAGATCAAAGTCTATACATTGCATGAAAAACACTTTATCTTTTATAACATAAAGATGCTTCATCCTGGCATAAAGGAAATTCACAGTATTATAGCACAAGACTGGGATGAAAATGGACACCTTGCAATTTCAGTCATATTAAATAAATTTCCTTGCAAATATTTTTTGGAACAAATCTCATTTGAATGAAATAATCTTACTACAAAAAAACCCTATAACATACATGATTTCTTTTCCCTTCTTTCTACTTACATTTAGAAATTATATTTATGTGGAATAGTTCCAAATATTCAATAAATACATTTGAGGTCCTATTAAAAATTCATATGCAGGTCTAGTGAAGACTTATGATGGTTTTGCAGAGAGGGAACAGTAGTCATGGTGGCCAAGCCCAGCCTTCAGTTTGGGAAAAACAGGAGCCAGGTTAAAAAAAAAAAAGCCTTTAATTTCACACATTTTTATTTGCTAAGTCCACAGAAAGGATATGTGAATACAGTTCTTACAGGGAAATTGACCTTCCCAGGAAGAGGAATTAGTGCTTCTTGAGCACGAAGGGGGTGATTTCCTCATTTGTGTAAGTGTGAGAAAATGTCCTAAGTGGCCCTCTGTTGTGAGAGACAAGTAGCAGGCGGGCAGTTAACTCCAGGGGACAATGCATCCCACGTAGGTTAGGATGATTATTACTGTCAGTCCTTGCACAAAGTACACATTGAAAACATCCTGTGAACATTGGTTATGCCATTATTTCTCAGTGCAGTTCTGAGCCTTGGGCTCCGGCCTTGCGTTCTTCTGTCCTCATGGCTTCCCCGAGAAGATTGTAAGACCCACCATTGGTAACTCACACTTCATCTTTGGAGGCCTTTTCTTCTGGGTTACTGACAGGTGGCCTGTAATTTTACCATCTCATGCATTTGTATTAAATATCTTTAATGATCAAAATCACTGTATGATGGGAATTAGTTTAATGGTTTAAGCCAGAGGAAACTTTTCCTTCTCTTTTTCTAACTCGCCTTTTAAAAAGAGGCCAGCTAGGCTGACATAATTAATTTCTGGCGATTCTTAATTCTGTCCTCTGATTTATCCAAGGGTAACCTTCTTTCCTTTTCTGACCAGAAAGAAAAATGTGTCAAATGTGAAGTGGGGTCAAACCTAGGAATCTGATGAAGAATTATCTTTTATTTTGAATTCCCTTAGGATATTTCAATGGGTTGCACAACACTCTTAACAAAACAGACTTTCCCCAACACCATTAGTTCCCACCATCTCCCTGTGAGGCAGGAACACAAGCAGCAGGGAAGCTGTGGTACATCCCCTCCAGCGGAAATGTGGAAACAGAGCCACAATACAGCCCCAAGGAGGGCAACAGCGCCTCCAGGCAGAAAGTGATCTATAATAGAAGGATGAATCTATAAGTGCAGAAATGAAAGAAGCCATGAAGACTCCACCAAAGGAGCAGAGAATTTCAATGAGGCCAGACCTCCAGTGCAGCAATGACTGTAGTAGATACAGGTCAATACCTTAAATGATTCGAAGTGGTCTTTGTAGCATCAGTCTTGGAGCAAAGTTTTGTGACTAACTCCAGGTAATACGTTCTTGTGCTCCCATCATGTCATGGGGCCAGATGGTGGGGAATTATAGAGGGTCAAGGGAGGGCTGAGTCTGTGTGCAGGCCCTTTAAGAGGATGCCTGGGTTTCCAGCCACCTTCTGGCTCACCTGGAGGGAATCTCCACTGATTGTCACAGCCAGGTGTTGAGGGGATTCCTCTTCCCAAGCTGGTGCTCTGGGCTGGGGGGACGCTTCCCTCTGCAGCTGAGCTCTCTCTCCTGATTCTGATCCGACACACGTGGGTGTGGGACCAGCGTGGGTAGTGTCTCAGCCCCTCCCCCTGTCTCCACGGGGCTTCTTTATATCCTTAGTTATAGGCGTTCGGTTCAGCTAGTCCTCAGATAGTTCTCCAGGTTGATTGTTCAGTAGTTTAGTTGTAATTTTGATGTGGTTGTAGGAGGGGAGCACAGCATTTTCCTGCTCCACCACCTTGGGGGGAACTCCCACAGCTGCTTCCCTCAAGCAGAGGCAGCTACAAGGCCCAGAAGAGTTTTGAACATGGACTAATGTTTTCTGCAGATTAACGCCCATGTTATTCCTGCTAGATTAGAACGGGGTAAACTGGCGGCAGGCAAGCCTTCCACCCAGAAGTATGGGCAGGTGGAGAGAGATCAGAGCCAAGAAGCAGAAGGTAGGACCGGTACCTCCTGGCTTGAGAGCAGGTGTCTGAGGGTCCTCCTTCCCCTCATCCCAAGCTCTTCTCCCCTCTGTGAGTCACTCAGCTAACAAACACATGAATGCAGATGCAAGGTAAGTTGCTGCCCCGTTTACTTTTTTTGGGGGGGGAGTCATTTGCAAGTTTTTCGGCTTAGTCTCTATGAAGTAAAAAATAGTGACATCCCAATCTCTCTCTCTCTCTCTCTCTCTCTCTCTCTCTAAATTATCCTTATTGTGCTCATGGCTAATCCTCCCAGGTAGCATTTAAACCCATTAGAGGTAAGGACTGTGTTTTTAATCTCTGTGATAGGTTCCCACAGCACAGTGTTCCCCCATACACCTTTGATGATTCCTCAAAGAGATAAAAGATCCTGAGCTTACTAGCAGGCACAAACAAACCTCAGTAACAACTAAATACAAATGTACTTATCTTTTCGGAAACGTACAATAAAACCTCTTTGTGTGTGTGTGTGTGTGTGTGTGTGTGTGTGTGTGTGTGTCTTTCTACCCCATCTTTTCTCAGCTCTGAGTGCTGAATTCATGGTAAACATATTTGCAATCTGGAAAACACCCGGCAGCTTCTTGGCCTAATATTGTCCTAAAACCACATCAACCTTTTTCTTTTCAACTTGCTGACAACACACTCGTTGGGGGTCATGCACTCAGGATGGGCGTGCTTTTTCGATAAAAACTAATGGACATGTGGTTGTCCTATCAGCTTTCGATCTTGTGCTATTTTCTGAAAGCTTTCTTTAAGAGGATGCATGGGGTCGGCTGTGACACACCCGGGCCCTCAGCTCTTCCTCAGTGTCCTGTAACCTTGTAGGTCCCTGTTTTCTCCAGGCCCATGCAGGACAGGACAATCTAAAAGGACTTTGGAGATGGGCATCTACAAGGCAAATTTGAGGAGCTGGGTGCTAGGTGTTTCTCCTCTGCCGGCTGATGGAGAGTTGGGGGTAGCAGCTGCTTGAATAGGGAGGTCTTCAGGCCGAGGGGTGTACCATCTCGCGAGACTCAGAGCAAGCCCAGGAGAGTTGGCAAATCCCCGAAGGTGCTGTGCCCCGCCCATTCCTTACCTTATCAGCATCCAGTCTTCTAAAGCTCTTTTTGTTTGTTTTTAAACAGAACTCCTTTGGATATTTGTATTCCTGTAAAAGATTGATTTATTCTATCCACTTTATGCTACATGCATGATTTTTCATTTAATGTGAGCTACTGCTCTATTTCTCATATTGATGGGGACTCATCTTTAGAATTAATTTCAGTCATTTCTTTTCTTCATATCTTTAGCAACTCACAAACATTACTTGGAAAGACTGTGATTTATTGGATCTTTTAAAAACCATTAATATCTCTTTCTATTCCATAATTATTTTATTTAAAAGGTTGTAAAGTTACATATTTTTCTTACTGATAAGTGAACATAAAAACAGTGTCACTCTGTTTATGCAGGAAATATAGGATAAAAGAAATATCAGGATTAGTTGTTATGTCCACATATTTCATTGGGTTTTCTTCAGCCTTTGCAAATCCAGGAGCAACACTAGGATGTTTTTTCCTCTTTTAACCTACCAGAGGAAAGATAGCACCCCAAGCAGTTTTTCAGTGAGCTTAGTCTTTCTTTTTAAAGTGGTCTAACAAGAGTGTTGCCCGAAAGCCTTCTCCCTTAATGTTGGAGTGATGAACCATGCCTGGCGCAGTGCATTGCTTTGCCATGACATCTTTTTCTGCACAAGCATTCTCAATTGACTGTGGATGGATGAACTGTCTTAAAAGGACAGCCTACTGTGCTTCGTAATCCGAGTACTGCAACAGTGGGCGTAAAACAAAAAGGCTTTTTGCAGCGTGTGTGAATCATCGCTCAAGCATTTAAAAACATGGGGTCTGTTCTTTCGGTGCAAAGCCCACCCGTTCATGTTAATGAAAGTCACACATTTACCTCAAAGCCAGCCGAGGTGCCTCAGTCTTTCCCCAGGAGTCCCAGATTATAAAGAAAGGAGAATCGGTTCTTCTTTTCCTTTTGAAGTGGAGCAGAATGGACTGGGGAAGCTTGGGCAGAATCTGGCAACTTTTAAAATAAAGCTTTCCATTTGTTGACACCATAAAAATACCTTAGTGTCGGAGCACGCATGCAAATGTCTCCCCTCGTGCTCGACACCTGGCAGGTTTGTCCCTCTTTTTCGCTTTGAAGGGAAAATAAAAATCATTTTGATTTTTGAAAGATAAAACAGCTTTTTAAAACATGCTACAGACACTAGCCACTCATTTTCTCACTAATTCAAATCAAGCGTTCTTATTGATAGAATCTGAGAAAAATAGAGGACATGAAACACAATAGATGAAAGACAGGCAGAAATAGTGGCAGCATAATGGTCCTGTTCCCCATCTCCCACGGGAGCATATTTTCTCCCTCTTATTGAGCTAAACTACCTGTGATGTTGGTGGGCTCAGTGCACTGAAAACGCTTCATTTTCAAAGTATTAGCAAGATCAATTAGCAAATCCTTACATCCAGGAGTAAGAGAAACCATTTGACAATAGGGAAGTATCATGTACTCTTGTTCTTGTGTGTGTGTGTGTGTGTGTGTGTGTGTGTGTGTGTGTGTGTGTGTGTTTTATTTCTTTTTAAAAAAATTAAATTAAATTTTTCTTTATTGATAAAGGTATTACATATATGTCCTTATCCCCCCATTGTTCCTCCATCCCCTCACCCCCCTGGTGTCTGTGTCCATTGGTTAGGCTTATATGCATGTATCCTTCTATGAATTACCCTTTTATGTTTCAATTTTCTATGTCAATCCACATGATGAACCCTATTCATGTTGAGAATTTTGGGGTAGCTCAAAAATAGGGGGCTGCCAGTGCAGTGAAAAGGGCGTGGGTTTGGGGGCGAGAACACAGGCTCAGGTTTATTTAGTTGGTAAATACTTCTGTGTTATACACTCAAGTGTTCGCCTCTCAGTGGCTATGGAATTTTGTTCACGGAATGTAGTTTTTATGAGCTTTAGTATTTTGGAGATCTATCACATTTAGCCTGTTCAGCAATTTTCTTTTAGGATTTACCACTCTCCTACCTAAGAAGGCTGCCCAAACTGTATCTCCTCCCTAATATGACTCAGGTTGGGCAATCTAAACTCTTAATCCTAATGGCCACAGTGATTATTCTGGGTGGAACACGTGGCCCAAACTGAGCCAATCTGGAAATTTTGCTGGAGCTTCCCGGAAAGAAGAGTGAGTGAGTTATATAATGTGTTTGAGTCACTGCACCTAACCTTACCTGGGCCCAGTTCTAGACATTTCAATTATATGGGGTCAAACTTTTTTTTCCCTTTTACCTTTGTTTTTGTTGTTTCATTTTATTTGAAGATCATTTTGGTTCTTTATTGGCAAAATTGGAACAATCATACTGTTTACTTTAAAGATGTGTGGTGATGACTGAATGACATAAGATAGGGGAAAGTGAAATATATTACTGTGGCATCCACTACCTATGGCATGCAACAGTGACCATGGGTGAAGGGCTTGAAACATGCCCACTAACCTTGGGGTGAGGAAGGTAAGAGAGTCATAAATACTGTTGAATTAATGGCTGCAGGGATTTTATTCCTTTCCTGTTAGTGTAAACTATAAACATAATTCACTTGGAATCATGGGACTTTTGAGCAGAAGACCAAGATTCATCTTAAGAATGAATCACTTCCCTACAATACATAAGAGCTTACCCTAACCGGTTTGGCTCAGTGGATAGAGCGTCAGCCTGCAGACTGAAGGGTCCCGGGTTCGATTCCAGTCAAGGGCATGTACCTTGGTTGCAGGCACATCCCCAGTAGGGGGTGTGCAGGAGGCAGCTGATTGATGTTTCTTTCTCAACAATGTTTCTAACTCTCTATCCCTCTCTCTTCCTCTCTGTAAAAAATCAATATAATATATTAAAAAAATAAATACATGAGAGCTTAAGCATAGGTAAGAGAGAGTGGCGAGGAGGTGGTGAACCAGCTTCTGCCTGCCTGGTGCTTACATTTCAATACAGATGCAGGACTGTACAGAAACTTACTCCAAATGGGATTTGGGTCAGCACTTGAAAATATGAATAACAATTCTGATTTCATTGCTTAGCTGTTTATGTCCCTGGTCAGGAATATTAGGAGTTTAAGCATCAGGTTATTTGATTCTTTAGTCCCCTCCTGGGATGTTTGATCCAGATCTGCCCTCATTTTCTTTTCATTAAAATTGGCAAAATGACAAGCTATATTTACAGGTGGCCTCAGGATCCATGAATGGGACACACACAGGTAGAGGCACTGCCCATTCAGCAGGGACCCACCCACACTGGTGGACTGCCACATTCATTGTACCAGGTCTATTTGCTCACCCTCGCACTCCCTGGAAGTATCTTGCTTGGAGTAATGAAAAATAACCCTCTACTGGTGTGATACATCAAATGATTTATCTCAGGCTTACGTTAGGGTTTGTGTTGAGTTTGGCTTTCACTGTGTTTTACCCATTCTAGCACTGGGTACACAATGCAGTATTCAACAAGCAATGTGCTGTGTTTAGTGGAAGGAAAGCAAGCTTTGGAATCAAACCGATTACTTGGAGTCCTTGCTCTGCCACTTAGCATTTGGGAAATAGGTTTTCTCAATCCATTTCTAAGTCCACAGAAGACTTAACTGAACTCATGCTATGAGTTTCTGTAGTTATTGTTTTCCCATTTATTCTAATCATCTTCCATCTAAAGCCAAAACTACTCTCTAAAGCTAAAGGGACTAAGAAGTAAACATTGATAGTCACTGGGATGTAAATTACAGCATAAGGAATATAGCCAATAATATTTTATAACTCTGTATGGTGCCAGGTGGGTACTAGAATTATCAGGGGAATCACTTTGTAAATTGTATGATTGTCTAACCACTATGCTGTACACTTGAAACTAATATAAAATAATGTTTAATGTCAACTGTAATTGAAATATTTAAAAAACACACAAAACTTCTCTTTAGATTACTGTTGGCACAACTGATGGAAAGGGGTGACGGAGCCTCTAAAATTATTATAAGGGATCTGCAGAATCAAAGATGCTTCATATATTGCCTGTAAACCAAATGAATAATGTCTTATATCTATGTCTATATCATCTATATCTATATCTATATCTATATCTATATCTATATCTATATCTATATCTATATCTATATCTACATCTATATCTATGTCTAGGTCTATATCTATGTCTATGTCTCTATCTGTCTATCTATCTATCTATCTATCTATCTATCTAATCTCCTGTATGCTACTATTTTGCAAGTATGTAAACATATTCTTGAATTAGTAACTAAATAAACCTTATTTAAAAATATTACCTAATTTAAAATAGCTTTTTGCAATTATTTATTTTTTAAATCGGTGGGTGATAACTGCATAAATAATATATGTGACATTAGATTTTTTAAAACTTCAAAAGGAGATTTCTAAACAGTTATGAATATTTTAAAAAGATTTTTCCTATTCATTTGTTCAGGTTATTTTGATCCACTTCCAGTTCCTTACTTTCTCCTCCCACCCTTCTTTTTTTCTCCAACTAAGTTTCACTACTTTCTTTTTTAAAAATTGATTTTAGAGAGAGGAAGGCGAGGAAACATTGATGTGAGAGAAATATCGATGGTTTGCCTCCTGCAAATGCCCTGATAGGGGATCCAACCCTGCCACCTCTTGGTGTACAGCAAGCATGTCAAACTCAAAGGCTAACGTGAGCCAAATAAACAAGGTTTAAGTTTATGTGGGCTGCAAAAAACCCCCACAAGCTTCAATTTTCATAGAAATGTAGGTTTATTTAGAAAAATATAAAATAGAACAAGAGCAATGATAAAATTAATGTTTTCCTACATACCATTATATTGGCTGGGCTGCAAAAAAAATTTGTTGTGGGCCACCTGTGGCCAGCGGGCTGTGTGTTTGACATGCTTGGTGTAAGGATGACACTCCAACTCTGGTCAGAGTACTAGAGAGACGGGGCTGCGCAGAGAGCTCTGTAGCTCTGTAGAGACACCCCAATCTGTACACATTGGGAGTAAACTTCATAAACCAAGAAAAGAGCCACTAGAAAGCAGTGAGCTAAACAATTTTCAGAGCTCACAGGGGACTGGGGACAGTTTGCATTCTCCGCAGCCTGAGTGAAGAAATCTGAGGGGGGTGTTGGGCCGAATTCTCAGAGGCCACACCATTGTGTCAGGGCTAAATTGGGTCTAGAATAATCTGCGTGGGCCCTCTGTCATACAGCTCCACAGCAGTCCTTGAGAAGGTCAACATGACGTGCAAGTGAAAGCACCCTCACAAAGCCAATACTGATTAAAGGAAAGAAACACAGCCCAACACTCAGTGACATGAAATTCACAGAGACTAGTACACGATTAAAAGAATTACACTGTAAATAAGTAGGAAAATATGTCCAATAGGCAGGAGAAGGTTCAATCAGTATAAAAGAACAACAACAACAAAACCCCACACAAACCAGAGTTAAAGGAATTAGGAGCCAAAGATGTTAAGACAACATTCATAAGTCTTAAATATGTTTGAGGATGTAAAAGAAAGCCTGAAAAAGATGATAAAAGAAATGGGTAAACAAATGAAGAACCAAATGAGACTTTGAGAGTTGGAAAATACAATATCCAGAAAAAATAGAGTGACTGAGATTACTATCAGATTAGACACTGCAGAAGATCAATGAAGTTAAGACAAAGCAATAGAAATCACCAAAATAATGTGAGGGACAAAAAAAAAAAAAAAAAAAAAAAAGCTGAAAGGATCCCCACAAAATCTCTGTGACTCATGATATAATATCAAGCAGTCGAATATATGTTTAATTAGAGTTCCCAAATAAGAGCAGAAAGTTGGTGGATTAGGAAAATGTTTTAGGGTGCAAAAAAAATCAACAAACCTCAGCAATGGAATAAAGAAAACCATAGTGTGTCAGCCAGGGTCCAATGAGAAGAGAGAAACCACCCAGTAATCTGAACGGAAAAGGAATTTTAAGGGAGCGTTTAAGAAGTTATGAACGGTCATGGTGAGTTGGTGTAATGAGAGGTTGGTGAGTAAGAAGTGAAGAGCACCCTGAAGAATACAGGAGTAGCAGCTCCAAGGCACAGTCACTGCCATGAGGGCTGAGGTAGAGCACCCAAGGGCTGAGGTCCAGATTGCATTAGAGAGGGCACGGCTGTGGCTCATGAATGGCAGAGAAGTCACCATGGTACCCTGCTGTGGAACTTACTGGAAATATGTCCTTAGCACTTGCTAAAAATTTCATACAGTAGGGTGCTGAGAAAGGCTTGCAAGGAGAGGAGTTTCATGGAAGGAGTTCTGCTACAAAAGCCCCTGATGGGGGTGCAGGGTAGGGGAGTGAGTTGCTGGCCATGGAGTGCTGCATGCTGCTGTCTCTTGCCAAATGAGTACACCACAACCAGGATGGGAAGTCCTTGTCTCTCTCCAGTAGCCTCTCTCCCACACCCTTTATTAACGTACAACCACTTGGCAAAGGGAAAAAATAATTAAAGGGGTCACATCCATTTTTTTGAAGAGCAGATATTGAAGTATGAATGCGGAGCTAAGAGAAAATGAATTGGTAACCTGCACAGTCCACCGGTTGAGGACTCAGCTTCCATATACTAGTACACTCTTCTACACAAGTTTGAGCTTCTGTGCACCAACAAAACAACCCTATATTTGCACCTAACAAGATACAGCCATCCATCTGGCAAGTCAGAGTTCTTATCCTCCCCAAAAAGGAAGAACAGACACAGTCACAATACTCATTGTATCACTTGCTGAGTATATTTAGCCAGAGATCTTTTGAGTATTTTGTTACTTGAAAACTGAAATGTCAAGTCGACTTCTAATAATTTACGTATGAAATTAAAATGGGAAGAAAGAAGTTGGCGAGGGTCTAAAACAAAACATGCAGAGAGGAAATATGCAAAGTTACTACAGTTCTCATTTTTGTAATTGGTCACAAGATTGCAGTTGTTATCTGTGCTCCTTCTTCAACTGCCTATCTTGTATCTCCTTCACGCTCTGTTAGAATCTCAGCTGCTCTGGGTTCTTCACCTGGTGAGTGACCCAGTGTTTTCTGAATGGTCTAAGTCCTCAAATATTCTGCGTTTTGTTGTAGTTTATAAATAACTTTTACTATTGGCTATGGAAGTACCAAGAGGCATCCCCGAGGACCCCCTGGGTTCTCCACATAGTCCCCTTTGCCTCCAATGTGCAACAACAATCCAATTTCCCTTTGGTCGTTGGAAAATCACTCTAGTCAGTAGAATAACCCCTTTTTTACATGTTGGTTCAAGGGTGTAAGAAGCCCAAAATGGCCAGTTATAAATTTTATTGATACCAGTATTGTGTCCTTGATGGCAGCATTTTCCTATTGAGAAATATTGCCCCAAAATTTTATACCCAGACAAATATTTTTCAGAAATAATGTCAAAATAAAGACTACCAGGCCAACAAAGGTGCAGACAGTCATTGTTATTTTTGTTTCTTTGTGTGTATAACTTACATAAGCCTATCCTTTCTTCACTGGCTTCTTCTAAAATTGTATATTTTTTATTTTTTGTACTTTCACTATGATAAGTACACATGTATTTCTTATACTTTTCAGCTTGGTATTCATTAGATTTCACAAATATGTGGATTGATATCCTTCATCATTTATGGAAAATGTTTAGCCATTGTTTCTTCAAATATTGCTTTTGCTTTATTCTTTCTGTTCTCTCTTTCTGTGTCTTCAACTGGCCATATGATAAATCTTCTTATGCTATATCTTTTACACTTTTATTTAAAAACTAGAGGCCTGGTGCATGAAAATTCATGCACTGGAGGGTGGGTTCTCTCAGCCCGGCCTGCCCCCCTCACAGTCCAGGAGCCCTCAGTGGTGGGAAGTGACCCGGTGATCAGGGGAAGGCAAGCCCCCCACCAAACCTCTGCTGCTGCCACTGCTGGCAGTGCAAGCCTTGGCCGACCCTGGGCGGCTGGGCAGCTGCCATCCGAGGCTTGCCTGCACCTCAGGCCGGCCCTAGGCAGCTGGGCAGCTGCCATTTGAGGCTTGACTGTGCCTCGGGCCGGCCCTGGGCGGCTGGGGGGCTTAGGGGATTGGGCACTGCCATCTTGTGGCTGTGGGCGCTGCCATCTTTGAGGGTATGACAGTCAATTAGCATATTCCCTCCTTATTGGCTGTGGGTGCCGCCATCTTTGTGAGGGTGTGACAGTCAATTAGCATATTCCAGCTTTATTAGCTATCTTTTTGTTTTTTCATGTTTCATTCAGCTGTTTTCTTCTACCCTATCTTGTTTTACTCTCTCTTCAGCTGAGTGTAATTTGATAATGCCTTCCACTGAGTTCTTCATTTCAGTTATTGTATCTTTCAGTTTTATAATTTCTACTTTGTTCTTCTCCAAATAATACATGTCACTGTTTAATAGTACCGTTTTGCAGCTTATGATTTTAAACTTGGCTTATAATAATAATTTCATAGTCTGTTTTCTGATAAGTCTACCACCTTGAGTTCCTGTAGGTCTATTTCACTTTTCTGTTATTTTTGCTGATTCTTGTTCATAGGATCTTGTTTTTTAGATGCTTGGTTATCTCTGACCTTGTTGGACACTGAAATATAGAAATAATTCGAGGTCCCAAATGTTATAATATTCTCTTGAATATCTTTAGGGTCTCTATAAATTATAACATTCTGTGGTATTTATCCGTATGAGTTGATTAGTGAGATACAAATGAATGAGATTCCATTGTATTGTTTAGAAATATATGTGTATATCTTCCTCAATCTATTCATATCATTAAATGCTTTAATTTTGGGAAGGTAATTTGATCTAATTGTTAATTTTAGACCACGCATTTACATTATTTTTTGCATATTTGATTAAAACTGATATGATTAATGTTCTAGTTTTTCATTTAAGTTCCTTGTTGTATACTGCAAACATTAAAAAAATTATTCTAGTCCAGCCAGTGTCACTCAGTGGTAGAGCGTTGACCTATGAACCAGGTGGTCAGGGTTCAATTCCCGGTCAGGATACATGCCCAGGTTGTGGGCTCAATCTCCAGTGTGGGACTTGCAGGAGGCAGCTGATTGATGATTCTCTCATCATTGATGTTTCTGTCTCTCTGTCCCTCTCCCTTCCTCTCTGAAATCAATAAAAATATATTAAAATATTTTAGATTTAACATTCTGAATCAGATGACTTTTAGAGCTTTAATTGATTAATATATGTATTTATATTGCCTGAGTTAAAAAGTCATGTTTACATTAAAAATAATTTCTATACATGACATTCTTTGTTCATACTACTTTTATGGGAGTGCAACTAATAGGAAGTAACAATACTTTTGCACAAGAGAAGTTATACAGATATTACACTGTAATTTGTTCTGATTATACTGATGGTATTTTACAGATTCTGAGAGATTTTGATGTCGGAGATATAATCCCCTGGGGACTCTATTCAAGGGCCATGTGACTGATCTTATAGAATGCTGTAGATAAAAGTAATAAGTTTTGAAAGTTACTTTGAAAAAAAATTTAAGTTTATTAATCATTGAGCATGGAATTCAGTCTTTTCTAAGAGCTGCTATAATTGTGCCTTCTCAAATTTGATATTCATTCCAACAAAATGATAAAATCAAATTGCAGCAAGTCATAAGAATTTCTCTTCCCTTTTAACTCTAATTTCTTGCCAGACTACCATCTTTTCCCATTTTAACTCTTTCTTTATTACATCTAATCATAAGTATCTTACAGTTATTCCTCTGGTTAGAATAGAACATCATTCTTTCTGGGAAAATGAAGCTTTGCATTACGCTATTTTCCCACATGCTTCTAGGATTAGAAATACAATACTACTCAAATAAGTAGTATATATATTAGTTTACTTACAATTTATTTCCTTTGAAACATAAGAATAAACATTGGTCTGTTTATAACTGGATCACAAGATATATTTCTCTTTTTCTACTGGGGATGAAAATCATACCCGGGCTTTAGATATAAGAATATGTATACATGAGGGAATTAAAATTATTTTGAATCTGTTATCTTTTTTTTTCTGCCCTATACCTCTTTTACTTCATCACATTACCTTCTACTCATAGAGATTCTATATTAAAACAAAACAACACAAAAATGAGATAATAGGTACAGAAATGGATTTTTCCTTCATTCACATACAAGAAACCACTGCATTTTGGTGTACATTGGGGAGAGGGTAATTTAGCTTTTCTTTGATTTGTATTTTCTTATTTGTAGAATAGAAAAGTAATTGATCATTTCCGTGTTTTTTTTAGCCATTTTTTTGAAGCAGAGACAATCATAATTTTTTTTTCTAAAAATTCAAGTACTATTTTGTTTTCTGTGTAGTTTGCTCTTAAGATCATCAGAGGGGTACAAAAAGGAGGGACTGAAAGAACAGAGTAGTTGCCTAAACCATCTTAGACTAAGATTATATATCATTAGTTCTCCCAGGTTCTTCAACAACGTAAGTTCATGGAAAGGTCAGGAAGGAGACAGACCTGCAGCCCTGGTCAAGAGGCCAGATGCCACAGCAGGCACCTGAGCCTCAACGCCATGTGAGACCCAGCTCCTGGGTTCATGACCTGATCCCCATGATGGATCTCACAACTAACAAACTTGCAATAATTTGAGTACTTTAACCAAATGAGAATAGTACTAAATCAGATGCAAAACACACTCATCAAGAGACCTGGATTATATCATGGTGTCTGTATTAATTAGCTGAATAGATAACATAGTATTTTAAAGAACCCAATTCCTTCCCTATGTGGAAAGAATAATATGAGTCTTTTTTTCCTTCTTACCTGATTAAGCTCCTTGTATCCTACCGATTGTCTGCACAAGTCAATGTGTATTCATCATATTGGATATGATGCATCTTGAATGCATCTTGAAACCTTCAATTATGTTCCCCTTAGTTCTTTTATAAACATAACATTGATTTCCCATTTAGTGCAGTTAAAGCTTTTGTTGTTTAATTCTTGCCTTTGTAGAGTTCATTGTTAATATCATTATAATGCCTTTGATACTTAAATCTGGACAAAATCCTTCTTTCTATTGTATTAAAGTTTAACAGAGAGGGGATACACAGGCTCCAACATTGGTTTAAGAATTCCATTGACCAATCCTGGTCTAAGTCACCATAGCACAGGGCAGACGTCCCCCCACGATCCATTTACTACTCTAGCATATTTACCACCCTTTCCTCTTTGCTAACTTGAGCTTGGAACTAGCAAGGGAACACTGCTGCTTGAATCATACAATCTAGGTGGGAACACAAGTGCCAGCTAATCCAATCCAGCATTTGTGGGAGCCAGAGCAAAATCATTGCTTCCCTTTTGACTCATGTATTATGAGGCCAAGTAACCAAAAACACATCAGTACCAAATGGCTCCAGAGATGATTCTGATAGTCCTGTTACATTGCTGTTGTTGCACTTAGCAGAAAGAAAAGTCTTGGCAGTTGGCGGTCCCACTCTTATTCATCTGGTCCAAACTTTGCATCAGACAGTTCAGGCCAGCTTCATTGTTCCCAGAAAAACTCACACACTCATTACAAATGGTCAGCAACCAGCACACAACTTTCTTTGTAACCCTTCCTCCAAGACTGGAGAAGAGGCAGCAAATCTAACAGGTTGGCTGGAACCGGAGGCGGGCAGGTCATACTGGTTATTGATGGCATTCTCTTCCAATAGTTCACTTCCTTCTTCTGTGGTAGGCAGATTAATGGCCCTCCTCCTCCCCCCCCCCCCCCCCCGACCAAAGATGTCCATGTCCTAATCCCCAGAACTGGTGAAGAATGTGTTTGGTTACATAGTGAAGGGGCATTAAGGTGGCAGATGGAATTAAGGCTGCTAATCAGCTGACCTCAACATGGGGAGAGTATCCTAAATTATACAGAGGGAGGTGGGCAGGGTAATCGCAGGGTTCTTAAATGTGGAAAGAAGAGGCAGGAGAGGAGGTCAATGAAATGCAATGTGAGAAGGGCTGCTATTGCTGGCTTTGAAAATGGAAGGAAGGGTCACCGCTAAGGTACGGGTCACTAGAGAGGGCAAGAGGATTCTCCCCTAGAGCTTCTAGAAGTGAATGCTGGCCTGCTGACACCTTGATTCTAGTCTGGTGAGACCCATTTCCGACTTGTGAATTACAGACCTGTCAGATAATAAATGTTATTTTAAGCCACCAAGTTTGTGGTAATTTGTTACAGCAGGAATAGAAAACTAAGACAACATCCTTAATTATCTCACCAGTCATACAGCTGGATCCTGAAGCTTAATGATGACAAAGTGGATAAAGCATTTGTTTAAAATTATTTTAAGGTCACTTATACCATTGTCAGAGACACTATCATCTGACCACCCTAGAACTGCTGTTGCTGACACAGACATTTTAAGTGACATCAGGAACATTTTGTGGAATTTAGAGTTTTAATACAATTCAGGAAATCTCTGCCTCTGGAATGTCCCTCGATAATTCAGATAATTTTAAAAATAATTTCTAATTATCCAGTTAAAAAAAAAGTAAGGACTAGAGTCAGTGATGTACTGGAGCCAGCTTGTGCTGGCTTGGGAGAGACAGTTGTTAAAATTTTGGGAATTTTGTGAGCCATGAATTTGTCTGCAGTGGCTGTATTTTCTCCTCAGAAACCAGCGGACACTAGCTACAGTGCGAGAGCGGGCTGCTGACCCCACATCAGCACAGCACCTGCTAGAGTCCTCCTGGAAAAGCATCCTTAACTCGTGCTGTACCTGCCACTCCCACGATTTACCCACTACTATCAACAGAGCATGCGGCTTCCAGATTCCTTTCAATGTGCTTCCAGATAAAGCATAATTTTATCAGCATTTCTCCCTCTTTATTTTTTTTATTTTTATAACTTTGCTTTTTATTGAATTTATTGGGGGTGACACTAGTTAACAAAATTATACAAGTTTCAGGTGCAAAATTTTACAACACATCATCTGTACCCTGTATTGTGTGTTCACCACCCCAAGGCAAGTCTTGTATCATCATTTATACCCTCCTATACACTCCTCTACCTCCTCCACCTTCCTCGCTTCGGCAATCATCATACTGTTGTCTCTGCCCATGAGGTTTTTTTTCCTTTTTCTTTTTCTTTTTTTGTTCAATCTCATCCCCCAACCCCCCAACTCCTCCCTGACAGCTGTCTGCCTGCTCTCTATCTATGAATCTGTCTCTATTTTGCTTGTTAGTTCATTTTGTTCATTAGATTCCACATATGAGTGAGATCATATGATACTTGTCTTTCTTTGACTGGCTTATTTCACTTAGCATAGTACTCTCCAGGTCCCTCTATGCTGTCACAAAAGGGTAAGCGTTCCTTCTTTTGTACAGCCGAGTAGTATTCGATGGTGTAAATGTACCACAGCTTTCTTATCCACTCATCTACTAATGGGCACTTGGGCTGCTTCCAAATCTTGGCTATCTCATGTAATAAAAGGCTAATATGCAAATTGACCGAACAGTGGGATGACTGGTCACTATGATGCGCACTGACCACCAGGGGCAGATGCTCAATGCAGGAGCCGGGCTCGCTGCTGGCGAGCGCTGTGGCAGTGGTGGGAGCCTCTCCCGCCTCTGAGGCAGCTCTAAGGATGTCCAACTGCCAGCTTAGGTCTGCTCCCTGTGAGTGCACGAATTTCGTGTACCGGGCCTCTAGTTGTAAATAACGCTGCAATGAACATAGGGTGTATATATTCTTTTCTCTTTATTTTTTAAAGTGTCACAATAAACTTACTGTTCTGTAACATGCTTTTGTCTTCCTCAAAATCTTGGAGATCTGTCCATGTGTGCTCATATAGATCTGCTTCATGTTTCAAACTAAAATATAACTATCATATATGTTGTGTATATATGTCATACCATTTAATTTGTGTAACAATTGCTCTCCTTAAAATTTTACCAGTACAAGCATTGCAGCAATGGATATCCTCATACCCTCTTTGTGATAACGGGTGTCTAGGATAAAAAATAACATTTGGAATTTCTGGGTTTAAGAGTATGAACACTTATAATTGTAACATATACTGTCAAATTGCTTTCCAAAGAGGCTGTATAGCCCACAGCTCCACCAGCACTGATTGCATAGCAATGCATTTTCTCTCATTTTGACCCAGATGTAGTCCATTTACATTTGCCAACATAATGAATAAAAAGCAGTCATTTTAATTTGTGTTTCCTTGGTCAGTACTTTCATTTAATGTAATTTCACTTTATTGGCTATTTGTATATGTCTTTAGGGAATACCAGTTCTGATGCTTTTCTCACTTTTCTAATTTTTGTCTTTTTGTAATCAATTTGGAGGCTACATTCTGGATACTAATAATTTGTCTATTATTATGTTACAAATATTTTCTCCCAGATTGTCGTTTGAAGGTATTGTTTTTTTTCTAACTTTAAATAATCTTTTTATTTTAAAATAATGTTTGATTTACAGAAAAGTAGAAAAGGCAGTATACAGAGTTTTCTTGTACTCCTCACTCAGCTTTTCTATTGCTAACATTTCATATTACCACTGTACATTTGTCATAACTAATGTACAAATATTGACACAATATTATTAACCTTTTGCACTCGGATGTCGAGTGTGACTCGACACGGTTAGCATCGGTAGCAGGAATCGAGAAAAAAGCAAGCGAGTGCAAAGGGTTAACTAACTAGAGGCCTGGTGCATGAAAATTCATGCACTGGAGGGGGATCCCTCAGCCCGGCCTGCCCCCTCTCACAGTCCAGGAGCCCTTAGGAGTGGGAGGCAGCCCGGTGATCAGAGGAAGGCGACACCCCATCACACCTCTGCTGCTGCCACCGCCAGCAGTGCAAGCCTTGGGCGGCCCTAGGCAGCTGGGCAGCCACCATCCGAGGCTTGCCTGTGCCTCGGGCCGGCCCTGGGCGGCTGGGGGGCTGAGGGGACTGGGCACCGCCATCTTGTGGCTGTGGGTGCTGCCATCTTTGAGGGTGGGGCAGTCAATTAGCATATTCCCTCCTTATTGGCTGTGGGTGCTGCCATCTTTGCAATAGCATGAGGGTCAATTAGCATATTCCTTCTTTATTAGATAGGATATCCACACTTAATTCACATATTGTTTATTTTCTCCACTGCTCCTTTTCTCTCCTAGGATTCCATTTGTGAAACTAACAGGTTATGTTAGCTGTCAAGTCTCCTTAGCCTCCTTTCTGACATGTTCTCAGATGCTCTCCTTTTTCCTTTTTAATCCTCACCTGAGAATATTTTTCCATTGATTTTTTTAGAAAGAGTAGAAGAGAGAGGGAAGGACAGAGAGAAACATCAATGTGAGAGAAACACATCGATTGGTTGCCTCCTGCAAGAGCCCCGACCAGGGCTCGGGCCAGGGAGAAGCCTGCAACCAAGGTACATGCCCTTGACTGGAATCGAACCCGGCACCCTTTGGTCTGCAGGCCGACACTCTATCCACTGAGCCAAACTGGCTAGGGCTCTCTCTCTCTTTTTTTAAAAAATGACCTCAACATCCGGGCGAGGCCGTGTGCCCCTGGATCCGGGTGAGGCTGGGTCCCAGGCCCGGGAGAGGCCACGCGCCCCTGGGTCCAGGTGAAGCTGAATCCTGGGTCCGGGCAAGGCCGTGTGCCCCTGGATCCGGGTGAGGCTGGGTCCCGGGTCCGGGTCCGGCCGTGGGCCCCTGGATCCGGGTGAGCCTGGGTCCCGGGTCCGGGTGAGGCCGTGGGACCCTGGATCCGGGTGAGGCCACGCGACCCTGGGTCTGGGAGAGGCCATGCGCCCCTGGGCCTGGGTGAGGCCACGCGCCCCTGGGTCCGGGGGAAGCTAGATCCCGGGTCCGGGCGAGGCTGTGCGCCCCTGGATCCGGGTGAGGCTGGGTCCCAGGCCCGGGAGAGGCCACGCGCCCCTGGGTCCGGGTGAGGCCATGCGCCCCTGGGTCCAGGTTAAGCTGAATCCTGGGTCTGGGCGAGGCCGTGTGCCCCTGGATCCAGATGAGGCTGGGTCCCGGGTCCGGGTGAGGCCGTGGGCCCCTGGATCCGGGTGAGCCTGGGTCCCGGGTCCGGGTGAGCCTGGCCCCGGGTCCGGGTGAGGCCTTGGGCCCCTGGATCCGGGTGAGCCTGGGTCCAGGGTCCGGGTGAGGCCGTGGGCCCCTGGATCCGGGTGAGGCCACGTGCCCCTGGATCCGGGTGAGGCTGGGTCCCGGGTCCGGGTGAGGCCGTGGGCCCCTGGATCCGGGTGAAGCCGTGCCCCTGGGTCCGGACGAGACCAAACCAGAGGGAGTCGGACCTGCATTACCACCATTTGTCCACCATCCAGAGCTGAGGGGTCAGTGCCGACATGTACTCATAAGGAACTGGTGGACATTGATATTGGGTCTCAAAAGAACTGTTGGTCCAGAAAGAAACTCAATACAGACTGATTCATTTGCCTGTCAGCATAACTATTATTGCTCGTCGCACATTCAATTCTTATAAGTATATCTCTAGTGACACATGATTTCGCTCATCTAGGGGAAATGATGAACAACATAGACTGATGAACAAGAACAGAACCAGAAACAAGGAGGCATCGATCGGACTATCGGGCCTCAGAGGGAGGATAGGGGAGGGTGGGGGGAGGGGGGAGAGATCAACCAAAGGTCTTGTGTGCATGCATATGAGCCTAACCAATGGTTAAGTTCAACAGGGGGTTGGGGCATCCATGGGGAGGGGTGTGGGATGGGAATGGGGGGTGAGGGCAAATATGTGACACCTTAATCAATAAAGAAATTAAAAAAAAAAATAACCTCAACAGTTGTGAGGAGTTCTGGTCATGTATTGGGTAGAATGTCTCTCAATTTGGGTTGGCCTGATGCTTTTTCATGGCTTGACAGGGCTGTGGTTTGGGGAGGGAGATCACAGTGGTAAAGTGTCATCTCCCCATATCTTCTCTTCATGACTTGTTCCTGATCACGTTCACCCTACCCTCTTGGAGAAGGGAGCATTAAGTGAATGCAGACTTGCAATAATATGTCTTTTTTTATTTTTTTGCTTTTATTTTATATAAATTGAATATTGCCTTAATCAAAGCTACTTGGCACAAAACGAGAAATCAGAATATAGATAATTGAGTTTATTGAGTAAGCCTGAGTAATTACATATTGAATATGTATAAAGCCTGTTGTTTTTATGAATTTATTTATGAAAGATGGATTTTGCCCATGAGATTACACTGGTTAAACTTCCTCTGAGGCTATTTGGTAAAAAAGAGATGGTTTTGTATGTTTTGTTTATTAATAGTAGGTAATATGACAGGAAATAAACAGAATAAAGAATAGTACAGCACATATTGCATTTATAATGGTATAAATTTGCAATTACATCTAATGACCAACATTAAATACAGTGTATTAAATTATTCAAATTGCTCTACAGTATAAATTATGCCATTGATTAGATTTACTGCGGTAGCTTTGAGATGTAAACTAAATATTGTGACATTCTTTAATTGAAATAAATGCTTGTACTTCAATTAATGGCAATTTTTTAGATCATTAACTCTAGAAATTTGTTTTTATAGTCTATTCAGAATTCTACAATCAAATGGATTGAGACATAGGCACACGGTTTTATTAAGAACAAATCAAATGTTATATAAAGCTGATAACTTTTTTGATATGATAAGGTAGTGCATAAAATTTGCAACGCAAAGAAGTGAAAATGTCTATGTTTGTCTTTCCTAAATATTGTTATGTCAAATATTTCTGTCTTTCCAAACAGTTGATTTGTGGGCAAATGATATGTAGACCTTATGGTGTATAAATTTTACCTAACTCACCCTAGAATTCTTTATTAGCCCAGGTAAAATGCAGCCACATTCTTCCCTAAAGCAAAGAGTAGGCCAAGTTAGCATGGTTGTGCCACAGTACATGGGTGTCATCTGGAGGAATGGGCAGTATTTTTATAAAGTATCTTATAAAATTTCACCAAACGCTTATCACTTCACCTCAGTCATGTTAAAGGAGTAAAATCATTGTAATATTTCTCAAAGTATGGTTACCCAGCATGCATTGTTGCTTCTCTGTCCAGTTTCTCTTTGGAAAAAGCTTATCCCCCACTGTGCCTAGTCTGGGGACGATGGTAACGTCAGGTGCCTGCCCTTTGGTGAGGGAAGCCAGAGGAATCTCTGTGTCTCCCTCCTCCAGTCCTTGGCATCGCCATCTTACACATGGCAAATGTGAAACCACATGAACTCTGTGGAGCTGCCTTTTCTTGACTTTTCAAAGCTGAGTTTTTCAGTCTGCTCTCTAGACTTGGGGACTGTTCAAGATTTTTCTACTAAATATCCCTGTGTTTCATATAGCCAGAGTTCAGCTTTTGTTGCTTGAAATTGAAGAATGCCCAACCAGTAAAAAGGGTAAGTGGTGGGGAGTGTTGCGCTGTGTGGGAAGTGCTGTTGGTTATGTTTTATTCCAAACCCATCTTTAAAATCATAGTATTGTTTTTGGCAACCTATGATTGCCTTAAGTTTAACGTTCTAGCCCACGAATCAGGAAAACGTGTTCATATTTACATTCTTTACATCCTAAAGGATTTACAAAGGGAACATTTACAAAGTAGTAATTCCTGTGGATGAGGAGATCTCAGGGAGCCAGATGACCTATAAAATGTTGTCAGTTCTATGACATTCAACATATAGTCATGTGCCACATCCTTAAGACTTTACATTAATCAAAATCATTAATGAAATTAGCAACACAAGCCGGCCTCATTAGTTTTAATTCATTCTGTGATGTGTAAAGAAATACAAAGAACATGTGGCCTGTATCAGCCTGAATAGCTCTCAATAGCTCTCATCACTGCTTTCAGCGAATGCTGCTTACCACCCAACTCACGGGGTGTGATTGCCACATAAGCTTAATTAATTCATAATTGATAACTTAGCCCTTCAGGTCCCAGAAAGACTGCTGTTGTTTACTGACTTCTGTAATTTACTGCTGGGAAAAGAGGCAGTCCCTGTGGGGTTTGCAGTTTGAAGCATCGAAGACCACAATCATCAGGTGGGAAAATGTCACTGCAGCATCTCAGACTGGATAGTTTCAATTGAACTTTAACCTTATAGCAACGACATCCAAACGATGCAATTTTCTCATTTTTGCTTGTGAAATAATATTTAATTTTAAACATTTATATTTCTCCAGCTTTATTGAGGTATCATGGACAAATAAAATGGTATGTATTTAAAGGGCACAGATCATTTGATCTATAGGTATACACTGTGAAATGATTTCCACAACAGAGTTAATTAACACATCCATCATAGTTTCCTTTTCTTGTGTGTGGTGATAATGCCAAATTCCAAGTAGACCCTGCAGTATTATTAACTGTTAACTAGAGTTGCCATGCTGTGTATTAGGCCCCCAAAACTTATTCATCTTATAACTGAAAAGTCTGTGCTCTAACATCTCTCCATTCCCCCCATTCTCTGGCAACCACCATTCTACACTCTGTTACTATGGGTTCTACTTTGTGTGTGTGAGATCATTTAAAGGATTTTAGTTTTTGTGGAATAATAATTTGTTTATCTTTGTGGAAATTAGTGGAGAGGTATCCTATGAGACTTTGTCTTTCTAAAAACAGACTTGTAAGGTCTCTAGTTTTCACTTCCAGATTTACCTGTGGGGAGAGGCTGCCACCACGTGTTAACTTCGACAGCAGAATGACTAACCTGTGGCTAGGGAGTTGAGATGTCTTGAAAGTAGCTGATTTCTCTGGTGTTATGTAAGTTTCCTGGGAAGTGCAGGTGGTGAGGAAGTGCAGGCTGGGCAATGAACCTTCAGTTGTATCACAAGGGATGATTCTCCTTGTCGCCACCAGAGGATGTTCTAGGCACGCTTTTCTGTCAGAGCAACTTCCATTGACTTAAATCGCCAGTCCTTCCACCCGAGGTAGTAGCATAGCCGCTCCGAGGATGTGGAAAATCTCCATGCCAACAGCAGTTCATAAAATGGAAAAGAACATGGTATTGGCTATGTGTTTAGAAAAGTCTGAGGCATTTAACCTAACTGTTCTGGAATCATTACCCTGATGCTGACAAAGTTATTTCTGAAAAATCTGTCAGATTTAGTTCTTCACTGCTTTGTAAATAGAAAAAATACCTAGGCTACTCACATTATAATTCTTTTTTGAGTTTTGGGAAAGCAGCCATTTGGTTATTAGATTTTTCTTTTAAATTACTGTAATTCTTTTGGCGAGACTAGAGTAAAAAGAGACACAGGGAAGAGAAAAAAGAGAAATGTTTTTAAGAGAATTTTAGTGTAGTGGTTATGCCTTACATTCACTTAATAAATAAACTATGAAATACTATCAAAAGAGTAGTAAAAGTGCCTATTGCAGATAAGACTTTTAAAACTGCTATCATATGTCAAGGTCTGCTATTAAATGTCAGAAACTAGGTTGAATCTTGTGTCAGCTCAAAGGATGTATAGTTAAGCTGCAAAGCCACCAGTTCCCATCAGTTTACCTCATTATATAAATTATATCCTTCCTGCATGGTGAATGTGGTACTTGTTAAAATGAGTAAATCTAATATATTGTTAAAGGCAAATCGTTTGTGTGTGTGTGTGTGTGTGTGTGTGTGTGTGTGTGTGTGTGTGTATACACACGCTGAAGAGCACAAACATGTTTTTCAAATTTATGGGCATTTTAAAAATTGAAATATAACTGACATACAGCATTGTGTAAGTTTAAGGTTGATCTGATACTTTATGAGTTGCAATATGATTGACACTCTAGTGTTCACTAGCTCCCCTATGGTGTCAGTCACATAACTATAATTTCTTTTTCATGGTGGGGACAATTAAGATCTAGTATCTTAGCAACTTTCAAGCACATAACACAGTATTATTGTTGTGGTCACTGTATTGTGCATTAGCTCTCCAGGACTTATTTCCCTACCAGTCGCATGTTTGTAACTTGAAATAAAACTCTAGTGAAATAATAGTTAGCAAATGAGCATTTAATATGTAGTAGGTACTTCACATAAATAAAATTACTAATGTAGAAATCTGATAAAATACCATTTATCCCACATTTACAAATTAAAAATGTGTCTTTTATCAGTTAAGTGACTTGTGCAGCTAGTAGTGGGCGGAGGCAGAACTGCACTCAAGCGATCTTATTCCAGAACAACACCTTAATCAGAGGGCGCTCTCTCTCTCTCTCTCTCTCTCTCTCTCTCTCTCTCTCTCTCTCTCTTCCTTTCTTTCTCCCTCTCCCTCTCCCTCTCCCTCTCCCTCTCCCTCTCCCTCTCCCTCTCCCTCTCCCTCTCCCTCTCCCTCTCCCTCTCCCTCTCCCTCTCCCCCTCTTTCTCTCCCTCTCCCTCTCCCTCTCCCTCTCTCCTGTGTGCCCATTAGTAGATGAATGGATAAAAAGCTGTGGTACATTTCCACTAAGGAATACTATACAGCTGTAAAGAAGAGGGATATCTTACCCTTTGGGAGAGCATGGATGGACCTGAAAAAATATTATTCTAAGTGAAATAAGCCAAACTGAGAAAGACAAATATCACATGATCTCACTTGTCAATGGAATCTAATGCGCAAAATGAATTGACCAACAAAATAAGACCTGAAGCAGGGAGGTATGGAACAGACTGACATACCTCGATGTGGGGTTGGGGAGATGAGAAGAGATAAACCAAAGAACTTATATACTTACTAGAGGCCCGGTGCACGAAATTCGTGCATGGGGGTGGGGGGTATCCCTCAGCCCAGCCTGCACCCTCTCTAATCTGGGACCCCTCGAGGGATGTCCAATTGCCCGTTTAGGACTGCTGGCTCCCAACTGCTCACCTGCCTGCCTTCCTGATTGCCCCTAACCGCTTCTGCCTGCCAGCCTGATCACCCCCTAACCACTCCCCTGCCAGCCTGATTCATGCCTAACTGTTCCCCTGCCAGCCTGTTTGCCCCTAACTGCCCTTCCCTGCAGGGCTGGTCACCCCTAACTGCCCTCTCCTGTAGGCCTGGTCACCCCTAACTGCCCTCCCCTGCAGGCCTGGTCACCCCCAACTTCCCTCCTCTGCCGACCTGGTCACCCCCAACTGCCCCCCCCCTTGCAGGCCTTGTCCCTCCCAACTGCCCTCCCCTGCTGGCCATCTTGTGGTGTCCATCTTGTGTCCACATGGGGGCAGTATCTTTGACCACATGGGGGCAGCCATCTTGTGTGTTGGAGTGATGGTCAATCTGCATATTACTCTTTTATTAGATAAAATAGAGGCCTGGTGCATGGGTGGGGGCCAGCTAGTTTGACCTGAAGGATGTCCCGGATCAGGGTGGGGGTTCCCTTGGGGTGTGGGGTGGCTTGGGCGAGAGGCCTGTGGTGGTTTGCAGGCCGGCCACACCCCCCGGTGACCCAAGCAGAGGCCCTGGTATCTGGGATTTATTTATCTTCTACAATTGAAACTTTGTAGCCTGGAATGGAGGCCTAGGCCAGCCAGAGCTGCAGAAGCTTGGCTTCCTCCATCACTGGGGGCAACTCTAGCCTCCTGCTCTCTCCAGCTCCGTGGCTGCCGCCATATTTTTGTGATTTATTTATCTTCTATCATTGAAACTTTGTATCATTGAGTGGAGGCCTAGGCCAGCAAGGGCAGGTGGAAAACTTGGCTTCCTCCATTGCTGGGGAAACCCAAGCCTCCCTTGTGCTCTCCATGGCTGCAGCCATCTTGGTTGGGTTTATTTGCATATTCATTCCTGATTGGCTGGTGGGCGTGGCTTGTGGGTGTAGTGGAGGTATGGTCATTTTGCATATTACTATTTTATTAGATAGGATATGCATAGCCCATGGACACGGACATTAGAGTAGTGAATATTTGGGGGTGGGTGGGTAGGGGGTGGGAGAAGGGGGAATGAAGGAAGGGGATTGGAAATTCCTATAATACTATCAACAATAAAAAATATGCCCTAGCTGGTTTGGCTCAGTGGCTAGAAGGTCAGCCTTCAGACTGAAGGGTCCCGGGTTCGATTCTGGTCAAGGGCACATGCCCGGGCTGTGGACTTGATCCCCAGTGTGGGACATGCAGGAGGCAGCTGATCAATGATTCTCTCTCATCATTGATGTTTCTCTCTCTCCCTCCCTCTTTCTTCCTCTCTGAAATCAATAAAAATATATTAAAGTACTAGTATATATATATATTTTTTAAAAGTTAAAAAAATAAAATACACACAAACATAAGAAAAAGACAAAATCAATCCCCTCAGTTGGGTTCCATATCTCCTGAGGCCTTGATGCCTGAGTCTTACTTTGGATGACTAATAATAACAATCATCATAATCTACAATATTTATAAAACCCCTTACAGTTTATGTAGCAGTTTATATGCTAACTCTTTTTGGATCCTCATAACTAACCTGTGAGCTAGGCAAGAAAGATTATTATCAGCAAAATCACCCAGTGGAGAAGATATTTAGCATAAAAGAAGAAATCATTATTTTTGCATGTGAGAAAAACAGTGTCACCCTGATTTTAAATATCACCCCAATTTTGAAAATTGCCTCTGGCTTCTTTGTAAAATCATTGGAATGAATGGTAGAAGACAAGAAGCACTACTCCGCATGAATAAACCATGAAATATATTTGACAATAACTTTTTCAATTAATGTGGAAATATTTGCTCTGAATCTTGGCTCTTGAGGATTTAAGTCTTGGCCAAATATTAAGAATATGTTTTACTTCATTGCCCCAAATACATGACAGACACTTTGATCACTGAGAAACGGAAAACTGCTGTTTTGGAACTCCTGCATGTGGATTAGGCTGATGGATTGATTTGTTGGGATAGTTGGATTCACTGTGACACTTCATCACAGCCGTTACCCCCACACAGTAGGGTTCTGTTAGAGAACAACTTGGTAAGGGTAGTTTTCCTGGGTCTCCTGATTATTTGTAGAATCCTTTTCGCGTCACTGAACATGCCCCAAATAAAAAACAAAAATAAGGAAGCAGATCAAAGATCTTTGACCAAAGAATTTATTTAGAATTGTACACCTTCAAAAACACCTGTGATGTCTCAGGCAAACATATATAATAACACATTTGAAGTTAATCTTTTAAAGATTTCAGCATAGGCATGTTAGTCGCTGTGTTAGTAGATCCTACTTTTAAGAGTTATGCTTTGCTAAGAGTTGGAATTT
The DNA here is from genome assembly GCF_951640355.1 of Cnephaeus nilssonii. NCBI lineage: Eukaryota > Metazoa > Chordata > Mammalia > Chiroptera > Vespertilionidae > Cnephaeus > Cnephaeus nilssonii. The sequence continues at coordinate 32,339,479 of NC_137089.1, read as the reverse complement.
GCTGGTGATCTATACCCAGTTTAGTTTATTAAACAAGCATTCGACACGCATCTTCTATGTGTGGTACCATATGTGAGACACTTATTCACAGCCCTGTGCTGAATAATAAGAGATGTGAAAGCAATGAAAAGGGAGTATGGAGGAGGGGGGGCAGTAGGTGAAGGAGTTAAGTTAGACAAGACAGAATGGCAGCTTTGCCCACCTGGACAAGTAGCTTGCCACCCCCAGGGCATTCCTTGTATGGATAGTGCTGCAAAGACCATTGGCCTCCAAGGTGAACCAATGCTCTCCCAGAGTAACTGGGGAATGGAGAGCACTTAGCTCTTCTACATAAACATGTCCTTGCTTTGTGTTTAATTTAAACAGGTGCAGTTTACAAAAACCATACAACATATATCAATACGAATTTTAGGATCAGAAATGGTATTTGGGGGACAAATTGTATTATTCAATGTATTGAAATGGACATTGTCATTAAAAATTATTTTTTATTTTTATTTTTTTAATCCTCACCTGATGATATGTTTATTGATTTTAGAGAGGGAGGAAGGGGAAGAGAGGGAGAGAGAGAGAGAAACATCATTTGGTTGCTTCTGACATTGAAGAATGCCATTTGCTTCAAGGCCAGCTTTATCTAGGGCAGTGGTCGGCAAACTGCGGCTTGCGAGCCACATGCGGCTCTTTGGCCCCTTGAGGGTGGCTCTTCCACAAAACACCACGTGCGGGTGTACAGTGCAATTGAAACTTCGTGGCCCATGTGCAGAAGTCGGTTTTTGGCTCTCAAAAGAAATTTCAATCGTTGTACTGTTGATATTTGGCTCTGTTGACTAATGAGTTTGCCGACCACTGATCTAGGGTATCCCCTTCACTACAGCACAAATAATTCTGCTAAGGTAAAAGTAAGCAAGACTAAGGTGATCACAATCAGTAGAAGGAATCAGGAAAGGTTTTATAATTATGGTGACTTTTGAGTTAAACCTTCAACCACATATAGGCTTTTGTAAGCAAAGACAAGATGAGGCCAAGCCAATTCTTGAGATGAAAAACAATGTGAGAAAGAGGAAAGAGGAAAAAGCAGAGTTGGATTTAGGAAAACTCAGGAAAATTTGGGGCTCTGTGGCAGAGAATTCTCCCCCTCCCCCTCGGCCCCTCATTGCTTTTCCTACATGTGAAGTGGGGATTTTAACATCTTTCTTAGGTCTTTGTTTTGTGAGGAAGAACATGCTTTTTAGCAAAGGGTCAACACGTACCCATTGATTGAGTCAGTTACTAATCTAATGCTCCTGTGATCAGTTAATATGGTCGGCCACATGTGACAGAAGCCCCTTCCCACCAAACAAGTGGAAACAGTGTCTTAAATAAGAGAGGAAGTCTTTCTCTTGTAAAGAAGTCCAAAAACATTCCTCCAAGGAACCCAGACACTTTATCTCGTTTCTCTGTCATGCGGGCTTCCACCCCGTGTAACAGAGAATTCTTGTTGGCAAGTAGTGGATATTAAGATTGGAAAGGAGGCTTTTGCCATATTGTGACCCATCTTAAATTTACTAGAAATTGAGGCCATTGAGGACAGGCTACAAATATATAAATATGTATGTATGTTTATCAAATACTCATTTTAAACAGTGAAAGTTTAATAACTTTGAAGAATAGGGAAATTTAGTGTAAAATATCATTCATATTCTCTTTAATAAACTCCAAAACTATTATTGGTATTTGGGCATACATTTCCCCCCAGTATTTTCCACACATACATTATGCAGATTATACACATTCTCTAGATTTTTATACTATTCTTTTTTGACTCAATAAAAACTTTCCAATGCTCATCTAATTTTAATTTATCCCTTGTTATGTCAGCATAATAGTTAAGATCAGCATAATTTAATGGACATAACAGTTTCCTTAATGATTACTCTGTTGTTGAATATTTAGTCTTTAAAAAATCTTTTGGTATTATAAATAACGTTTTTAGTAATTTTTATATAGACACTTTCTCCCTATATTTGATATTGTTTCCTGGTGTGATTGTTAGGTACAGGTTTTATTTATTGTGTTCTATCCATGCATGGACTTCCGGCCTTTATATGAGTTTTTTATATACTATATATATTTTTTTCTCTGGGTCTGTAATACTTGTTGAAAATATTTTGCTCGAATAACTTGTTGCCCTTTTTACTTTAATTATATTTTGATGTGCCAAGAACTTTCTGCTTTTTTGAAATGTTCAGGATAAATTCAAAAGGTTAATTGTACCAAATGCCACAAAGACATGGATAAAAATAGTACATGAACAAGTTTTAACAAATATTTTCCACACATTGACATTGGTATCTATTCAATTGATTAAAAATATAAAGTCCTATCATTAATTTGTCTTATAGAGCTTCAATAATAATAATAGACCAAGAATTTTCTCCTTTTTAAACATCACTTAAATTTAGGCATATTGCATCTCTCACCACAAAGAGATACGGTTCAACAATTTTTATATTTTAAAACTAACATTCCGTGGGTGTTATGGTCTGAATGTTTGTGTTTCCCCCGAATTCAGATGTTGAAATACTAATGCCCAAGATGATGGTAATGGGTGTTGGGGGTTTTGGATGGTGTTTAAGTCATGAAGGGGGAGCCCTCATGCATGGAATTTGTCCTCCTTTTTCTAGTTCTCTGAGATGTTTGTTTATTTGAAAGTTGTCTTGTCCCTTGAGGAACTTCCCTCTTAGAACTACTTTTGCTGTATCCCATACATTTGGGTATAGTATATTTCCATTTTTGTTTGCCTCAAGATGTTTTTTTTTAATATTTCTTCCTTGAAGGGTTAATCAGTAAATAGCATGTTGTTCAGTCTCCAGACAGTTGTGAATTTTCCAGTTTTCATTGTGTAATTAATTTTTAGTTTCATACCATTGAGGTCAGAAAAGATGCTTGATATGATTTCAGTCCTCTTAAATTTATTAAGACTTGTTTTGTGGCCTAATACATGATCTGTTTTGGAAATGTTCCAATTGCACTTCATAAAAATGTGTGTTCTGTTGCTTTTAGATAAGATGATCTGTAAATATCTGTTAAGGCCATCTAGTCTAAGATGTTTTTTAAAGCTGATGTTTCCTGACTGGTTTTCTGTTTCCATAATGTATCCATTGATGTACTATAGTAAGTGGGTTATCAAAGTCCCCTACTATTATTGTATTACCGTCTATTTCTCACTTTAGACTTGTTAATATTTGCTTTATATATATAGGTGCTTCTATGTTGGGTGAATAAATATTTGCAAATATTAAATCCTCTTCTTGGATTGACCCCTTTATCATTATGTAATGTGCTTCTTTGTCTCTTATTACAGCTTTTGTTTCAAAGTTTATTTTGTCTGATATAAGTATATAGCCACTCCAGCTTTTTTGTGTTTCCATTTGCATGGAATATAATTTTCCATTATTTTATTTTCAGTCTGTGTCATTACATCTAAAGTGTGTCTCTTGTAGGCTTTGTTTATTTAATTCATTCAACAGTTTTATATCTTTCGATTGGAAAATTTAGTCCACTTACATTTAAAGTAATTATTGATAGGTAAGGGCTTGTTGATGTTTGTTAGTTTTTTGCTAGCTGTTTTTATAGTTTCTCTGTTCCTTTCTTCTCTTTCTTTGTGGTTTGAACTTTTCTTTAGTGTTATATATTTTTTCTTTATTTTTTGTGTATTTACTATAGGTTTTGCTTTGTGCTTACAGTGAGCTTACATATGTATAACTTATAACAGTCTATTTTAAGTTGATAACAACTTAAATTTGATACTGTTCTGAAGCTCAACATATTTACTCCCCTTTCAATGTTTCATGTTTTTGATGTCACATTTTACATATTTTTATCATGTGTATCTCTGAACTAATTATTGTAATCATAGTTATTTTTATGATTTTTACTTTTTAACCTTTATACTAGCTTTATAAGTAATTAATCCACTAACTTTACTATATATTTACTTTGTCAGTGAGATATATTTTTTCATATGTGTTCCTGTTACTAGTTAGCACCCTTTCTTTTCTTGTAAAGCTAGTTTAGTGGAGTGAGTTCCTTAGGTTTTTGCTTGTCTGAATGATATCTTTGCTGGATAAAGTATTCTTGGTTGGAAGGCTTTTTTCTTTTAATATTTTGAATGTATTGTGCCATTCTCTTCTGCAGGCCTATAAAGTTGTGCTGGAAAATCTGCTGATAGCCTTATGGGGGTCCTTGTATACAATAAGTTTTTTTTCTCTTGATATGCTTACTATTCTCTCCTTGTCTTTAACTTTTGACATTTTAATTATAATGTGTCTTGGTGTGGGTCTCTTTGGGTTCATCTTATTTTAAAAAAAATATATTTTATTGATTTTTTACAGAGAGGAAAGGATAGGGATAGAGAGTTAGAAACATCGATGAGAGAGAAACATTGATCAGCTGCCTCTTGCACACTCCCTACTGGGGATGTGCCCACAACCAAGGTACATGCCCTTGACCGGAATTGAACCTGGGACCCTTGAGTCCGCAGGCCAACACTCTATCCACTGAGCCAAACTGGTTAGGGCAGGTTCATCTTATTTGAAAATTTCTGGACTTTCTGAATCTGGATGTCTGTTTCCTTCCCCAAGTTAGGGAATTTTTCAGCCATTATTTCTTTAGATAAGATATCTGACCCAACTTTTTGCTTTATGAAAAAAAAAAATACAAGAACAATTTACATTTTATGGGAGTTGTTACTAGAGAGTTTGAAAATACCATCTTTGCAAAGAATAATCACAAAAATTTGGCACAGAGAAAGACAGTAGAAAACAAAAACATAGTCTTTAATTTTTAAAAAGTGTGCCATTTTACTACGTCTCTCTCTCTCCCCCCCCTCATTATTGTAGTGATTATTTCTAGGTTAGTGAAGCTTTCTTGTCCCCATATTAGGAGTTGGCACTAAAAACTGGTATCTCTCATTTCCTTTTATCACTATTTTTGACTCAAAAGATAGAATGTGCATCATCTATTCATGGCATTTTTTATCTTCTTTAATTGACATTCTGCAACCATTCTTTGGTTCTGAAGTAAGTTCATTGTATGCTCTTGGCTTTGGGTTATTGTTGATTCTTACTTCCTATTTTATCCTTTCTAAGATACTAAAAGGAAGTTGTTTTAAAAGTATTTTTTTATTATTTCTCAACTAGAGGCCCGGTGTACGAAATTCGTGCACGGGTAAGGTCCCTAGGCCTGGCTGGCGATCAGGGCTGATTGAGGCCTTCCAGCTGCCGGCCAGCGGCCGGCGGCCGGGGCCTGCCTTTGTTCTGTGCCGCCCCCTGGTGGTCAGCGCATGTCATAGCAAGTAATCAGTTTCCTGGTCAAACTCCCGTGGGAAAAATTTGCATATTAGGCTTTTATCTATACTAATAAAAGGGTAATATACTAATTAGACCGGATAGAACGGACATATTCCCGACGTCATTCCGGACAAAACTATGGGCGTGACCAGCCTGCAAACCACCCGTGGCCCCTTGCCCAGGCTGGTCCCACCCCCTGGCAGGAAACCCCACCCTGATGGGGGCATGGCCAACCTGTAAACCCTCAGCAACCCCAAGCCTAGGCTGGCCCCGCCCCCCAGAGGGGACCCTCCACCCCAATAGGGGGCGTGGCCAGCCTGCAAACCGCCCTCGGCCGCTTGCTCAGGCAGGCCCCACCCCCCAGAGGGGACCCCCCCGACCCTGATTGGGGGTGTGGCCGGCCTGCAAACTGTTAGCAGCTTCTTGCCCCAGCCGGCCCTGCCCTCCAGTGGGGCCCCCCCACCCCAATCTGGGGCCCCATTCAGGGCAGGCTAGCCGGCCCCCACCTGTGTACCAGGCCTCTATCCTATATAATAAAAGGATAATATGCAAATTGACCCTAACAGCAGAACAACCAGAACGACCACTGGACCAGTCACTATGAGGCGCATTGAACCTCTTGGTCCCTTTCTCCGGCCAGCAGGCTCCAGTTGCCTGATGGCCACCCACAGCGGGGGTGGAGCCGGCGAGCAGGCGGGAATAGCTGACCTCTCAGTCCCTTCCCCTGGCCATCAGGCACTGATCACCCGATGGCGAATGGGGAACCGGGGGTGGGTGGCGGCAGGGGGCGGGGCCGGCTGTGGACAATTGGGGAAGATGGCCCTGATCGTAGGCCAGGCCTAGGGACCATACCCACACACGAATTTCATGCGCTGGGTCCCTAGTGTATATATGTGTGTGTGTGTGTGTGTGTGTGTGTGTATATATATACACATTAGTCTGCATTTTAATCTGGAAGTTTCATATTGTGGCAGAAATTATGCTGTGCAGAAAAACTTCTGCTTCTGTTTTTCAGGAACCCAGCTGCCATACTGTAGGGAAGCTCAGACTATTCTGCTGGAGGGAGAGGCCACTTGAAGAGGCTATGAAGGGAGAGACACCATATAGAGGTGACCCCAGTCTTTTTGGACCTTCCAGCCCAAGATTGATTCTAGCCTACACCACATGGAGCAGAAGGAACACAGGCCACCCACAGCATCAAGTTCAATCATCACTCATTGTTTTAAGCTGCTACATTTTCAGGTGGTTTGTTACACAGCAATAGATAACGGAAACACTCTGGCCCTTTTCACATTCTTCATTGAGAGACTACGAAAAGGTAAGAAACTGTGTAGAATTTTATGAGGAATTTTATTTTATTCTCTCATATTCTCGAATGTTATCTTTATTCTACTTGTTTGTCTATTAGATTTAATATTATTCTGCTTTTTAATGGGCCTATCCCCACATCTGTGCTTATTTCAAAACATATAAATCCTCAATTTTCAGTGTAGAATGATTTTGTTTCATGCCTGCTTGAATTTCCCTGTGTGATCTTCAGGGGAAAATTTCTACTCAGAGCCTAAGAACTATTATGTTGCTTATGGATTCTAGCCATGTGATGTTTTCAGAGGTATATTCACAGCAGTGCATTCACAGCATTTATTGGGAATAAAATTGTTAAGATCTGATGATGATCCCTTTAAAACATTTATTTGGTAAAATCTGCAGGTTTGGGGGCACCATATAATGGCAGAGTAATTGCAGATCACTGTGAAGGCATTGCTCTATTTAATGTGGGCAATTTCGCACAGCCCACGTGGAACTGATCAAAATACTGAAGGCAGGTTCTTGCTGCCAGCATTTCCCCAACATTTACCAGTCTAGCTGTTCACAAGACCAAAAATATGACTTTTTATGTTGTGAATGAATTGGGATTTGGGGGCAATAAACTATTGTTGAAATTAAACAATAATTCTTTCTAAAGAGAACTATTAGTGGTATTTGCAGCTATTATGTTCTTACTGCATCTGCCGCTGGTCCATCAGGGGTAACACAGGCATAGGCTTACACAACTTCATAATTTTCAACCCATTTTTGGTATGTTTGCCCGTTTTTCGCAGCAGAATATCTCTATGCATTTGTCGGAGCCTCTGTGTGAGGTATGGTCTGGCTTCCTCTTTAACATCGCCTCCCTGTGTCTGCCCTTAACTAGGACTAGCCCCACAGGTGTGCATGGAGACTGGGAGAGGTGACCCCGTGGATTCTTTGTTGCCTGTCGCCTTGATGAGCTTTCTTCGGGATGCTCGGTGCTGCCCCACCCCCTCACCGTTGGCCCCCTAAAGGCTGCCATTCCGATTCTCCCGCTAAGTCTGTTCTCTCTACTCCAGAATATTGTTGACCTTTCCACCAACATCTTCTGTCCTGTTTTCTTTCCTTCAGAACTCTGTTCCCTGGTGGTGGGAAGGCCTCTGAACTAACAACCTGAAACAAGAAAATGTGTTAACCCAAATGAGTGTCCCTAAGGATGGGATTTTCAGGCTTCTAGAAAAATATTTTTAGACAAAAGACTACTCTTATTACCCTAAATTAAAACCAAATTATTCGTGGCGTTGTAAAGTAGAACTACCACCGCTTGCAGACAGACTTCTGGAGCACTGGGGATTTCATTAGCTCTAAGTCTCTTGAGCACAACAGTGATCCCAGAGGTAAGAGACAAAGCTGAGCAGCAGTGAGAAAAATCTGTCGCAATCACCTTGTTCTTTCTTTTATATCAAGTGAGGAATCACTCTCAGAACCAGGGATATAGACTCAGGTATGCAATTAGAGATTTGAGTGGCAATTGTCAGGCTAACATCAGAGCAGAGCCAAGTAGACGGGAGACCAGGGAGATGGAGGAGGCACACCCGGCTGGGCTCCTTGTGTACGGGGCATGTTAGATTACAGATTTCAATGGCTATGTGGTCTATTAATATTATATAGAGAGTATATGTTAGATAATAATTTTATTAATAACGATTGCCCTATATCAGGGGGTGGGGAAGGTGTGGCCCGCGGGCCATATAAGGCCTGCGAAATCATTTGGTCTGGCTCTGCCAAGGCGACCACAGGCGAGACCCAAAATTCAATAAATCTAGGAGCTTTTTTCATAGCAACATAACTTCATCTTAAGTGAGTTATATCAAGCGAATGATGTTATAAATATCCAAGTGGCCCTTGGCAGAAAAATGGTTCCCCACCCCTGCCCTCCATACTCAAAAGGGATGGGGTTGCATTTCAATGTGCTTTGCTCCAAAAGGTAACAAATTTATAAAAAAGGTTCAATTGTAAGTGGCTAAGAGTTAAAAACATTTTCTGCTAAAATAGGTAAACTTGAGTTATTTGGGAAAGTGACTTATCTAGGAGAGATCACTCTCTAAAAGAGAAGCATGTGCATCTGCACTTACACAGCATACACACATCAGTTTCTATTCAGACAAATACAACCGCTGGATCTTGAGCATTCCATTGGGATCAGCTCCATTTATCTTTCCATTTATCTTGGGGATGACACTACTTTGACTTTCAACTAGCAAAGGTTCTAGTGATTTTCTGTACTCCTTGCTGCCACCTGTTTGTGCCATGGGATTCCAGTCTCACATGAAGGGCAGGCACCTGGCTGGGTCCTTAGCTGCGGTCTGCCCAGAGGTGTTGGTGGAAGGGGCCACTACTGTGTTCCGATGGCTTGATTCAATGGGATGAGATGTGTGCCAGCATTTGTGAGTTGCCAGACAGCTGGCTCAAGAGAGACAGAAGGAGATGTGGTGGAGAAAGCCAGTGAGAGCCAGAAATACGACACGGGGTTAAGTCTTCGAATAGCCTAAACCCGTGGTCGGCAAACTGCAGCTCGTGAGCCACATGTGGCTCTTTGGCCCCTTGAGTGTGGCTCTTCCACAAAATACCACAGCCTGGGCGAGTCTATTTTGAAGAAGTGGCATTAGAAGAAGTTTAAGTTTAAAACATTTGGCTCTCAAAAGAAATTTCAATCGTTGTACTGTTGATATTTGGCTCTGTTGACTAATGAGTTTGCCGACCCCTGGCCTAAACAAATCTTGGTAACTTTTATTATACGGCTTAATTTTCCCTCCAGAAATAATATCTTCAGCATCATTAATATTGTGCAACTTAAAGGTTGAATTAAGATGTTGGAAGATGGGTAAGACATCTTATGTTCGCATCATCACATTTTTCTTTTCAACCACTGGTATGGGTATGCACATTTAATAATGAACTGTTGGGAAAATTGCTATGATAATCTTAAACAAGAGGGCCATTTGACAGATATTATTGTGTATTTTTCTACAGATGGTCATCTTGATTTTAAATAAGTGAACCTGCCAAATTTAGTGATATGTTTGTTCTTTGTATTGTATCTCTGAGACACTTAGAGAAGAAAAATTGCATAATTTGATAAATCCTGAATTTTTTAGAAAATGTTGCCTATCAGATGCCATGGGGAGGAAGCTGGACCTGCTGGGCTGCGAGCCCTACACCTTTAATATGTTTGTCAGTCCTCTCTGAGCACTTCCAGCTCCAAGTCAGTTTAGCATCCATCTATTTCTCAACTTCATGAGAAGGAAATTTTGTCTAAAATCTTGGAGTCTATCAACTTCAAAAATGAAAAAGAAAAAGAGATGATGGAAAAGGCTGTGTCTTACTTAAACATTCTCTCAAAACCTAAATTTCAAAACAAAGGTTAGAAAAAGGCTGTGCTATCTGGGACCCTTAACAAATATATTCTTTTGCTTCCAAATAAAAAAACAAATTGAATTGTGAGTTTCTTATGCTAATAGGAATCATTTTTTATATTAAAACATTACATCTATTACCATTAGCCTCCATGAAAGAAAATGTGGGAATAATTTTCAATGTGTGCCTTAAAGTCTTCCCTTATTCTGGCCCTGTGGCTGTTGGTTAGAAATGTGTTTCTTCCTGCCCCTCTCCCCCATTTCAGAAATTTTATATTATTAACTACACACACACACACACACACACACACATATATATATATATATATATATATATATATATATATATATATATTTATAAGATGTGACTTTCTTATACTCATATATTCTTGGTTGGAACCATTGTATTTACGACCACATCCACTTCCACCATAGATAGTGAATGACTTTGCTCCAAAGGGAGAATGAAACGATGCTTACTCATCAGTTGCATGAAGTTAGGTAACAAGCTTTTTGCTTTGAGCTTATCCGTGGTAACCTTGATCAACAGAGATCCTTTTAAAATAATTTTGGTTGAGAAAGGTGAAGTGGAATAAGTGGTACAAACTTTTACTTACAAAATAAGTCATAGGGATGTAATGTACAGCACAGGGAATATAGTCAATAATATTGTAATAACTTTGTATGGTGACTCATGGTTACCGCACATATTGTGGTGACCGCATTGTAAGGTATATGAATGTTGAATCGCTATGTAGTACACCTGCAACTAATATAATATTGTATGTTGACTATACTTTAATAATAAAGAAACTTGAAGGTGGGGATGTGATACCTGTTGGATAGCTGGGTTGGTTTCAGTCTGTTTATTCAGCACATTGTCTTAAACTACTGCCTTTTGTTATATTTTTGTCTTATTTTAACATTGAACTTATTTTTAAATTGATCTTTATTTAAACTTATAAGCATTTAAAATTTTGTTTCACTATCAATGATATTTTATTATTTGAAGAACTATTTTTATTGTATTCTACTTATTTTACTATTGAGATATAATTGACATGACATTATATAAGTTTAAGGCATACAACATGGATTTGATATATCTTGTAAAATGATAATCACAATGAGTTTAGTTAACTATCACCTTTATATTTATTTAGACATTATCATTGCTTGTGACTTTTTGATTTGTTATGAAGTTTCTATTTTCCAATTTAATAAATGGCAGTAAGGACAGAAATAATGGGAACGTCTAATATAGAAACAATTTTAAATAAGGGAAGTAGGCTGATTTTCCTATTCCCGGGGCCTAAGCTGTCATTTGCACTCCCTATAACATACTTCCTTTTCCTGTTCATGTTGAATCCTTTTATGCTAAAGGCTTTAACCTAAATAACCAAGTAGACCTTCAAGATGAAAGCTTTCCCCAATATCTCTCAAGATGGCTATAACTGTATCTTTATATTAATTCTTTTGAGTATTATTATCTATACTAATAAAAGGGTAATATGCTAATTAGACTGGAGACCTTCCGGGAGACCTTCCAGATGTCCTTCCGGACAAAGCCATGGTGGTGGGGCTGAGGCAGAGGTGGTTAGGGGCGATCAGGCCAGGAGGGGAGGGCAGTTGGGGGTGATCAGGCCAGCAAGGGGTGGGGGCCAGTTGGGGGCGAGCAGGCCAGTAGGCAGAGTGGTTAGGGGCGATCAAGCAGGCAGGCAGGTGAGCAGTTAGGAGCCAGTGGTCCCGGATTGCGAGAGGGATGTCACCTAAACCAGCAGTTGGACATCCCCCAAGGGCTCCCAGATTGAAGAGGGTGTAGGCCAGTGCATGAATTTCGTGTACCGGGCCACTAGTAATATTATAGCAGCAGTGACAGATATTGACATTATCCCTACTCTTCATGTAATTACAGGCCACTCTGGGAAACTAACATTAAACTGCAAATCATACAGAGCTTTAACCTGTGAGTAGGTAACAGAAAAGGGACACTGAAGACAAAGAGTGGGGCTTCTTGTGCTTAAGAGGCATAGAGAGACCAGTATGGCTGAGATGGGGCTAACAGGAGAGGGAAGGGAAGAGTGGGGTCAAATGGAATCAGGAAGAAATGGCAGAAAACAAGGTTGAGGGTGCAATGTGCAAGGATGCGTGTGTGGTGAGAAGAACGGTAGCTCTTCTCAGCTGAAGAGCGATGGGGAGCCTCTTAGTGGGTTACAGCAGAGACGCATCAGATTTTCCTTCGGAAAAGTTTCCTGGGGGTGGGGCGGGGGGGTATGGATGGAAGAGTGGATGCTGAGCTTTCACAAGTTAGATGATGCCCTTGTTATTGGTAGGGAGAAATGCTGAGCTGTTCTTATCATTGGTTGGCAGGGTCGTTATCCAGTTGTTATCTAGCTTGTGACCAAAGACATGGCTTTATAGGATGGCTGTACTGTGAGGCAACGATAAAGCAACGCTAAAAGGCTAGATCCTACCATGTGGCCATTATTAACAGCATATGTAAGCTATTCAACTGAACTAACCAGAGATGGACACCTAGAATGTCAGCCAATAGGACTGCATACTCTTAACTTTTATAGTGAAGTGAAAAGTAGGCTTTAAAACCTAGATGTGGCTAGGGCCATGCACAAGCACTCCAGGTACCAATTGATACCAACATTTATAAAGGAAATTCGGCCAATTGGCCATTTCTGAGTTCCTTTTAAAGCAAGAGAAACGTCATGTTTAACTTTATTTTCTCTATGTGAAGAAAGTCTAGTTTAAAAATCTTAAATTATCTCTCTCTCGCCTTATACATTAGAGACGATTCCCCACAGGCAAGACCAAATTCTATCCTAAAAAATGGTGTGCAATTCATCCTGACATTCTTATTTAACTCTGTCTTTCTTCCTGCGTTTATCTGTTAAGAGTGTAAATGTCATAATATCTGAATCCCCAGTTGGATCCCTGTCAACAGGAGTAACTCTTTTGAACTAACCAGAATTTCCTAGAATTGCAAACAGATTTCGAAATATGGGTTTTATCCTCCATGTGCTGTTGTTGGGTTTATACTCATCAAATAACTCAGACTTTGCATTATGATCAGGCTGAATAAATACATCCCACACTGAATATGTGCAAAATTATTCATACATATGAATATGTATATATGTAGTTGGGTTAAACTGTGAACACAACTCTAGGATTCTTAACAGATGAACACATGTCAAAGGGACAGGTCTTATTTTATTCAATGTGATAAAATAAGATATATTTTTGAGTTATATATTTTATATGAACTTTTCACTCTATAATTAATATTAATTTAATGGCTTTGCACAACTAAATAATCTTGTCAGTTCTCTTATTCACTCAAGCAAACATGTATCGATGTTCTGTTATGGACAGGAGCTAAGCTGTTATTCTACTGAAGCACAATTATTCAAATATTACTTATTTACATTTAAGATTACACAGGCTTTTTATTCCTCCTCCTTGCCTCTCTGCTTGTTCTTTGAACACATAATTATTCATTGTTCTTTAGCATCTCTGCCAGATGATGGACAGGAGAAATAAAATGATATCAAAATCAGATCAAGTAATTCTGCCATTTGTAGGGAAATCTGGTAGAAAAGGACAATATTTTTTTGGGGGGGGCAGGGTGAGGGGGAGGGTGGGTCTCTCCTTATGAGTTTTTCAATAAGTTTTCATCTCTTAGTCGTCAAATGTTTGAGCAACATATAGATTTCTATCCTCCCTCTCCCCCCATTATATAATATTTTGACTGATTGAGACTTGCCTAAATTCAAATTTGCCTTTAGACTTTAACAGGGTTATACCTCTTTAACAATATTACCTTGAATGAGGTGTGGTGAGGCCAGATGGAGGGAGAGAAACTAGAAAGTTTTCCAGAAGTTTGTTATGCTCACAGTTCCCTGGGGAGAACCCAGCACACCACGCAGGGCCACCAGGGGGCGCACTGAGGAGTCAGAGGGAGTGAGGACACCACAGGCAAGAGCCTGTGCTTTCCGGAGGAGGGAACAGGCCAGGCAGGGAGGCAGGTTGAGGATTGGCTAGTTTGAATTATTTCAGAGAGCTCTGGGGCATAGGGGCTGCCTTGGGGTGATGAGGGCAGGCGTATTAATGCCCCAGCGCGTGAAAGCTCTATATGGGAGGGGGTGGGGAAGTGGACTTAGCTATTCAATAAGTAGACCTGAAAACCGAGTCAAGACAGAGTTAAAAAAAACAACACCAACCTCAATTACATATACTTATTAAAATACGTGTAAATATCTTCTGATAATATCTATTTCTTTTCTCACTGTCACCTCCCATGCCAGAGCTATTCCGTCTCTGGCCTGGAGCTCCGTCACTTCTGTCCAGCATGTGAGCCATTCTCTTCAGGCCCAGTTGGGACCATTGATCCACACTGCAGCCAGAGTGAGCTTCAAAAATGCCAGTCTGTTCCCTCCGTCTCCACCCTAGCCCCCATCCACACCAGAAACATTCCCTGGCTGCCCACTGCTCTTGGAACAAAACCCCCACGTGGCCCTGCATGGCTAGATATACATCCCCACCTTTGCTGGTTTATCCCCCACAGCCTCCACCTCACTTGCTTTGGCTTTTCTCTGCTCATTTACAACACTTTTCCCATGCGGTTCCCCCAGATACTGACCAATTGTATTTATTAGATCGATTTTAAGACACACCATTGCTTTCCCAAGAAAAGAAAAGAGCTGGCAATTAAAAGATGAATTGATTGATGTCTTATTAATAACTCTGGACAATGCAAACCTGGGCCTCCTCAACCTATTTTTGCATTCAAATTTCTTTCTTGTGTTTGAAGGGATTGTGTAATTTTTCTGCCCTTACTAGCATTTCCCAGTGCGTGATAAGCCAGCTTTTGCATGTTGCTCAGGAACAAAACATATCCCAGCTTCAGCCACTTGTGAAATCTTCTGTTGCAAAATGCATTTACTTGTTGCTTTTCAAAGAAAACACTGTGGTCATTCCTGCAATAAGAAATATTTGCTCCCCTCATATCAAACCCTGCACCCCTCCTTTGTTTCCATTATCTTTGAGTCACAATAACCTTTCCTTGCATGGCAAACCAAAAACATTTTAAAGCATTTTGACAACACCTGTCAACATAACAATGTACATAATTCAGTGGAAGAAAGGACAGTCTGAACAGCCCTGACCAAGTTCATGCACAATTGGGCAATGACAATAATGTCACAACATGTTTTTTTTTCCAAGGGAACCCATCCTCTCAAAACTATTGTTCCATGATTTTCACCTTACACCTCCCCTTTCATTTCTGATAATTAAACTGATTTGTCCATTTTCATGCCATACCCTCACACGAATATTTGATACCAGCTAGCTTGTTATTTAGTTGCCCAGAAGTTGAGAGTTGGCTACACACAGGAAAAGTTCACTCTGAGATTTTCTGATTAATGCTTCTCTGTGGAAAATGTCTTTTCCCCCACCTGTTTCTCTCTCAAAAAACATTCCCCATAATCCTATGTTAACTGATTTGAACCAGAAAAATGAACTTTCTACAGAATATTTTTACTAGCTATTTGAAAATCTAAATAAGTAATGAGGATAAATGATCCCTCTTCTAAACTTAATAGACAGATATGATTCTCCTTTATTAAAAGAGACTATGTTGCCTTTTCCCCAATAGACTATGATTGCATCATCATCATCATCATCATCATCATCATCATCATCATCATCTTTGTTATTTCAATGGCACTTATACTTTTCAAAGGATTTTTACATATATTATCTCCATGTCCCTACTTTTCAGTTTTCAGTAGCCAGCCATGAGTATGTAGTAAGTATATGCTGCTGAATAAATGAATGAATGAGCAAACGAGTGGTCAACATCATAATGTTACATCCACAATAATCCAGTCTCAGTTGGCTTGTGTCATCTTCAGTAGTAGCTGTTTATAACTTCATCATAGACAATGGATTTTTAATCTAATGCAAATTAAAATATGAAAGACTTATGAGTGAAACATTTATTTCGTGAAACATTTATTTCCAGAAACATTTATTTCATTTATTTTTTAAAAGGCAAGGGTCAGATCAATGAACAGTAATAACAAATGAGTAAGGGTTGAAAAAAAAATGTCCTTCTGCTCATGTCAACTTATAATTACAGCAGTCCCACCTTATTTGTGGTTTCACTTATTGCTGTTTCAGTTCCCTGGGGTCAATCATGATCCAAAATATGACATAGACAATTCCAGAAATAAACAATTATAAGTTTTAAGTTGAGCACCCTTCTGAGAGGCATGATGAAATCTCAGGTTATGTTGCTTCCTCCCTCCCCAGGGCATGAACCATCCCTTTGTCCAGCATCTCCATGCAATGGACGCTCTCATGTTAGTCAGGTAGCAGCCCGCCTGGCTATCAGATGGACTGTGGTGGTATGGCCGTGTGTGTGTTCAAGTCACCTTATTTTACTTAACAATGGCCACAAAGGTCCAGAATAGTGGTGCTGGCAACTCAGATAAACCAAAAAGAAGCTGTAAAGTGCTTCTTTTAAGAGAAAAGGTGAAAATCTCCACCTAATAAGAAAAGAAAAAAATCGTATGCTGAGGTTGCTAAGATCTACGGTAAGAACGAATCCATCTAGGAAATTGTGAAGAAGGAAAAGGGAATCCATGCTAGTTTTGCTGTTGCACCTCCAACTGCAAAAGTTGTGGCCACAGTACATGGTAAGAGCTTAGTTAAGGTGGAAAAGGCATTAAATCTGTGGCGGAAAGACATGAATAGAAAACACATTTCAATTGATAGTAGTAGTGTTCACCAGAAAGCACGGAGCCTATAGAAGACTTTAGCAAGGGACCTACTGAAATGAGCAACAGCAAGCCATTCAAGTAAGGGATGGTTGCACAGATTCAGGAATAGATTTGGACTGAAAAATATGAAAATTATTGGTGAGAGAGAACATTTACATAACTTTTATTACAGTATATTGTTATAATTTTTCTATTTTATTAATAGTTATTGTCAATCTCTTATCGTGCCTAATTCATAAGTTAAACTTTATCATAGGTATGTATGTATGTATGTATAGAACAAAACAAAGTATATACAGTATAGGGTTTGGTACTACCTGTGGTTTCAGGCATCCTCTGGGATCTGAACTGAGGGGACTACTGTATATCTTTTATCTTGGGGTGGAGAGAGTTAACAACATATTCTAATTATCTATTAGGTCTCAGGTGACATTAATAAATGCTCTCATACATTATTGTATCTGATCTGGTCACATGTTATCTTTCTCTTGCTAATGCTGTGGGTGGTATCTCTTTTAATATCTCTTATTCCCTTCTGGAAAGAATTCCTTTGCTGCTTCTCACAAAGGGTACATTCTCTCATGGGTGCTTATCAATCTATTACAAAAATGATCTTAATGTGTCTTGCTTACTCATTTGTTTTCATCTTGGTTGGGTGAATTGATTCTCATCTGAATTGGCTGTTGCTCCAGGATCCCAGGTGAAAGGGCTGAAGCTCAGTATTTCTGTCTCCAGGTCCCTCTCATTTGCTAAAGTTGCTCTCGTTTGTTGTTATTGGTTCCCTGCTCAGGGAAACTCATCCAAAGAGTCTGAGAAGTCTCCCGGTCTGGGCTGAGATGGCCCTTGCTATGAGCTGTACGAATCGTCATCTGCTCCGTGGGTCTCTCATTCTCTTTTGGGTCCCAGGAGTCTATTTCCAGAGTCAGGGAGAAATGACAGTCCTTTTACCTAATCGACCTTCACCCTTGTGGATGTGAATAAGAACAGCAATGGTAAGTTTTCTTTTAGTTTTTCCCCCCTTTTAATTGGTTGTTTTCCATCAAGTATCTGAGGAATGGGCCAATGGTTTCACAGTGGCAATTTGGCTGTTCTTGTCTTTTAAGTTTTACTTTTTTTTTTTTTTCTGACCTGCAACTCAATGAAGACAATACCAAAGACTAAGGAAAATCACAAAACTTGCAGTTAAAAAAGAGACGCTCCCTTCATCTCAGGGTAAATAAACCACTTAGTTGCTGACATTTCTACAGAAGAGGTATGTGATAGGCTTTGCGGAATGTGAAGTACATTAACCTTGACTTTGTTGTCATAACATGCACATGGTGATGACTGTGATATCAAGGCAGCTCCTGGAGGCTGACACTACAGTTTCTCAGATGGTGCCATAAAGAATATTGGCTTGAGCATTGCTGGCTAGTACATGCTGATTGACTGTGTGTGATAAAAAGCATCAAAGATGAGATATTTGGAATGCTGACCTGCTAACATCATCAGTAGTTTTGTTTTGTTTTCCTAGAAATTTCTCAATATGGGAGAAAAGAACAGCTTGAGATTAATTAGAAATAAAGGTGAAAATACGTAAAGCCAATTTCACCTCCTGATGCAGATATTTTAAGTATTTTCGTGGGGATAAAGTCCTTGAAGGTTGGGGACCTGTACTTTAAAGTGGTATTTTCCCTTTCCAACGTGCCTCATATTGAGACTAATCAATAAATATTAAATACTAGTGACTCGGTGCATGAAATTCGTGCACATTAAAAGGGGATTAATTAGAGGAAATAGCTTAATATTGCTATTTGCCCTTTCTCTATAATAGAAGTGTCAGAGATGAAAGAAAATTAGTAAAATGTATATGAAAACCTTCCTCCTGTCAGAGTCTGGCGCTCACCACGGGACCCAGAGTCAAGTCCCCGCCCACCCACATGCACCTCAAAATCGCGTGAGACCCAGACCCGGCCAGCCCACCCCAATTGGGCTAGGTCCAGACCTGGCCAGTCCCACCCTTGTCATGCCCTGCCGGGCAGGGGGCGTAGCCTTAGGTCCCCTTGCCCGGCACCAGGACGGGGGGCATGGCCTGAGGTCCCCCAGCCCAGACTGGGGCGGGGGGCGTGCCTTGAGGTCCTCCATCAAGCCCCACCAGGTGGGGGACATGGCCTGAGGTCCCCCGTCAAGCCTCGCCAGGTGGGGGGTGGGCGCAGCCTCAGGTCCCCCATTAAGCCCCATCAGCAGGGGGGCACAGCCTCAGGTCCCCTGTCAAGCCCCACCTGGTGGGGGGCATGGCCTGAGGTCCCCTGGCCTGGTGCTGGGGCGGGGGGAGCAGCCTGAGTTCCCCTAGCCCAGCACCAGGATGGGAAGTGCACCTTGAGGTCCCCTGTCAAGCCCCGTCGGGTGGGGGGGCGCGGCCTGAGGTCCCCTGTCAAGCCCTACCAGTTGGGGGGCACAGCCTGAGGTCCCCTGTCGAGCCCTGCCAGGTGGGGGGCGTGGCCTGAAGTCCCTGTCAAGCCTCACCAGGTGGGAGCATGGCCGCAGGTCCCCTGGCCTGGCACTGGGGTGGGAGGTGCAGCCTGAGGTCCCCCAGCCTGACACCAGGGTGGGGGGCACAGCCTGAGGTCCCCTGTCAAGCCCCATGAGGGCGGGGGAGGGCATAGCCTCAGGTCCCTGCTGATTGCTTGTTAAGGCTCCTTAAGGGAACTTGGCCTCAGCTGTGGGTGCAACCATCTTTGTGACAGAGTTATGGTCAATTAGCATATTCCCTCTTTATTAGTTAGGATTTTTAATTGAAAATAAAATCCCTACATTTCTCAGAGATCTGGCTTTGGGTACTTTCACTTGGACTTTCTTCCGCTTCTCCTTGAATTTATTGCTGCCAATTTAGGAGAGAACTTTTTCTTAACAGTAGAATTCTATTTTGTAACCATGTAATTTGATTTTCCCAAAGCTATTTTTTGTATGGCTTTATTGCATGTCCTTATGTACTATATTTCCATCCCTATCTTCATTTATTCCTAATGTTTGCACATTTAGCTTGCTGGGAAATAATCCTGTGCCTGTCCCCTTCATTTTTCTATGTTACAATTTAGAAAGCAATTCACCAGATTTCACTTATGCTATGTACATCAGACACAATTTTACTTTCTACAGTTATAATTTTCAGAATGAATTCTTTATGTGCAGTTGCCAAGAAAATAGTTTCCCTTGGCACATCTATAATTTCATATATATATATATGTATGTATACATATATATGTGTTTATATATGTTATATTCTTGCACCTGTCTTTAATTTAAAAAGCTTGCCAGAAATGGAAATTTTAAATAATCCTTACTTTGCTCTACTTAAAGATTTGGAGATTTACCTAATACTAGAGGCCCAGTGCATGAAATTTTTTCATGGGGGGGGGGGTGTCCCTCAGCCCAGCCTGCACCCTCTCCAATCTGGGACCCCTCGAGGGATGTCCGACTGCCCGTTTAGGCCCGATCTCCGTAGGATTGGGCCTAAACGGGCAGGCGGACATCCCTCGCACAATTCAGGTCTGCTGGCTCCCAACTGCTTGCCTGCCTGCCTTCCTGATTGCCCCTAACCGCTTCTGCCTGCCATCCTGATCACCCCCTAACCACTCCCCTGCCAGCCTGATTGATGCCTAACTGCTCCCCTGCCAGCCTGTTTGCCCCCCACTGCCCTCCCCTGCAGGCCTGGGTCCCTCCCAACTGCCTTCTCCTGCTGGCCTGATCGCCCACAACTGCCCTCCCTTGCAGGCCTGGTGCCTCCCAACTGCCCTCCCCTGCTGGCCATCTTGTGGCAGCCATCTTGTGTCCACATGGGGGCAGGATCTTTGACCACATAGGGGCAGCCATCTTGTGTGTTGGAGTGACGGTAAATTTGCCTATTATTCTTTTATTAGATAGGAGGATTAGATAGGATAGAGGCCTGGTGCATGAGTGGGGGCCAGCTGGTTTGCCCTGAAGGGTGTCCCGGATCAGGGTTGGGGTTCCCTTGGGGCATGGGGTGGCCTGGGAGAGGGGCCTGTGGTGGTTTTCAGGCCAGCCATGCCCCCTGGCGACCCAAGTGGAGGCCCTGGTATCTGGGATTTATTTATCTTCTATAATTGAAACTTTGTAGCCTTGAGTGGAGCCAAGCCTCCTGCTTGCTCCATGGCCGCAGCCATTTTTGTTGGAATTTATTTATTTTCTATAATTGAAACTTTGTAGCCTTGAGTGGAGGCCCGGATCAGGAGGGTACCCTGATCCGGGACACCCTTCAGGGCAAACCAGCTGGCCCCCACCCATGCACCAGGCCTCTATCCTATCTAATTTTCAATTCCATTTCCTTTTTCCGCCAGGGTGTGCGGAAAGCTTGGCTTCCTCCATTGCCGGGGAAACCCAAGCCTCCTGCTCTCTCTGTGGCTGCAGCCATCTTGGTTGGGGTTAATTTGCATACTCGCTCCTGATTGGCTGTTGGGCATGGCTTGTGGTTGTAGCGGAGTGATGGTTAATTTGCATATTACTCTTTTATTAGATAGGCTTAGGAGTCTACAATTTGATGCTACAGATTTGATTACTACAACCAATTCTCAGATGATTTAAAAAATATATTTTTATTGATTTCAGAGAGGAAGGAAGAGGGAGAGAGAGATAGAAACATCAATGATGAGAAAGAATCATTGATTGGCTGCCTCCTGCTTGCCCCACCCTGGAGATTGAGCCTGAAACCCAGGCATGTGCCTGGCCGAGGAATTAAACCATGACCTCCTGGTTCAGAGGTTAACACTCAACCATTGAGCCACGCTGGCTGGGCTCAGATGATTCTTATGTTGAAGTAAATGTATTACGATGATATCCTAAGCTTTCAAGTGTGTTTACAGAGATTTCTCTGTCACCATTGTGTACCCTGCTATCAGCCTGTGATGAGCTGGACCTTCCACCATTTTTAGGTAGGCCAAGTAAAGTCGTACATTTGTAAAAACACTGCAATAGAGATCTTGCAAATCACCTCTCCAAGGTCACTGTGAAACATTGCCATAATTTGATGATGGAATGGTGGTAGTCAAATAGAATTGCAAAAATATGCTGGAATCATCTCTTATAGCATTAGAACGTGAACACAGCCATTTAAAAAATCTAGAATTGCTCTCAAGCATGTTCTGCATTGGGGATTTGAGGAAGAGGAGAGAGTGGGACATGGTTACCTAGGAGAGGAGAGATTGCTAGAGTCTGGGAAACTAGTAACTTGGCAAGGAGAGAGAAGGATAGAATATTTTTTCCTAAGACATAAAATACTCAGATTTTTAACCACATAAGGTGAGAGTTACTACATTCTGAGATAATTGGTCTTATTTTCTACATTTCTCAGTTTCTGTATTCAACTATTTTGCTGGAATTACATACATAAGATGACCTCAGATGTCCCCCCAAAGCCATAAAGTCAATGATTTATGCAGTGAATCTCAGGGAAATAATTGTCCACCAAAGAGATGGGAGAGTAAGGTGATGGCAGATGAGTGGGGTTGTATGTGGCCAGGTGGATTTGGTATGTTTTTGGTAGTCAAAATACCAATTTTTCTTCTTGCAACTTTCTCTTTATGAGCATCAATGGTTTATAAAATATGATTGATTGACAATTCCACCCTTGTAGCTGGGATGCCTGGATATCCGGCATCTGTGGTTAAGTTGTTGACCCAGGTATTAGTCAGACAGGCAACACATGCTAAGGACTGGGTGGTGTAGGCCAGTGGTCGGCAAACTCATTAGTCAATAGAGCCAAATGTCAACAGTACAATGATTGAAATTTCTTTTGAGAGCCAAATTTTTTAAACTTAAACTTCTTCTAATGCCACTTCTTCAAAATAGACTCGCCCAGGCCGTGGTATTTTGTGGAAGAGCCACACTCAAGGGGCCAAAGAGCCGCATATGGCTCGCGAGCTGCAGTTTGCCGACCATGGGTGTAGGCTTTGGTTTCTTCTAGGGCTCAATGCTTATCTGCTGACTGGATGTAGTTGTTTTCAGAGTGATCAGCCACCTGTTCCAGATTCAGTTAACTATTGAGCAGTGCCCCCTGGCTCTTCTGCTTCTAGCAACATCTCCTTCTCCTCTTCCATTCTTCCTCCTCCTCCATTCTTCCTCCTTCTCCATTTCCCCCTTCTCCATTCCTCCTCCTTTTCCAGATGCAGAGGTAGCAGCCACAGTGCATGGAAAACCAGGACTGCGAAAGACTGGTTGTATTTTCTTTTAAACAGCCCCGTGTGTGAAGTGAATCAACACCCTCAGGTCTCTTGAAAATTACTTTTTAAAACACTTTTATCAGATTGGTATTTCACATGTTCGCCTCTTCCTCCTTAAGCCTAATCAACATGTGATTGCCGTGAAAAACATGTTTTAGGTATCCAGAGAGTATTTCTTTCTGGTAAATTGGTATTTTTATTTTACTAAACAGTCTTAATTTTTTTTAAAATAAAAACAGTTCTTTGACATATTTCCAAACTTCGTCTCCTTATGTTTTGTTAAAGCAGTGATTTTCAATTCCATTTCCTTTAGGGAAGTGTTTGGCTCCTTACTTCTGCAGTGTTTTTCTGGTTCTTGATGTCTGCACTATTTCAATTTCAATTTTAATAACTTCATTTCTGTGACAAAGTCTGTGAGTTTTGCCAAAGTCAGTCTAGTGAGTCTCTGTGTCTAACCTTTTGGTTTTCTCAGTGATTCTAGAGCTTTCTTTTCTAAAGTCCCTGTTCCCAATTGCTTTCTGTTCAGATCTGGTGACAGGCTGCCACCCAGTACAAAACTGCTTTATTTATTGCTTTTTCTTTCCTCTCCAAATATGACAGGATTTTTTGTTCAAATGTGTGTGTGTGTGTGTGTGTGTGTGTGTGTGTGACAAGTTATACCTTTTCCACAATCAAACAACTAGCCACCTTATACATTTTTATGTTGTTTTCGTCACTTAAAAAGGAAATGTCTTATTTATTTTTTTGCACACTTTTCATTAAGTTGGTCACTTTATATTTCTATGTGTCTCATGTTTTAGCTGGTGATCATGGCATTTATATTTGATCTGCCATGTATTTTTCACAGTTAAAGCAATAGGAAAATTTGTACTGATGAATAAGGACATTTTGTTTTAGCTCAATTAACATTTTAAAGGAGATGGAATTAGTGCATATTCTTTAATGCCTGGGACTAGCTGTCATGTCAATAGTTTAGAGGGTCAGTGCACTAATGGAACTTAAGTGGTGCTTATTTTGATTATAATTAACTCCAATGTTTCTTTAAAAAGTTATTTTAAAAAAATATGTTTTTATTGATTTTTTTTTTTAAAGAGAAGGGCGTAGGGAGAGAGAGATAGAAACATTGATGACAGAGAAACATCAATTGGTTGCCTCCTGCATGTCCCCTACTGGGATCAAATCTGCAACCCGGGCCTGTGCCCTGACTGGGCATCAAACCAGTGACCTCTTGGTGCATGGGTCAACACACAACCACTGAACCACATTGGGGCAGGCTAAAATATTATTCTTAAAATTATTTATCAATAAATTATGATGGATTGCTTCACCCTTTCCCTCCTTCCTTTTGATGAAAGTTAAAGGATTATTTCTCATCTCATTCCACAAAAAAATGGTACTTCAGTGGAACAAAAATTAAAGCATGGATATCTAGGAGATTTGAAGCTTACTGATAAATATATTTTCCTTTATCATGCTTTCTTCACCAACATGTGCAATTAGATCTACTTCACTATTTTGCCTTTGTCTCCAAATACTCCTGGTTTTTTGTAATTTTCTTCCTTTCCTGAGTTCTGATAGATTGCATTTTAAAAAAATCTTAAATAAGATTTTATTGTATGGCAATATTTAAATAGGTTAAGTAACTTGGCTGAGCCCACAGAGCTAATAATATGTGGCAAGTGTTTTTTCAGACCTAAGACTGGATGACTCCAAAGTATTTGTTTTGCCACCATACAACACAACTTTGGCAGTGAGAGTCAAAGCCATCTATATTCTTACAGCTTGCCATTAATATTGACAACACTCCACAATTTGGCCTTCTTTACTAACTGAACTTTATTATTGTCCTGTTTTCATCAATATGACTTTACTAGTATATCCTAGGGAACTCTTGTCCAGGAAGATAAAAGTAAGTCTTTTTGATAAATTCGTATTCAGTTCCTTTGTTCATATTTAAATTGGATTATTTGCTTTTTTTGTGTGCAAATAATTGACTTGTATGACTTTTTCAAATATACTTGGAATATTAACCACTTATTTTATATATGGTTTGAAAATATTTTTCCCATTCTATAGATTGCTTTTTCAATTTATTGATTGTTTCCTTGGCTGTGCAGAAGCTCTTTAGTTTGAGGTAGCCTTACTTGCTTATTTCAGCCTTTGTTGCCTGTGCTTTTGGTGTCTTATCCAAGAGATCATGGCCAAGACCAATGTCAAGAATCTGTTTCCCTATGTTTTCTTCTAGGAGTACTACCCATGGGCCATGTGCATCTTGTAAGTGATATTATACAGCATTGGTGAACTTATTTGACACAAAACCCTTTGTGTACAGACCACCTAGCTGGCATAGTGTGCCTCACAAAAACCTTTAAGCCACAGTGCTTTAAAGAATTATTCCATTAATTATTTTATTAATAACTAGAGGCCTGGTGCATGAAAATTCATGCAGTGGAGGGTGGTCCCTCAGCCCGGCCTGCCCCCTCTCACAGTCCCTCTCAAGGGCGGGAGGCAATCCGGCGATTAGGGGAAGGCAACACCCCTTCACACCTCTGCTGCTGCCACTGCCGGCAGCGCAAGCCTCAGCCAGCCCTGGTTACCTGAGCCTCGGGAAGCCCTGGGAGGCTGGGCTGCCACCATCCGAGGCTTGCCTATGCCTCAGGCATTGGCTGGGCAGCCACCATCCGAGGCTTGCCTGTGCCTCGGGTGTTGGCTGGGCAGCCGCCATCCAAGGCTTGCCTGCGCCTCGGGCTGGACCTGGGTGGCTGGGGCGTTGAGGGCGGGTCCGGCCGTACCACGCACCTGCCAACCCCCCCTCTCCCTGCGGGGCTGAAAGGACTGGGGGACTCCAGCAGGGCTGAGGGAACTGGGTGCCGCCATCTTGTGGCTATGGGCGCCACCATCTTTGTGATGATGTGATGGTCAATTTGCATATTCCCTCTTTATTAGATAGGATTATTGTGAACCTACTATGTGTTTCGTGTTCCTACTCATTTGTTAGGGACTGTGAAGAAAAATAGAGGAAAAACCATTACCTTTGACATGAAGTTATAGTTCCTTTTATTTTCCCCCTTTCTTCTGGTCCACTAGAATATTATATTTTCTGAAGCATTTGAGCTGTTCTCTAATATTTGATGGTGAGTTTAACCCAAATAGGAATTCAAATTTCAATGCTCCTTTTCTCCATGGCTTAGATTTCCTTTTTGAATTTCTCTTCTCCCTGTGCCATTTTTTACCGTTTTTTTTTTTTTTTTTGTCTCACTGAATATCTCCTCACCATTTCTTTTTTATTTTAAGCCCATGGTGTCAGACTTTCTTTTGTACAATTCCTAGCAAATGTGTCCCATCTGGAGGTTAATGAATGACAAATGATGAATACTGATGAATAATGATGGGTTCACCAATGACAGTGGCTGTGTCGGTGTTTTTAATGCAGGGATTTCTCTGGTTGAGATGGAAATGGCATGCATTCTTTGGGTATTGATTAACAGATGGAATTTGCTTTGCTTTGTTCTGTAGCTATTATTTGGAAAGTTACTGTATTCTGAAGAGTAGTCATTTGTAGCACAGCAAGTGCAGTTTTTCAGCCAGTGCGTTATACCATCTTCTATAAATCTGTGGCTATTGTTAGACTCTGATTTTTCTCATATGTACAGGGATAAGGTGAATCATGTTATGGAATAGAATCACCACTAGCTTTATCAGAAGCTGAGAATGTTCATAGACTTTTTTTTAATCTGAGAAAAGTTCTTAAACCTTCTGTTTAGAAATAGTGATTTTCTTCCAAGCTAATCTGAAATTCCTTAATGTAGTTATTGTGAAGCACAGAGAGAGATAGGTGTGTGTGTGTGTGTGTGTGTGTGTGTGTGTGTGTGTGTGTGTATGTGAATGTAGTTTACTTTGGGACTTACTTCTGGTGAAAAATAAATATAATTTTGCATATTTTTTAATCTTCCTGTATCATATTTTATTCACATAAAACAGGGGTGGGGAATGTCTGGCCTGTAGGCTGTATGAGGCCTGAGAAATCATTTGGTCTGGCCCTGACAAGGCATTAGGGGTGAGTTAATGAAATGTTTGACCAAATTTAGCAGACTAATTTTTAAGTTGGTAATTCTGTATGGCCCATGAATGATGTTATAAATATCCAAATGGACCTTGGTAGAAAAAATGTTCTCCACCCCTGATATAAATCATAAAGGAAGATGATGCTAAGGCAAGGGCCAGTCTTTAAGGTTTAGATTGTTCCAGAGATGTGATGATTATTAACTCAACACTGGTGACTGACAGCCTGCAGCAGGTGTACCAGAGGAATGAATGCATGATCCACAGGTACTGGCACCTTCCACTGTGAGACATTAGAAAACCTGCTAGGTCTGTTTTTAGTGCATGCACAGGAGCCCAGAACATAAATGAGAAAAGTATATTAGAGGCCCGATGCACGAAGATTTGTGCAAGAATGGGCCTTCCTTCCTCTAGCTTCCAGCACTGCCTTTTCTTCTGGCCTGGAGCCGCCTTTCTGCCTTCCCATGCTGCCCAGAGGCCTGGAGCTGCTGGGGCAGTGTGGAATGCAAGTGTCCCACCCCGCCCCCAGCCGCTTGGCACCTGTGTATGCAAGTTAATCCGCCATCTTTGTTGGGTTAATTTGCATACTCACTCCTGATTGGCTGGTGAGCGTTGTGAAGGTACGGTCAATTTGCATCTTTCTCTTTTATTAGTGTAGATCAACATCTCAGTGAAATAATTATGTTAAGAGCTCATTTCAGTAAGAAGTTTAGACTCAGTCATGTGTAATACATTCTAGTTAACTGGTGCCAAGGGTCAGCAAAATGGATGAAAAGGGATCAAGTAAAATGGACATATTTAAATATTAGCCATTGCAAATCTTCACAGTAACTCAATTTGTTGATGGCAATGGGCTGTGTCTTGGGCTCTGAACTATACTTTTTCCGTTTTTTTCATGGAAATGTAATTTAGTGGGCCATTGGAAATTTGGAGGGAAAGTTTAACAAGAGACAGCACATAGTACAGGATGGCACTTGGAAAGACAGTCCTGAGTGGGCAACATGGATTGTTTTGTCACCCAGCAAGCTTCCCTGTCCTCCCCTTCCTCTACCCAGTTCTGCAGTCACAGCACCACTCTTTCCTCCAGGAAATGCTCCCTCTCACTCCCCAGTCATGGAGTCTGAATGGCGTGGTCATTTTATTACTGACTCCAGCCTGGCTACGATGACTGAGATCCAGGGTTGAGCTTCCAATCCAGCCCAATCAGAATTCTTCCCTAGAAGTTTTGCAAACATAAACCTGGGAAGAGATTGAGTCCCCAGATGGTGACAAGGCTGTGATGTATCAGGTATAGAAGCAGCTGGTGGTTATATTTTCGATAAATGCAAGAAGCTGCTCAGAGAGAACAACCTATTCAGGTGGAGAGAAGCACAGACGGGAGACGGAGAACCTTGAAGGTACATATTTCTCTTTTCGGTTGTGCCCTAAGGTCTAGCTATGCTTTGGTCTTTTCATTATTGCTTGTTTGCTAATAAATCCCTCTTTTGCTCAAGCTAGTTTGATTTGATTTCTTGCCATTTTCAAGCAAAAGAGCCGTGACTCATAAAGCCTGAAAGGTATAAACTAGGGAGAAGAATTTAGGGACTAGAAAAAGCAAGTTGGTTCTGTTAAACCACCTAAGATGCTTTACTAAAAAGCAGTTGGCCTATCTGTTTGAGCAGAGTGCATTAAATACACAATAGGAGTGTGATTAAAACCTGATTTGTGTCTACATGAATATGTTGTGTTGATCAAGAAAACAATATTAAATGTAAAAACTTGCCATATGGGTGAGATTAACATGTTATTTATTTCAGATTTCTCTCTCCCCCATCCTGCCACACGGAACCATTCAACTTGTATGAAACTCAAAGAAGAGTTATGTGTCAGCAATCATAAGAATGCTAATACAACCAGTATGTCACTAAAAAAGCATTCATTTCATACCACAGTGGAGCTCATACTACCCAAGATAGAGGAGAGGCAAAGCACTTTCTTTCCCATGGGATCAGGCCTAGATTGTACACAGATAATTACTAATCAGCTAAAGAAGAGGATATATATAATTGAAAAATATTTTTAATTTGTAAGATAGCAACCTGAAACATTTTTTAGCCACTTGATAATAAGCACAGGATCTGAATCTAAGTGTAGGAATCTTACTCATTTTATCATACGATGTATGCACCCCCCCACACACCCAATCCTGGGCCCACCTATTCCTTAGGACATGGATGCTGCTCCCAATATGCATTTCCAACATCTGTCTTCACTCCATCCCACCTTGACTTTGGACTATATTTCCCAGGTAGCTGGGACCAAGAGGAATGAGTCCCAGACTCGCAATCTGGGGGTGGAGGGGCTTTGCCATTTAT